>NW_026652284.1:118602451-118756197 GCF_009828535.3 Hylobates moloch
AAAAAAAAACAGCAACTAACAACGGCTCAGTTCTCAAAGTTAGTAACTACAGGACTTCCTTATTCTAGGCCTGAAGAGTCAAGCAGAGACAGTGGTTATCAGAACTGGAGAGAAAGCTACACGGAGTGTGTCTCCCTGACTGGAGCTGGGGCTTTTGGAAGGACAGCACAAGTGGTATTCTGGTAAAGGTTTAACAACTGTCTCTCTGAAGAAAAATTAAAAACAAAACAAAAAAACAAAACAAAACAAAAAAACACACTGATTTGTAGCATTGGCACTTTCCCCGGTGTAAATGTTTTCATCACAATTGACTTCAAGCTATGAATGTGAAGTCGCTAAATAAGGTGTTGGAAAGAGGTCTGTACCCGTGGCTATCAAAAGCTGGTATAAGCAGGCTCCAGCACACTGCTGGACACAGCCAACCCTCCAGGACCCTGCAGGGAAGGAGCCTGGGGAGTGAACACTCTGGGCCCATTCTCCTCGTAGCTCTCATAGGCTGAACTCAGTGGAAACCAAAAGGTAAAGACACGACAGAGCAGTTCTTGCAGCCAGTCTCCTGGGGCACATAGCAGGTGGGACAGCAGAAAGCGGAAATGGCCAAGTAGTCAAAAGCCAGCCAGCATGGCTAATAGGAGTTTGGTTTGTTCTTTTAAATTTTGATTCAGATCAAGTATTCGCAGTCATTGTGATGGCGTAAGTGAGACAAGGTCAGGTTAACTGAAGGCTCCAGTGAGTGAGGTGTATGTTCCTTGAGGTATTGAAGCAGGCAACTGTGGTCTGGGCATGATACAGAAAGCCAAGGGCCATCAAACAGGGCACGTGGTGGATGCTCATCCCTGTTTGGAAAGAATAGTTTGCAAAGGGCCTAAAAAGAAGGGATTACAAGTTAAATTCATTCATTCAACAACTAAGTCATTCACTCCACGTTGGGTAACCACAATGTAGTCGTATGTCTACTGGGGCACTCAGGATGCAAAGAGAGATCCAGTCCTGTGGAGCCTGCAGGCTGGGAGAGGGATGACAAAATTCTAAAATAAAAATTGTGCCATTGCACCCTTCTAACAAAATCAGTGGATTTCTATTGCCCAAGAATAAGCCCTAAATTCCCTATCATGGCCCACAATGCTGGGCCTCCCGTCTCCATCTTCATCTCCTGCTCCTTTGCCCTCCCTCTCTGTGCAAGTCACCTCAGCCTTAGTGCTTTTCCTGAAACATGCCAGAGTCATTCCCACCTCAGGCTCTTTGTCCTTACTGTGCTCTCCTCCAGAGCCCACATCTCCCTGACCTCGTGGCATGCCTGAATCTTCCTCCGCAGTTGGGTCCCAGTTCTGCACTGGCTTCTCTGGGAGGCCTCTTCTGTCTGTCACTTGTCCTCCAAGGAATAATCATCTTGGGCGAAGGTTGTGTTGAAGGTTGTGGTGAGTTCAGGACACTCTCACTACCTGAGTATCTGTCATGAGGCAACAGCCAGTCTTGCACCGCAGGACCACCATGAGGTCTCTTCCACTTTGCGTACAGTTGTAGCTTCACGGGGCCTCCAGAGAGGGTGCAAACTCCTATACTCTTACCTCCCTCAGGAGTGTGTCTCAGAGACTAGGGAGCTGAGTATGTAGCAGTGAGAAGGCTCAGTAATAGAATATGCACGATCAATTTATTTAATTACCTTGTGATATATTGATCTAATATTAGAATATCAGCCCAAAATGCCAGGGATATTTCATGTTCACTATTTTACCTCCAGCACATAGTAGGTGCTTAAGTGAGTACTCAATAAATTTTTGAAATAATAGATGGGTTAATGAATAAAGAATGAGTGAGAGCTTTTAAATTTTAGCCACAAAGAGGAATCTGGTCACTACCTAGATAATAAAAGATGTGGACAAAAAGCCAAGAAACCTGAGAGGAGAAAGATAATAGATGCCCAACGGGAGTTGTTATGCATACCACATGAGGAATGCAAGTAGGGGGGCTCTAATTAGATCTTCCTAAAATAGGAATACTCTTGCATATAATTCTCCATATATTCTAGCAGGAAAAAATCAGCTCGAATGTGGCAACAGGTACACTTCAGTGAGGCTGGGGGAGGCAGATCAAAAGTTTGAGCTTCAGATATTCCTTTGAGATGTGTTAATCTGATGAACAGGAAATTTTCAATCAAGTTTCCAACTAATAAAGCGAGCTCCCCAAGGCCTCTGGGCTTGCAGTGATGCTGTTTCCCCTCGTTCGATGCCCTTCCTCTTTCTTTCTCTGGTGAATTCAGCACGTGCATCTGAAGCCAGCTCTTTTGTGTAAGCCTTGATGAACACCAGCTCTGTCATCTCCACAGAGATCATTTCTCTACCAAGGTGTTTGCTTATATATCTGTTTTCCTGTGAAATTATCAACACTTTCAAGGTAGAGTTCCTGCTGCCTTCTCTGGTTCTGTCCCTTATCCAAGGGTCCCGCCTAGAGCCCTGGAAAATATAGTCAATGACTGACTCATTGACAGAGGGTCTGAACAGATGCGCAACTGGGCAAATGAGGAGGGAAGAAGAGACTCAGTAAATGCGTCAATGGAGACTGTTTGCACTTGAGACTACATGGAACAAGCAAATATATGAATAAAAAAATGAGTAAAACAACGAACATATAAATAAGTGCATGAGTGCGCTAAAAGCACTAATCTCTGTCAGATTTCAGAGTAAATCGGTACCTTCTTCTTTCACCATTTACCTAGCAATGAGAGAGAACAGCCATGAGAGGCAACAGCCACTTGTGGCTGGGGGTAGATTCATGACTTACCCTTTCACAACCTAAGAGCAAATGAACTCGGAAGACCACAGCATCATTTATGGGCACCTCTTCATTCCGGTATAAGATCTGAAAGACCCGGCTGTGCACGGTGCTGTCATGGACACAGGCTGAATTCAGGCTGCTGCTCTCTGCAAAACAAGAATCAGTAGGAACCCATGAACTCCAATACTGTCCTGTACCTGCAGCCCTGTCAGGTGCCTTTCCTGCTCAAGCAGACTAATGGCCCCAAGCTGCCTTCCAATTTCCAAAGCTTAAAATCACAGTTAATGAGACCTCGCCATATGAATATTTCTGTTCATTGAGTTGGGCTGGTATCTCAGAAAAACCTTGTTCCATCCCTTACAAGCGATAAAATCTTGGCTAAGTCACTCATGCCATGGGCAGTGCTCCTGGGCTGCTATGCAGTGCCTGCTCAACTTCTCACCTGTTCACCTGTCCCCTCCTCTGTGAAGCATTCCATAAACCTCCTCTCCCAGAAACAATGAGGAGAAGAACGGGGAGTAAAAGACAGAAAACACCTTTCCTTCCACAAGGACTTCCTAGTGCCCATAGAGTCTCTCCCTTCTCAAAGGTTGCACATCATGCATGTCATGAGAACACTCTGTCTTGAGTTTTAGGAAAATGTGCTAATTCTACTATGCTGTATATCAAGTTTTAAAGGAATTTGTTTAGCTCTGTATCCTCCAATGCATCCTAGATATACTATATCCCTAAACAGTACTTCGAAGTTAAGTTATATTTCAAGAAGACAAATCTATGCAATGCATCCACTGTTCGGGGTTATTTGGGGGAACAAATGGGTGAACTCCTCCAAATTACTTAACACATAAACTACACAGTTGGAGATACGTGTAAAAAATATATAAGTGTGTGTATATATATATATTATTCTAAAATAAATAACACTATCCAGGGTTATTGTGGGGGAACAAATGGATGAACTCCTCCAAATTACTTAACACATGAACTATACAGTTGGATATACATGTAAATATATATATATATACACACACACATATATACACACACACATACACACACGCACATACATATATGTATAGATATATTCTAAAGTAAATAATACTAATATTTGTATAAGGCAATGATTACCTATTGGTTATCTATTTATAATAGGGAACAACTATATGGTATTTTACAAGTTCTAAAGTGATTTTCAATTGTGGTTACTTTCCTTAATTATCATAACAAACCCATAAGGTAAATTTTACACCAGATGAAGAGACAAAGGCTCAAAGCAGAGGCAGGTGCCTAAATATGTACTTGTTATGAATGTTTATGTCTCCCCAAGATGCATATGTTTCACCAATGTGATTATATTTGGAGGTGGAGCCTTCAGGAGGTAATTGCATCCTAAGGGTAGAGTTCTCATATATGGGATTAATGCCCTTATGAAAAGAGGCCAGAGATCTGTTCCCCTCACCTTTCCCACCATGCAAGGATATAATGAGAGAAGTCATCAATCTGCAAACCTGGAAAAGGACCCTCACCTGACCATGCTGGCATCCTGATCTCAAACTTCCAGTCTCTAGAACTGTGAAAAATACATTTCTGTGGTCAATAAGGCGCCCAGTTTATGGCATTTTGTTAGCAGACTGAGATGGAGCATTGCTATGTAATGAAGCATTGTGTAGATTCATCCTGACATCTACCTCTTTAATAAGAGAGAAAATGAAGTCTCCAGTGAATGAATAAAATGCATCTATTTCCTAGCAAAGGGTGGGGACGCTATAAAACAGTACTGAAAGAATTAGTTTGACTGAAATGAGAGCCAAGAAAAAAAAAAAAACAGCCCAACTAGCAAAGAAAAATCCTAAGTACCTTGTACACTGTCTCTGGATGAGTCAAAGAGTTCTTTGGAAACAGGGACATAGGATCACAGTCACCTCCCAATGCACAGTCACATCTAAACAAACACCTACCTTGTAGCTTCCGAGCAAGGAATACAAAATATGTAAAATGCCAGGTTGTTTCCAAGGCTACTCAGATGTGCCTGCTCTAATTTTCACTTTGTCATGAAGGCAATAAAATTACTGGCCTAATGCAGTTCTATTTAGACCTGCTGTATTCAAATTGATGCGGCTATTAAATAGAAATGATTCATGTGTGCAGATGCCTCTCTGTTTTTATTTGCTACACTAGCTCTTTCTCTATCACTGTCAAGGCCCCACTGATCTATAAGCCAGAATGACAATGTGGCAGCGGGTGGATGGGGTGAATACCCTGAAGGTCAGAGCAGCCCTGAGCCGTCTGCCACCAGGAGGGTCAGCCAGCAAAACAGTTCAATCACTTGCCATCTTGGGCAAGTGACATCACCTCTTGTAATAGCAGCTTTCCATGTGAGAAATGGACACAGCCACACTGACCTTCTGGGATCACTGTGGACACAAAGAGGATAAAATAGATCAAGCTCCTAAGACCAGGCATGCACTGGGCATACAATATACAGTATGATGACTTTTTAATTGTGTTGGCAGATAAAGTTCTGAGTACTTTCTGTTGAATATATTATCATTGGCCACATTTTTATGGGAGATTAAGCGCCTCTGAATTTGAGCAGATTGGCAAACAGACCACAGGGCTTAATGGGTATTTACTGAAAATCACCAAATCCCGAGGTGCCCCATTAAGCCTGGGATAAGTCATTTTTCATACCTTAGGAGACTTTCTGGGTCAACTCCTCACCACTATTAAATAGGGCATCGCATAGAACAGGTGTATTTTTTACAAGGGAAGGCTCACCAATCGCAAGACACTTCCCTGGGATTGTGGAGATCACTGAGACAACACTCCCTGCTTCATCCTATTGGGATTCTCCCTTCTTCAACAACAATCCACATCTGGATACCCAACCCACTATCCTTACTCCTCCTTGCTGGTGAAATCAGCACCCAGAGACAACAAAAGTACATAGTCTCTCTGCCCTTAAAGACTAACTCATACTTTGGGATGGCAGCCTTTCCTAGCTATGTGGTAAATAGCCAGTTTTCATTTTAGAGTATTTTTATGTATTTTTAGGCAACAAGATTTCTATTCAAGTGGTCCAATGAGAAGGTGTAGAGTCTTCCTGCATATCTGTCTTCTTCTTTTGTGTGTGTCAGCCTTTGTAACATGCATAAAAAGAGTTGAAACTTTAAGGGGAAAAAAGAGATGAAAAGAAAATGGGTGGAAGAAGGAAAGGGAATGTGAACGGAAAAGAGGAGGGGAGGAGAGAAAAGAGAATACAGCAGAAGAGGTAAGAGGAACTCTTCAGGTTTCAGCTGCACAAAGAATACATTCCAAACAACTTAACACAGAATTTCAGGCCAGATGGCAAGAGAAAAAAAGACTTTTGGGTGCTGTAATTTCTTCTTCTCCCCCCACAAAATGAATGATATTAATACTTTATAGATCTATGCACCTTTAAATGTTTAAACCTTAAATGATGACATTCCCTCAGCTGGAGCTCCCAGCAGCCCCAGAGGGATCTGTGAGTGTGGAGTATAAAATACAGGTATTATTCTTCTGACAGGGACTCTATGCCCAATGCTCAAGCCAACAGCACCCTTAGGGACCATCTACTTGTGGACTAAAACCTCAATCTCATTCCAAGAACATAGCCATGGCTCTGCCTGCATATAGGAGATTCCCAAAGAATCAGTTCTGTGCCCAAACTCCAGAAGATAACCCCTTCAATTCCCCAGGCCTGAAGCCAGCTGGCTGAGGTCTCGACTGTGTGAATTCCTTTAAACTCAGGATATATTCAGAGAATCTTCCAACAGATTAGAGCCAACAGAAGGGGAAAAGCCCCATTAGACTATGGGTTCCTCAAAGTCACAATTTTGGTTTTCATATGGTTTAGAAAATGCTCCTTTCGTAAGGGAAATATAAGTTCTAGACTTGTCCCCACTTTCCAGCGGTGTGGCCTTGGGCAGGACTATGGAATCCAAGCTCCAATGAGACAAGAATCGTGCCTTACTTAATTTCCATAATGAATGTGAGGCTTAGGTAAAATGGCGAGTAAAGAAGTATGTTTTTTACTGAAAAATTATCAAAATCCAAACAGATTTTCTCATAGATTGAAGATGACAACAATTAAGACTCTTTAGGTGGGGTGAATTTTCTGACCCTTTCTAGGAACAGGAAGAACAGAAAATCACCCTGAGGCCAAACTTTTTTTTTTTCCCAATGATCCAATGATTGTAAGGAATAGGCAGAAGAGAAAGCCACTTTGAAAAAGGTATTTATTGTTTTCCAGAGAAGGAGCAGAATAATTTCCTGTAGTCGAGCATGTGCTGCCTAGCTTGTAGGGTCATCGAGCCTTCAAACTGAGCCAGGTAGGGAGGTCCAACACATGACCTCTTGAGACTCCCCCATGGTTGCTACTCTCCTGGAGAGCCTATCACTGGAGGGCAAGTGGAAAAATATGGATAAGAAACCAGGAACTCCTGGGAGACAGGCAACCGTGGTCTTGATGACTTTTCTTGAGGTTGAAAATCAGGGATACTGTTGAACTGGGACAGACCCTTCCCAACCAAGGTGACACTAGTGTCAATCACACAGCACAACCTGTTCCCAGAAATGAAGCTATCTTGAGAAAAGCTGGGGCCCAGGATGACAACTCTGGATGTTCAGAAATGCTCAGGGCTTCATGGGTAGAAGGTTGGTTTGGCTACATTGTGAGCTGGAAAGATGATGACCCACTTAACCTGAAACAAAGATTGTGCTGTCAAGAGCAATATCTTCGTTCATTGTGTGCTGCAATAACACAATAGCACAGACTACGTAATTCATAGTGCACAAAATTTGATTGGCTCACAGTTCTGGAGGCTGGGAAGTCCAATATCAAGGTGTTTGCATCTGGCAAAGGCCTTATTTCTGCATCATCCCATTGCAAAAGGCAGAAAGGCCAAGAGACAAAAGTGAGCTGAACTTGCCCTTTTACAAAGGCAGTAATCTCACCCAGTAGGCTAAAGCCCTCATGGCCCAAACACCTCTTACAGTTCTCACCTCAACACTATTACAACGGCAACTAAAGTTTCAACACACGTTTTGGAGGGGACAAATGTTTAAATCATAGCAGTTTCTAATGAGTTATAACCTGGGAGCTCAGGGTGGAGGCCCTAGTGGCCTGCGCAGATAACTGGAGCAGCAAAGGGTTCACCTTTGAAGACCCTCAAGCTTCCTCCGAATTCTAAAGACCTATGCTTCAATAGAGACCCTGTGTGCCAATGAGATGCCCCAGCAGCAAGGGACTGATGAGATTCATTTCTATCCTAAACTAGCATTCAGAAAGGGACCACACTTCATTGTGTCAGCCCAGGGCTTCTTAGATGATGTGACATGGGAAAAGTAAGTGGCATTTCTGCTAACAGGGCATTAAGATATACAAGCACTTACTTGAAATATGTGAAGAGATGCAATTCTGCTTGTACCTTCAATTTTTGAAGCATATCAAATTGGTGACACATCAATAAAGAGCTGTATTTTGGTTGTCATTTTTATTTCAATCTCAAAAAATATAAAACATTTTTCTTGTTTTCTACTTAAAGTACCCTGCTGCACATAGAGTATTGAATATTTTGCTTTCATGCACACGGACATAAGTTTATGCCTCACCTATAATTTTAGATTATTATGTTTGTATGTTTTTGCTATAAAATGTGTTTATTCATTCATTGAATATTTACTAATCACCTGCTATGCACGAGGTCTTGGGCAAAACATTGGGATTCAGCACTGAACACTCACAGGGTTCCTTTTGGGACATCTATGTTCTACACTTGTGTCTGTGGAATAGCGAATGAATATTCCCATTGTTGTCCGACTCCACAGACATCTCGTGTAAATGAATGTTTCATCTTTCCACACACGTTGCATTAGTCGGAATGCCTTATATGGCTAATTTAAAATTCTGATTGAGGTGGCAAACTATGTAAAACAAACTGAGTTTGATCATAGATGTTATTTATTAATTATATGATTGGAAAACTCACTTTTCTATAATATATAATACATACAAAATGGTTTTGTTAATTGCAAATTGCTCAAAGCTAGCCTGAGATTTACTGGTCTAAATCCTAGATACTTTATATTCCTTACATCACTGAGTATAGCCTTGGGTATATGAGTTTTCATTTTATTCATGAGGAAACTCATGATCATAGAGATTGTTACATCCTCAATGTCAAATATACTAGATGGTACAATGGTGACTCCAAATGTTATTTTTTTAAATTTCACTCCTTAATTTGTTTATTCATTCATTCATTATTTAACTCGACAACCACACAGGCAATATGTTAGACATAATTCTGTCACTGATAAAAACAATGACAAGGAATATTATTCAATATTTAGTACAGTATTTCCCAACTTTTTTTCTCTCTTCACTTCAAATGCACTATCCATCAATTTGTTTAATAAAAAAAATCTGAGAATGACAGAACAAAAGGCTTTTCATATCACTAACACTCAAATATTTAGCGAATCAATCCATCAATCAATTTATTAATAAATACAAAAATGGAGGGATATGACTTTTGGAAGTTAATCCAATGTTTGTTATAGTTCTAGTTTGTGAGAGTTCTAATATCCAGAATTTCTGACTCCTAGCCTACTCTATAAGAAAACCCAACTTACAAAGCAGATACCATGCTCTGGCAGAAAGTCCTATTTGTAAGAGGGCAACTAAACTAAAGAGCCCACTAAAAAGCACCATTTAACCTACTGAAAATGAGAAAGGCTGTTGCTGCTATTTAACAGGAAGCATTCTCTCATCAACACTGAGTGGGCTTAATTACTTAATTATAAACCATTGTGACCTACTATTAGAATAAGCCCAGTAAGGCCAGCACTTGATAACACTTTATTATCTAATAATGTGTATTGCTCTACAATCTCAAAAGTAAAAGACCAGTGTGTTGCCTCTAGTACACTTTAGTTGCTCAACACAGAAACCCATTGGATTTCCTTCGATTGGTTGTAACTGCTGAGTGGTCTCAGGTATTTCAGTTTGGATTTCAATAACAGAGTCCAGTGTTTGGCCTTGTGCCTCATGCTTGTGTAAGCACATAGATTTGAGTTAAAAGACATGGATTTACTCTTAGCTCTGCCATTTATACACTGTATACCTGTGAACAAAGAACTTGCCCAGTGTAAGCCTCAGTTTCCTCATCTGTGAACTGGGGATGGAAGAGCAATACTGTTTCAGGGTTGTGAGAGTTTTATGAGATAACCTATGAAAGTACCTGGTACAAGATGTAACATATAATAGGGGCTCAGACCAATGGAGTGAATAAACATGCTGCTGGATTAATAGGAGTGTGGCGCTGACATGGCTATTACACATTATCCAGCACAGAATTTTACCAGATATTAGTAGAAGTCTCAGTGGAAGTGAAGAGTGGAAAATAATCTTTTTTTTTTTTTTTTTTTTTTTTTTTTTTTTGAGACGGAGTCTCGCTCTGTAGCCCAGGCTGGAATGCAGTGGCGCGATCTTGGCTCACTGCAACCTCCGCCTCCAGGGTTCAAGTGATTCTCCTCCCTCAGCCTCCTGAGTAGCTGGGATTACAGGTGCGTGCCACCATGCCCGGCTAACTTTTGTATTTTTAGTAGAGACGGTGTTTCACCATGTTAGTCAGGCTGATCTCAAACTCCTGACCTCGTGATCCACCCACCTTGGCCTCCTAGAGTTTGGGGATTACAGGTGTGAGCCGCCACCTCCAGCCAAAGGGAATCCTTAATTACCCTTTGACACTATGAAGAAAGCAGGCTTGGCCCAGGGCGGTGGGCACTGCCTGAATGGAGCATGGAGCATCTCCCTGCTTACTAGCTGGGAGATGCTGGGTGAGACTTCGACTCCACTGGCCTTAGTTCTTTTATAGGGAAAAATGACAATAACAATCCGACTACACTGGGGAGCCAGATGATGCCTCATGCCCTCCTCGCCTGTTCTTCCAGCTCTTGCAGCTTTTCAGCTTCTCTCTCACTCACTCCTGCCCCTTCTGGATTCCTAGGCTCCTCCTGCACCTCCCACCTCTCTGTGCTGTAGAACCCCAGGTCATGGTCCCAATTCTTTTCTCCATTACTAGCTGTGCTCTTCCCTAGCATCATTTCCAAGGCTTTCAAGGCTTTCTATGGCACCTACAAGCTGAGCACCCTCAAATGTGTAACGCCAGCCCTATCTCTCTCTCCTGAATGGGCCTGATCCTTCACCGCTTGACGTGATTTCTTTGATGTCAAATAAAGATCAGAACCCTCTGTTTCCAGTACAGAACCTTTGATTATGTTTCCCAAATATGTTCCTCCTCCCGTCTTACCCATACTAGTGAAATACTTCCTTGTCATTAAATTCCTCTTTTCCACTCACCTCCTCTATCCAATCATCAGCACATCCTGTGGATTCACACCCAAAACGTGGTTCTGACGAATCGAATCCTTTCTATCTCTTTCAAAAAATGTGCTCTCAATATTGCATACTGAAAACCTTACTTTTTGCTTCTGCTCTTACCACCTATTTGTCTACTAATATAAAATATAAACTAGATGTTGGCCAGACACGATGACTTATTCTTCCAATCCCAGCACTTCAGGAGGCCAAGGTGGGAGGATCACTTGAAGCCGGGAGTTCAAGACCAGCCTGGGTAACACAGTGAAACCCTATCTCTACAAAATTTTTTTTTGAATATATAAAATTAGCTGGGCACGGTGGTGTGTGCCTGTAATCCTAACTACTCAGAAAGCTGAGGTTGGAAGATCTCTTGAGCCCAGGAATTCGAGGCTGCAGTGAGCCATGATCTTGCCACCACACTCTGGCCTAGGTGACAGAGCGAGAGTTTGTCTCTAAAAACAAATAAATAAAATGAATAAATATAATATAAACCAGATGCCATTATCCCCTCCTTGCACTTAGAATGAAATCTAAAGTCTTTACTATGGTTAATTGGCCCTAAATGATGAGTGTGGGAGCTGCAGCCATAGGAGGACCGAACACAGAGCTGACGCTTTGTGCCGTATCCAGGCCCCGCAAATATTTGTAGAATACATGACTGACCACAGCCCCAAGTGGCCTGATCACAGAGAACATGGCAGTGGGTGTAGTAACATTTGTAGAGGTGAGCTGAATCTCGGATGGAGCAGCTAGCTCACTGAGGCTGTCTCTATTTCCTGCTATGTCCTCATGATGACCCAGAGTCCACATCGATCCAGGTTCCCTTGCAAAATGCCGGCACAAAGGATGTCCAGAATGCACAACATGGGGCTTTCTGAGAAGGGTACAGCCAAGGCCCCACCTTCAAACCCTGAAACCCGTCCTGTTAATAAGTCATCAGGAGACTCAGCAAATCGGAGGCAAAGAGCCTTGTTGATGTGATTCAGGCTTTCCTGAACCATCTGCCTCCCCATATGCTTCCCGAGGAGAACTAAGTATAGCCGCAATTGCAGCTAATCAAATATTTGTCAGAGCTGCAGTGTCCCCACCCAGTCACGGTCTCCAGGATGTGCCAAGGAGCACAGAGTTGTTTGCCAGTCCACGGTGGCCTTGGCCTTAGTTGGAGGTCACAGAATATAGGGGGGAGTTGTGACTACAAAAAATAGCAGGGAGCCCCAGAGTCACTGCTGATTAGGGGAGAACAGGTGGTTGCCCTGCCTTTGTTTTCCACAGAGATGGCAGATCCCTCCAGCAGGGCCTGCCCACTCCAGAGGCTAAGCTAAGCCTGGCCAGTCCAGAGAGAGACCATAGCCTCAGACCCTCCAACTTCCTCCAAGGTCTGAGCTCCCCCGCCCACCAACCCAAGCATTGAATGAGCTGTCCCCATCACAGCCCATTCTCACCTGGACTGTCTCCCCTTTCCTCTCTTGGTCCCCTCCTTTCTGTCCATTAGGGCACACACCCACATACCAGGGTTGCACTTGCAGTCTGGAGCAGGGCAGGATATTCAAAATTGGTGAGCAGATAGAGTAACCAGTCAGAATGCCTGCCAGGCAGGGCGGTGAGCAGGGCCTGCAGGTCATCGGCTGCCCTGGTGTAAATCCTCTAGCTATGGATGATAGAGAATGTGAGGGTCTGGAATGGGGGCCCGGGTAACTGGCCACTGTAGTCTGGGAAGGAGGACTTGGAAAGCTCAGGGCAGTGCCTGTTATAACAACTGCTCCTATCAGACGCACTGGCTGAATATTGCCCCTGGTTAAAATGAGCAAGGTATCCCCGTGCCATACACAGGTCAGTCCTGCCAAGACCTGTCTCTGCAGCTCAAGTTTTGTCTTCTTAGCTTCACAGCTTTTCACCTCATTCATTCTCCTTCTAGACTCCAGTGGCAACTCAGAGTGACCTGAGCTCCTGTCCTCCAGGACAGCAGAAGCTCTTGCAGCTGACATTTTTCCTTCCCTTATTCAGCTCCTCTCTCTGCTAATACATTGTGCCAAATACTGCAGGTACACAGTCTGTCTGTGCATGGACATGGGAATTCCTTCATGGAGAGCTCCCCTCTCTCCAGCTCAAACCTCCTTAGTCCTCAATACCCATGCACTCTTCCAGTTGCCTACATACCTCAGAGTCCCAGCCCAGTGGGTGACCTGGTTTCTGATGGGTCACCTTGACTCAGACTTGGCCCTGGCTGGATCAAGCAATTAACTTTCAGTTCCACACAGCAAATGCAGAACAGAAGGGTTTGAACCACACATTTCAACCAGGTTCTGGAATATTTCTTGATCTGAACTTCTGCATGTAAGCCCCTTAGCTCCAGACAACAATTGGACCAGTCTCAGGCATAGCCAGAGTGGATGGTAACCACACACTTACTGGTGCTGACACTTCAGGGAGTAGGGCCTTGAGAAATGATGGAAGATCCTACACATTTCAAACTGTCACGCTTTCAGCAAGCTTTCTCTGCCTGTCCCAGATGAATGTGAATATTCTCACCTCTGGATCATACGCATTTACTGCTCAACAACACTCGGCAGGCAGAAGATGCTGCCCACCTCTTCCATGCATCCCTCCAATACACACACTCCATTCATCAGAAATACTGAGAATTCCAGGGACCTTGTAGGATCCGTAGACACAAGGTGCTCCTTGCTTTTGAAGAATCCCCAATATTATTCTCTTCTCTTGAATAAATGTTATGATTTCCTCATTAGTGTCACCTGTTGAAGCTTGCCCTTTGACCACACAGCAGGTATATGCCCTTTGTGCTCAGCCCCCAGCAACGTACAGAGGGCTGGCTGATGGTGCCCCTGGTGCCTAAACAAACTTTCATGGTTGCCTCTGCACCAAGATGTTGATGTGAAAATAAATGAGCATAAGAGAACAAGTCATCTGGTGGTTGAATCTAAGCTGCAAAAATTGCTGCTGAGGATGTAGATCTAGGTGTTCATTGACACTATAGCCAACTGGCTAAGCCTTGGCTGACACCCAGTCAGGTGATACTGTGACTTTTGACCCCTTGTGTCTGAGAAAATTCTACATCCACCATCTGAAAGTGGCAGTGTCATCTGCATGGGTGTCAGCCAAGGCTTAGCCAGTTAGCTCTCATATTAATGAACACGTAGGCCTACATCCTCAAAAGCATTATGTGTTTGCTTAGTTAAACAGATGGGGCAAGATGACTTGAGGTATGTGACAGTGATGCTTTAGACCACTGTGGTACTGGGAGAGAAGTGAAAGGCTCATAATTTTTGCTATTACAAGAACATGAATTTTTTTTTTTTTTTTTTTATAGACAGAGTCTCACTCTGTCACCCAGGTTGGAGTGCAGTGGCACCATCTCGGCTCACTGCAACTTCCACCTCCGAGTTCAAGCAATTTTCCTACCTCAGCCTCCCAAGTAGCTGGGACTATAGGTGCCCACCACCACACCCAGCTAAAGTTTTGTATTTTTAGTAGAGACGGGGTTTCGCCACATTGGCCAGTCTGGAGAACATGATTTTTTCTAAAATACTCCATTTTCTGTAAAATGGAGCTGTAATGTCTAATCACAGAGTTGTTGTGAGTATCAAATGAGACGATACAAATCAATGCCTGTGACTCACTATACATGAGCAATATTGTTCAGTGTTTCAATTACTTCCTTGACTTTTGGGGAGAAGGAGGGTGGGTCCTGGCTCATAGTGACTTCCACCATGCCAAATCTAAGCTTCTTTCTGATTAGACCTGGTTAATTATTGATAATTCTCAGAAGTCCTATCACACTGCATGCCCAAATGACCAATCCGTAAATCTTTTTTGAACGTTCTGTTCCTCTGACATTCTTTTTTCCACTTTCTTCTTCTCATCCATAGACTGTTATTTTTCCTTTCCTCAGAAGTTCTTCCCTCAATGCCACAGGCAGAGTAATTGCTCCCTCGTCTGTTTCCACAGCATTTTACACCAGCTCTTGTAGAACACTTGTTCCTCTGAGCAGCAGTACTGTCTGTCTTTCTGTAACCAGACTGTGGGCTTCTCCAACACGGAAAAGTACACAACTCGCCAGTGAGTTCTAGGATTCTAGTAAGGTGCTTGACATAAGAGGCACATAATTAGTCTTTTTTATTGAATTGATAGCATCATCCTCACCTCAAAAGTCTGCCTGTTTCTCAGTGGCCACTTAAATGCTACCCCTTCTATGAAGATCTTCCCAACTAGAAGGCAGAGTTTAGTACTTATAAGCAGCACAGGCTCTGACTCAGACTGATCTTTGTTTAAGTTCAGGCTTTCCATGCACTTGCAAATCATTTATCCTTTCTGAGAATAATTATCTTCATGTATAAAGTAATCATGAAAGATTAGATAAGACAAAGATGCCTATCATTATTATTAAAAACACATGTCTTCCCCCTGTTTATTCATCTAGCTTTACACCTTTCCTGTGTCTCACAGAGTCCACCTCCTGTTTTACCCATCTTAGAGTCACCTTATTGCCACCCACCTACTCCCTCTCACCCTCTATTGTTCTGTAAGCTACTTAAGGGCATAGTCATTAGGAAATCACTTGAGTCTCTTCCCTGTGACTAGATCAGTACTTTAAATAAAATAGATGCTGAAAAAGTTGCCAAATGAGCACTTGAGTGTTAGTCTGGGGAACTTGCTTATCCCCAAAAGAAGGCTGAGTACTCACTCCTATTATCTGAAAACTCATGCAACCAATATGGGGACTGGGAGCTAAAAGAAAGTCATATAGTTTTATAAACGCATTTCACAAATAGGAACTGGGGCCTCAGAGAGATGGAGAATCCAACCAAGGACCAGCAGTGGAATTCCGAATCCACCCGCCGCACCCATGGCCCTCCCTGCTACCCCCAACTGCCCTGATGCTTACCAGGGCACCAAAAAACTATTTCCAAGGCTCTCTTGACTCCTTGTGTCTGAGAAAATTCTACATCCACTATCTGAAAGTTGTAGTATCACCTGATTGGGTGCCAGCCAAGGCTTAGCCCATTGGCTCTAGTATCAGTGAACACCAAGCCTACATCCTCAGAAGCACTTTTTGCAGCTTTAGATTCAACTACCAGATGGCCTGTTCTCCTGGGCTCATTTACCTTCCTGTCAACACTATGGTGCAGAGGCAACCACCAAGTTTGCTGTTTAGGCTCCGGGGCCACAATCAGCTGGCCCTTTGTACGCTGCTGGGGGCTGAGCACAGAGAGCAGCTTATCCCCTTGACCAAACATTCATTCCTCTACCTTCCTCATGACCTCTTTTTATTGTGTGGCTGTTTATTTGCATGTCTGTATGAGTTCCTTAGAGTTCAGTAGTGCTGTGGTTCATCCCAGCAGCCACATGACTTGGCACAGGGCTTGGAAAAAGCAAACTTTTTAATGACTGTGTTACCCAAAACAGAACGGGGTTTATTTGCCTGGCAAGTAACAGATGAATCTCCACAAGAGCGCAGGTTTGGATCGACAGCAGTTACATCACTTGTCACAAGGGAGGAGAGTGCTAGGGGTATTCTCCAAGCAGTGTCTCCCCAAGGGAAAGCGACAGAAGGGTTTTATGGGGTGGTGGAAAGGGGAGAAGGTGCATCATCGCATGCAGAGGAGGGGGCTCAGAGGTGCAGACGCAGTGAGTCATCACGCCAGCACAGAAGCACAGAGGTTGCATGTTATGATAATGAAGCTACAGCTCCTCTCGGGGTGGAGGCTTTAGCATGGTAACCAGGAAAGTTCACTCAAGTTCATCTATAAGTTGCCAGGGCTGTCGGGAGCTGCTTCCACTCAATTAAGTGATTACATTCCACACAGGATTTTAGGGGGAAAAAAAAAAACAGGCTGGCGGCTGTAAAATAGGCTGATTGCTCAAGTTGATTAAATTCCTATAGTCCCTGGAGATTCTCCATGTCTGCTTGCAACTAGAGTGTTTTAACTATTTTTCCTATTTTATTTTACATATCCAACATTTCCTCCTAAACCAGATTCTTCCCAATGATGTTGAAATGTATTCACCATTCTCTCATTAGAAATAAAATATACACAGAAGTCAAATCTCGCAGCTCTTCCTAGATACCTTGGTTGGGTAGCAACCAACTTACCTAAAGGATGTCTCTACTGGCTGTTTCCATGTCTCCATTGCTTTACTCACTCTTCACTGTCCCAAATCTGGTTTCTGCCCCCTTAGCATCAGTTTAAAAAAAAAAAAAATCCTATCAAGGAGGTAAATAGTGTCCTACATGTTTCTAAAAGCTTGAGGAAATTTTTAGTCCACATTGTACTTGGATTCTCTGCAGCATTCTGCAATGTTGGTCAACTCCTCCCCCTTGAAATGCCCTTCCTTGGCCACTGTGAAATGAAGCTTCACTATTTTTCCTCTTGACCCTCTGATAGCTTTTCTCTGTCTCCTTAAGAGGGTCACCTCCCAGTAAATTGGCGTGCCTTTTCCCACACCAATGTCACTTTCTATCCCCCTTAGGATGGTTTATTTTATTTCATGGCACATATTACTGTTTGTGTTATACTGATTATCTTTTTTAAACAAATTTTAAATTATTTTAGAGACAGGGTCTCACTCTGTTGCTCAGGCTGGAGTGCAGTGGCACATTAATGGCTCACTGCAGGCTCAACTTCCTGGGCTCAAAGGATCCTCCTGCCTCAGCCTCCTGAGTAGCTGGAACTACAGGCATGCACCATTGTGCCCAGCTGATTATCTTCTTTTCCAACCGTAATGTAAGCAACATGAGAGCAGAAAATCTGCCTATTTTGTGCATTGTCCAAGTCCTACACATAAAATGGCATCTAGGACATAGCCACTTAATGAAAATTATGTCCCTAAAACAGATTTTTCCTCCAAGTTCAAGATCTATAAGTTAAATTGGCTATTTCAAATTTTATGCTTAGATTTTCAAAGATAGCATACATTTAACATGCTCAAAAGTAATTTATCATCCCAGAAGATAATACAGGAGAAATATTTAGATTTCCTTGGGTCTGGTAATGAGTTTTTAGATATGACACCTAAGGCACAGTTCCTGAAAAAAAAAAAAAACTGATAAGTTAGATTTCATTAAAATTAAAATTTTCTCTATTTCCTTCAGTTCTGCTCTGATCTTAGTTATTTCTTGCCTGCAGCCAAAAGACACATGAAAAAATGCTCATCATCACTGGCCATCAGAGAAATGCAAATCAAAACCACAATGAGATACCATCTCACACCAGTTAGAATGGCCATCATTAAAAAGTCAGGAAACAACAGGTGCTGGAGAGGATGTGGAGAAATAGGAACACTTTTACACTGTTGGTGGGACTGTAAACTAGTTCAACCATTGTGGAAGTCAGTGTAGCGATTCCTCAGGGATCTAGAACTAGAAATACCATTTGACCCAGCAATCCCATTACTGGGTATATACCCGAAGGATTATAAAACATGCTGCTATAAAGACACATGCACATATATGTTTATTGTGGCACTATTCACAATAGCAAAGACTTGGAACCAACCCAAATGTCCAACAATGATAGATTGAATTATGAAAATGTGACACATATACATCATGGAATACTATGCAGCCATAAAAAATGATGAGTTCATATCCTTTGTAGGGACATGGATGAAGCTGGAAACCATCATTCTCAGCAATCTGTCGCAAGGACAAAAAACCAAACACTGCATGTTCTCACTCATAGGTGGGATTTGAACAATGAGAACACATTGACACAGGAAGGGGAACATCACACACCGGAGCCTGTAGTGGGGCTGGGGGAAGTGGGGAGGGATAGTATTAGGAGATATACCTAATGTTAAATGACGAGTTAATGGGTGCAGCACACCAACATGGCACATGTATACATATGTAACAAACCTGCACATTATGCACATGTACCCTAAAACTTAAAGTATAATAAAAAAATTAAAATTTTCTGCTCAGAAAAAAATCATTGCCAAGAACATGGAAAGACAAGCCACAGGCTAGAAGAAAATGTTTACAAAAGACATGTTTGATAATGGAACGTTATCTACAGTATATTCTAAAGATCTTAAAACTTAACAATGAGAAAATAAACAAACCAATTAAAAAATGAGGCAAAGATCTTAACAAGAAGATACAGGAATGGCAAATAAGCATATGAAAGGCTGTTCCACATCATATGTCATCAGGGACATGCAAATTTAAAACAGTGAGATACTGTTACACACCTATTAGAGTGGCTAAAATTAAAATCTCTGATAACACCAAATGCTGGCAAAGGTGTGGAGTAACAACAAGAACTCTCATTCATGTCATGTGGGAATGGAAAAGGGCACAGACACTTTGAGAGATCATTTGGTGGTTTCTTACAAAACTAGGCAACCTCTTACCATATGATCCTGCAGTTGCACGCCTTGGCATTTACCCAAAGGAGATGAAGACACAAGTCTATATAAAAACCCACACACAAAAGTTCATAGCAGTTTGTTTTTTGTTAGTTTGTTTGTTTTTGAGACAGAGTCTCACTCTGTCACCAGGCTACAGTGCAGTGGTGTGATCTCGGCTCACTGCAACCTCTGCCTCCCCGGTTCAAGTGATTTTCCTGCCTCAGCCTCCTGAGTAGCTGGGATTACAGGCACGTGCCACCATGCCCAGTTAATTTTTTTATTTCTAGTAGAGACAGGGTTTCACCACATTGGCCAGGATGGTCTCACTCTCTTGACCTTGTGACCCGCCTCCCTCAGCCTCCTAAAGTTCATAGCAGTTTTATTCATAATTGCCAAAATCTGGAAGCAACCAAGATGTCCTTCAGGAGGTGATTGGATAAATAAACTGTGGTACATCCATACAATGGAATATCATTCAGAACCAGAACAAAATGAGCCGTTGGGCCATAACAAGACAGAAAAAATGTAAATACTTATTACTAATTGAAATAAGTCAATCTTAACGGCTAAGTACTCATGATTCTAACTATACGACATTCTGAAAAAGACAAAACTATAGACACAGTAAAAAAAATAGTGGTTTTTCAGAGTTAAGGGAGGTGGAGGGATTAATAGGTAAAGCTCAGAGGATTTGTAGGGCAGTGAAACTACTCTGTATGATCCTCTAATGGTGGATATGTGTCATTATATATTTGTGCAAATCCATAGCATGTACAACACCAAGAATGAACCCTAATGTAAACTTGGGACTTTGGGTGATAATGATGTGCCAATGTAACAAATGTTCCACTCTAATGGGAGATGTTGATAATGGGGGAGGCCTTAGTCTAATACGAAAGGCAGTTACTATGTAAATAATCACACAAAGGTATTTCTACACCACTAGCTTGTATTCAGTTGCACAGACACACCACTAAGAGGTATGTCTGACCATGTTAAGGAGATTAGGGAAGACTTTCCAGGGAGGAAGAGAGGCCTGAACTGAGAGGTGAGGGGTGAGTTGAAGCCTCTGGGTCCACAGGGAAGGGAAATGCCATTCCAAGCAGAGGGAACAGCATGGGCGAAGGTAGCTTGTGACAGGGAGGGACTGGCAGGCCAGGGAGGCTGGAGAACAGTGAGTTGGACAAAACTGAGCATGGGTGTGTGTGTATAGGGTGTGGGTGGTAGACGGGAAATCTCTGGACCTTCCCCTCAATTTTGCAGTCAATATAAACTGCTCTAAAAAATAAAATCTGTTAAAAAAAACTTTTTATTACTACTAGAAAAAGAGAATTAAAAAATATTTTAGTGAATGACCCTATAACCTCTTGCATAAGGCAAAAATCTGAGGGTCGCCTTCAATGAATCCTTTTCTCTCACTTTCCATGTGTAATCCCTCAACAAGTAATTCCAATTCTCTCTCTCTCAATCACCCACCACAACCTTGTCCGTGCTTTCCTTGCCTCACTCCTGGACCACTCTGCCCAATGGCCTTCCTTCTGCTCAGCCTAACTCCTGTGCAGACTTTCTCCACAGTTTTGTCTGAGAAGAATCTTTTCAATATGCAAAATGGATCAAGTTGCTCCCAGCCCAAAGCCCTTCAGCGTCTTTCCACTCCACTTAGGATAAAGAAAAAAAAAAATCCTAATGTATTTCTCAAAGCCAGTTTTGCTTTCTCCCACCCCTCCATCTCCATACCACTCCAGGATCCAACCCCTTCCAGCTCACTGTTCTCCAGCCTCCCTGGCCTGCCAGTCCCTCCCTGTCACAAGCTACCTTCGCCCATGCTGTTCCCTCTGCTTGGAATGGCATTTCCCTTCCCTGTGGACCCAGAGGCTTCAACTCACCCCTCACCTCTCAGTTCGGGCATCTCTTCCTCCCTGGAAAGTCTTCCCTAATCTCCTTAACATGGTCAGACGTATCTCTTAGTGGTGTGTCTGTGCAACCGAATACAAGCTAGTGGTGTAGAAATACCTTTGTGTGATTATTTACATAGTAACTGCCTTTCGTATTAGACTAAGGCCTCTGTAAAGGGAGGTTTGTTTGGCTCAAACAGATCTAATACACTGTATAGCACCCAGCTGCTCAATAGATATTGGCTGAATATGGAACTTTAAAAAAAAAGTATTAATTTTGAATGAAAGTATGAAGGCATTAACTCATTGACCATTTTCAAAGCATTTCCTTCTCATCGGACCATTACAAAAATATAGAGAAGTCAAAGTATTCACTTGATGAAATGAAAATGAAATTAAAAACCAAATTGGAAAACATATATCAGCTCTCCTATTTTTTTTTTTTTTTTTTTGACAGAGTCTCACTCTGTTACCCAGACTGGAGTGCAGTGGTGTAATCTTGGCTCACCGCAACCTCTGCCTCCTGGGTTCAAGTGATTCTCCTGCCTCAGCCTCCTGAGTAGCTGGAATTACAGGCACCCATCACCACACCCGGCTAATTTTTGTATTTTCAGTACAGATAGGGTTTCACCATGTTGTCCAGGCTGGTCTCGAAGTCTTGACCTCAGGTTATACGCCCGCCTCGGCCTCCCAAAGTGCTGGAATTACAGGCACGAGCCACTACGCCTGGCCTTGGCTCTACTGATTTTTAAACTCTCTGAGATCCAGGTTCCTTCTGTAGGGACAGTGATACCTTTCTCTACAGATTGTTAGGAGGATGTATACAATAACATCAACAAAAAATCTAGCACAGTGCCCAGTGTATTGGGTTGTACAGTCAAGAGAAATTTATTAGTGCCATTACTACCAATCCATGAAAATACGGGTCAGCCATTGGCACATATTTCAGAAAGCTGAGCAAAGTACACTTACTTCAAGGGAGATAAACAAGAGCATTAATTTCCTGGAGTCAAGACTTTTATTGTGTCTTAAACTTTAATAATATTGACCTGAATTGCTCTAAACCAAAGCCATCGATACTGCAGAATGTTTGCTCAGGTGAAGCTTTCAAACAAGATTTAGGTGAAAGCAAAAGGTTCCTAAAATGGAGTGTGGAAGTGATGTGAGATTCTTCATTCATCTGCTTATCTTTGTATCCGCCTATCTGTCCATTGGCTCAAAACTTAAGTATTGAGTAACTGAGATACACCAGGCACTAGAGTTATGGCAGTGAAGAGAACAGAGTTCCTGTCTTCATAGAACTTACACTATAGAAAAACAAAAACAGAAACAAAAATAAAAACATAAAACCCACAAAACACTCAAGTAACCATTCCGTTCTAGTGCCACAAATGTTGAAAAATAAATAAAAATAGAAGAAAATATAGAACACTGAAGTGGTAGATAGGGAAGGACCTGTTATATAACAACGAAAACAGGCATTTATATAAATTGTGGCTGGATAGATACAAGAACAGACTCTGCAAACCAATGTGAGGGAGCAGATTCAGAAGCAGAGCTCACAAAGGAGTGGGTGAGAACCATGGCTCTTGGACCCCTGGGTCAGGTTAGCGGAGGAACATGGTGTCAGGTAGAAGGGGAATAGAGCATTTTGGAAAGAAGACATATGCAGATGTTTGGAGAGAGCTTTTGCTATGCAGTCTCTGTTTACACCATCTCCAATGGAGGAGATCAAAGAAGTATCGCCTCCTTTTATCCACGTATATAGGGCCTACTCAGAAAGCTTGGTATAGATTCCCATGTTTGGGGACCAGAGGCACAGGGATATTTCACTCCTCAGAAAGCTAAGGCAATCCCAGGCAACAAGAGGAAGGCTAATGCATCAGGATATGCTCAGATATTTAGAATTTGTTGAGGCAAAGGAAGCATTGCTCACGGACTAGAGGTGAGACACGCGGGGAAAAGAGTTATCCTAGTGCCATTTTAAGGCCCAAGATGCCAGCAGGAGATTGCTGTGTGTTTGAAATATGTCCAATTACAAAACAGACATCCAAGGCACACTCAGTCAGCAGGGAGCCTCGGGAGGAGAGTCACTCACGAGGGACCCCCGAGGTTCCATCCTGACAGCGGCCTGGGGCTATGGCTCAAGCACACCGTGATATTGGAGCCAATGAGACCTGAACACAAATCCCAGGCCCACCAGTTTACCTCCCTGAACCTCAGTTCTTCCACCCGCAAAAGAGAATATTAGCCACAGCATCGAGTGGTTGGGAAGAATATTCACATGAGTAGGAAAGCCCATTTTAAACAAGCTTATAGGCAAAAGCTTCAATACACTAAACTTCAAAGTTTAAAATGTCTGTATGACAAAAACTGCCTAAAACAAACTTAAAAGACAAGCTACAGACTATGGGAAGACATTTTCTACATGATATATCCAAAAATTGTTATCAAAGATGTGGTTGGCAGTAGACAGGAAATAAAATTATATAATGAAGGAGTAAACTAGTCAAAGAAAAAGAAGCAAAAGTTGTAGATGGGAGATTCATGAAAGGGAAAACAAAAATAGCCAATAAACATGAGAAGATGGTCAACCTCCTTTGTAATTAGGGAAATGTAAACTAAAATAGTACTACATTTTACCCTTCTTGATTGGTTTGAATAAATAAATATTTCCATAAACTGCTAGTGGAAGTTGAAACTGACACTTTGAAGTATATTTTGGAAGTCTTTTTTTTTTTTTTTTTTTAAATCTGCATACCCTAGGACTACTTCAGCAATGTGGCTGCTTGGTCTCTCCCTTAGAGAAACTCTTCACATGTTTTCACAAAGAGGCATGGACAGAAATGGTTACAGAATCATCCTCGCTTGCAAAAACCCCCAAACAGTGGCAGGCTAGGACATGTTTAACAACTGGCTACCCCTAAACAGACCTGATTTGCAGTGTTTGCTGATTTCCTGGCACACACAGCCCCACCATGGCCCAATTTAAAGCTACTGAAATGAAGTCACTAAAGGAGACGGGATGTCCACAGTCAGCTCTTGTGAGTAGCACAAGCTGGCTGCAAGACACCACTGTTCCCAGTAGTATATATGGACAGATTGTGTTAAAATACAAAAACCAAAGGCTACATGTTACCTATTAGTCACTGACGCACAGTAAGAAATGTAGATAATACTTACCAACAAGTTAGCAATGGTTTTTTTAGGTCTTGGATTCGGTTAATAATCCATTATGTCTTTAGCCTTATTTGTAACATTCTCAAGGAGCATTTTGTCCTATTATATAACCAAATGAAGGAAGTAATGAAATTAACATTTAGTTATCACTTATGTAGCAAAATTAGTACAAAAACAACATTAAGGAAATAGCCAATCAGTGTTGGTTCCTATATTATCCCACCTCTCATTATAAGACCTCGTACATGCTGAGAGAAACCAATAAGGTTTGTTCATTCATTCATGAAATAAATTATTACTGAGTGCCCAGTTTGTACCAAGCACAACAAGAGAAGATGGTGGTGACCAAGAGGTACATCAAATTACCAAACTAGGAAGTTTTATAATTTGTCATTGAAGAAATGGACATTAAGGAGTAATTTCTATTATACAAAGGTGCAAATCTACCTAAGAAAAAGGGAAAGGAAGGTGGGGGAGACAGAGGGAAAAGCAGAGACAGGGAATGATCATGCCAAGGAGAAAGTTCCTGGCAAGGTGTGCAGGTAAGAGAAAGCAGGAGATGTTGAGGAAACGGAGGAAGTCCACTGGGCTGGCACGTGCCAGGTTGAGCTGACGCCAAAGAGACAGGCAGTGCTGGGCTGGAGAAGCCTTGTCAGCCAGGCCCATTTTGATAATCAAAATAATATATGATGAAGAAAGAATATAGGCAGATCAAAGTATTTTTCTTTTAAGAAGATAATTTTCTTTTAAGGAGAAAGCAAAAAGATAAAATCCCTCAAAAACAAACCACCCATTAATAAAATCTCCTAAAAAATGTTCTAGAGCATGTATTAAAGATTATCTAACTCGCAGAGCTTTGGAGCAGTGCCTGGAAATGTTAAGTGCACCCAGTAGGTCTGCAGTATACACAGATGTCCTTCTGATTACAACGCTTGCCTATGCAGGCTGGAAGTCTGCCCAAAACAGGGTCCTGCCCAGCCAGTTTCATCTGAAAACACAAAGCATTTGCTTTTCTGCTTTCTCCACACCTCCCTGACAAGTCTCTCATTACCCACTGTCAGCCTGGTTTTCCTCTGAACATTTTATCTTCATTTTCTTGGCCACAGGTCCAGTTTCTCTGTAGATGGAAACCTCTGTTTTCCTTTTTTCTAAAATAAAAGAGAGAGATTCTTGCAGACAGGTTGTTCACGCCTCTGCCATCAGGATGTGTGAGTTTACAATTGCCATGTATGCCCACCCAATAGGAATCACAATCTCTGAATAATGGAGAATATTCTTCTTATTTTCTGCCTTATCTTTGCCCCTCAGAGTTGTTGAAGGAAGAATTTGTACTGACCGAGGGACTGATGCAGTGACAAATGAATTGTTCAGTTACTCAATCAATAAACTCATTCACTGAGCTCTGCTGGGGCTTGCACTCCCTCACTCCACTTCTATCTGCTTTAGCCCCAAAGCCGTGGCCCGGACATTTCTCAGAAGTGGTTCCAGCTCGGTGGTATCTTCCCAGGAGGCCCACTTAGGGCAAGGAGGAAACTTGCATTTTTTCAGAGTCATCCTGAGTATACTTCAACTCACTCCTCAGCACTGTTTACTCACACACCATTAAGACCTCTGTTTATAGACCTACTTTTGGAATCTGTGGTTGCATTTCTCTTTTGCCCCAGTTATATCTTATCTAGGAGGCTGAGCCCCTAAAGCCACCAGCACATTACGTCGTCACCCATGTTCCTGTCCATCCCAATCACCCTGGGAGTTGGATGCCTTTGCTGAGTGCAAGCAAAAGGGACTTTCGTTGTTGTTGCTTGTTTTCATTTTTATCTCATTGAGTGATTAAGGCGCATCCAATACTCAAGTGGCAACACACCCAGTGGCACCATCAGAGTTGCCTGTGACATGACAGATCACCAACTATATCAAGGCGAGAACATCACAAACAGGAAGCGCAGTTGTTAAATCATGCCAGGCCAAATGCAGAGCCTAAAAACACAGTGTCAGGAAGACATTTCTCCACAGCCTTGAGATGAGCATTGAAAAACAGAGGGTTGTCTCTCAGTGAGTGCTCAACAGAGCTTTGCATGGGGGGTCCACATCATGAATCATCACCGAGCCCCCTTTATAAGCTGGGTAAGGATGCTTGAACTTCTGAGCCTGCCCACCCTTGGCAGGGAAGGCAGAGCTAAGGAAGTGAAGGTTTGGCCGGAGGTATCTGTTAGAGGAGCAAGGACTCAGTGATTCTGAAGAGGGGGATTCATGAAGGCTGGGAGGGTGAGCTGGATTTCAATCAGAAGTGAAACAATACAAAGAAGGTTGAATCCATGCCTTGGCCATGTCACCTGTCAGTCCCATTAGAGCAGTGAATGCCCAGATTTTATTTCTTTAAAATAAGAACTTAGTGGTCTCAATGTGTCTATCTTTAACTTTTGCCTTTTTTCTTCCTGAAACGTTAGGGTTTGTGTGTATGCGTGTGTGTTTTGTTTGCTTGAATTATTGTTATTTTCTCTTGATTTCATGAGGAAAGACCCCACTTGAGAAATAGAAACTGGTTTTGAAAAACCCAATTTGATTCTGTTGTAACTTATTTATTTTGATTTTTACTCCTGATGGCTTATTTTCTCATGGTAGCAGTGTTGGGTTGGGGGGCAGAAACTGCTCTAGATATTTCCAGCAGAGAGAGACTTCGTGCAGGGATTTGGTTGCAAGGGTATTGGGGTGGGTTGGGAAAGCAAAAGTGGGAGGAAGATGTTGGTGCTAACATGGATTTAGGAAGCTGGTGTTTGCATGAGATGAGGAGACTGCAGCTGAGACATTTTGATTGACTTCTTTAAGATCCTGCTAACCCTTGTTCTCATGAAGCCTAAAATCCAGGCAAGGGAGCAAACATACACGATCAGCCACAGAGGTTGAGCCTCTCCTGCCTCTAACTCCTGCCCAGTTCTCACTATGTCATGCCGCCTGCCATAGATGAGGGACTAGGAGGCTCAGGGACCTGGAAGGGGACTTTCTGCATCTCCATACCCTGCCGTATGTTCTTGGGATCTGAAAAATTTATCAAATATCTACTACCAGCTCTTTGAAACTTTTCAAAAACACCACATGCAGAGCTAGCTGACAATAGCCTGAATCTGAACAAACAGGTTGACTGAAAACTGGCTGGATCAAGGTAGCTATATTTAGACTAATAGAATAGCATGTCTTAGTGAAAGACTGGAACCTCAAAAGTCACCTATAAGCATATTTATTGACCAGGCTTTTGCCTAATGGAAGATATTTCTAAGACAAGAGACAAAGACACCGGCAGAACTTAGGCATAAAATGTCCATCACACAAGCATTTATACAAGAATGAATGTCGATCCTTCTCAAGCTCTTCCAAAAAAATAGAATACGAGGTAACACTTCCAAACTCATTTTTTGAGGCCAGCATTACCTAGATACCAAAACAAGATAAGGCCATCCAAGAAAAAAATATATAGGCCAATGTATCTGATGAACATAGATGCAAATATTTTGAACAAAATACTAGCAAGCCTAATTCAACAGCACATTAAAAGAATCATATGCCATAATCAAGTAGAATCTACTCAGATACAAGGATGTTCAACACATGAACATCTGTAAATATAATACAGCAAATCAACAGAATGAAAGACAAAAACCATATCATCATCTCAATAGACGCAAAAAAGCATTTGACAAAATTCAACATCCTTTCATCATAAAAATTCTCAACACATTAGGTATAGAAGTGTAGGGAGAAGAAAGAGAGATCAGACTGTCACTGTGTCTGTGTAGAAAGGGAAGACATAAGAGACACCATTTTGAAAAAGACCTGTACTTTAAACAATTGCTTTGCTGAGATGTTGTTAATTTGTAGCTCTGCCCCAGCCACTTTGCCCCAGCCACTTTGACCCAACTTGGAGCTCACAAAAACATGTGTTGTATGAAATCAAGGTTTAAGGGATCTAGGGCTGTGCAGGACGTGCCTTGTTAACAAACTGTTTACAAGCAGTATACTTGGTAAAAGTCATTGCCATTCTCTAGTCTCAATAAACCAGGTGCACAATGCACTGCAGAAAGCCACAGGGACCTCTGCCCTTGAAAGCGGGGTATTGTCCAAGGTTTCTCCCCATGTGATAGTCTGAAATATGGCCTCGTGGGATGAGAAAGACCTGACTGTCCTCCAGCCCGACACCTGTAAAGGGTTTACACTGAGGTGGATTAGTAAAAGAGGAAAGCCTCTTGTAGTTGAGATAGAGGAAGGCCACTGTCTCCTGCCTACCCCTGGGAACTGAATGTCTCGGTAGAAAACACGATTGTACATTGGTTCAATTCTGAGATAGGAGAAAAATCGCCCTATGGTGGGAGGTGAGACATGTTTGCAGCAATGCTGCTTTGTTATTCTTTACTCCACTGAGATGTTTGGGTGGAGAGAAACATAAATCTGGCTTACGTGCACGTCCAGGCATAGTATCTTCCCTTGAACCTAATTATAACATAGATTCTTTTGCTCACCTGTTTTTTGCTGGCCTTCTCCTTATTATCACCCTGCTCTCCTACTACATTCCTTTTTGCTGAAATAATGAAAATAATAATCAATAAAAACTGAGGGAACTCAGAGGCTGGTGCCGGTGCAGGTCCTTGGTATGCTGAGCACCGGTCCCCTGGGCCCACTGTTGCTTCTCTATACTTTGTCTCTGTGTCTTATTTCTTTTCTCAGTCTCTCGTCCCACCTGACTAGAAATACCCACAGGTGTGGAGGGGCAGGCCACCCCTTCAAGAAGAAAGAACAAAGATCACATATTTCAAGCCTACAGCTAACATCATACTCAATGGTGAAAAGCTGAAAGCTTTTCCTCTAAGATCAGGAACAAAACAAGGGTGTCCATTATTACCACTTCAGTTGAACACAGTACGGAAAGGCTTAGCCAAAGAAATTAAACAAGGGGAAAAGGGCCTCCGTAATTTAAAGGAAGAGGTAAAGTTTGTTTCTGTTGGCAGATGACATGATCTCATATATAGAGAAGCCTAAAAATTCCATGAAAAAAC
This sequence comes from Hylobates moloch, assembly GCF_009828535.3. Lineage (NCBI taxonomy): Eukaryota > Metazoa > Chordata > Mammalia > Primates > Hylobatidae > Hylobates > Hylobates moloch. The sequence goes on from NW_026652284.1 coordinate 118,632,124, forward strand.
TGTTAGGATGAATAAAAAAATTTAATAAAGATGAAGGATACAAAATCAACATTAAAAAATCAGTTGTGTTTCTGTATGCTAACAACAAATACCTCAGAAAGAAATCAATAAAGCAATCTCATGTATAGCAGCTAAAAAACAATAAAATACTTAGAGACAAATTTAATCAAGGCGATAAATGATCTATACACTGAAAATATAAGACACTAATGAAAGAAACTGAAAAGGGCACAGATACATATAAAGATAGGTCATGTTCATGGATTAAAAGAATTAATATTGTTAAAATGTCCATGCCATTTAAAGCAACCTATAGATTTGATTTAAGCCCTGTCCAAATTTCAGTATTTTTCACATAAATAGAAAAAAAAAACTAAAATTCATATGAAACCACAAAAGACCTCAAACAGCCAAAGCAATCTTGTGCAAAAAGAACACAAACAAAGGGAAAAACATTCCATGCTTATGGATAGGAAGAATCAATATCATTAAAATGGCCATACTGCCCAAAACCATTTATAGATTAAATGCTATTCCTATTAAAACTACCACTGATATTCTTCACAGAACTAGAAAAATTGTTTTAAAATTCATATTGAATTCATATAAAATTCATAAAAGAGTCCAAATAGCCAGTGGGGTGGTAATTATTTTACAATACATACATATATCAAATCATCACATTGCAGACCTTAACAAATGGAAACACATCTCATGTCATGGATTGGAAAACTCAATATCGTGAAAATGACCATTTCAATATTTGAAAATGACCATTTGAAACTGCCCAGAGCAATCTACAGATTCAATACAATTCCTATCAAAATACCAACATCATCTTTCACAGAATTAGAAAAAACAATCCTAAAATTCATGTGGAACCAAAAAAGAACCTGAATAGCCAAAGCTATCCTAAGCATAAAGAACAAATCTAAAGGAATCACATTACCTGACTTCAAATTATACTACAAGTCTACAGTTCCAAATCAGGATGGTACTGCTATAAAAGCGGACACATAGACTAGCGGAAAAGAATAGAGAACTCAGAAATAAAGCCAAATTTACAACCAACTGATCTTCAGCAAAGCCTACAAAAAATAAATTGGGGAAAAACATCCTAATTAATAATTGATGATGGGAAAACTGGATAGCCACAGGTAGAAGAATGAAACTGGATCAATCCTTCTCTCTCACCTTATACAAAAATCAACTCAAGATGAGTCAAAGACTTAAATCTAAGTCCTGAAATCAGAACAATTCTTGAAGATAATTTAGGAAAAACTCTTCTGGACATTGGCCTATGCAAAGACTTTACGACAAAGAACCCAAACACAAATGTTACAAAAACAAAGATAAATAGATGAGTCCTAATTAAGCTAAAAGGCTTCTGTACAACAAAATAAATAACCATCAAAGTAAACAGACAACTTACAGAACGGGAGAAAATATTTGCAAACTCTGCATTTGACAAAGGACTAATATCCAGAATCTACAAGGAGCTCAAACAAATTAGCAAGAAAAAAAATAATCCCATCAAAAAGTGGGCAAATGACACGAATAGACATTTCTCAAAAGAAGATACACAAATGGCCAACGAACATATGCAAAAATGCTCAACGTAACTAATCATCAGGGAAATGCAAATGAAAACTACAATGAGATACCACCTTACCCCTGCAAGAATGAATATTATTAAAAAGTCAAAAAACGGTAGATGTTGGCATAGATATGGTGAAAAGGAAATGCTTATACACTGCTGGTGGGAATGTAAATTAGTACAAACTCTATGGAAAACAGTATGGAGATTTCTTAAAGAACTAAAAGTAGGCCTGCCATTTGACCCAGCAATCCCAGTGCTGTGTATCCACCCAAAGAGAAAGAAGTCATTATATTCAAGAATGCACCTGCATGCGTATGTTTATTGCAGCACAATTCACAATTGCAAAGATATGGAACCAAACTAAGTGTCCATCAACCAATGAGAAGGTAAGTAAAACATGCTATATTCACACCATGGAATACTACTTAGCCATAAAAAGAATAAAATGATGCATTTTGCAATAACTTAGGTGGAGTTGGAGGCCATTATTCTAAGTGAAGTAACTCAGGAATGGAAAACAAAATACTGTATGTTCTTATAAGTGGGAGCTAGGCTGTGGGTATGGAAAGGTATACAGAGTGGTATAATGGACTTTGGAGGCTCAGAAAGAGGAGAGTGGAAGGGGGTGAAAAATAAAAAATTGCACATTGGGTACCATGTACAATACTTGGGTGATGGGTGTGCTAAAATCTCAGACTTCACCACTATACGATCCATCCATATAATCAAAAACCACTTGTACCCCAAAAGCTACTTAAATAAAAAATATTTTTAAAATAAAATTAAAAAGTGGTAGGTCTTAAAAATATGCAATTTTTATTTGTCAATTATATCTCAATAAAGCTAGAAAAACATAGCAAAACAAAAAGCTGTCCACACATCATTCATAAGAAATGACATTGAAATCATATTCAATATAAGGAGAATGGTTAAATAAATCACACCACATGCATTAAATGGAAAACTCTGAGGTAATTTAAAAGGTTTAGCTCTTAACATAATTAATAGCAACATATTTACAATCAATAAAATTAAAAAGATATTAATTGACAAATTATCTCTGGAATCTTAAATAAATTCCTGACCATTCCAACTGCAAAGAAACAGAAGTTCTTTCTCATGATGAAACAAAAAAAGAAACTGTTTAAGGTCAAAGTGTCTTTAGATTTCATGTTCCTGAGTCAGAATACCAGCTTTGCTATTGACTAGTGACCTTAATCAATTCATTTCATGACTCTGCGTCTGCAAGTTTCCCATCTACTCTTTAAATTCCTTTGGCCCTGAAACTCTGCTGTATTTCCCATATAAGTCTATTTCCTCTGGTTCATAGTCAAATACTTCAAGGCGATAATCTTCAGGGTCTGTTCTCAATAAAGGTAAACTGGCCACATAGAAGAGCTGGGTCATGAGAGATAATTCCTCACACATTCCTGATTCAAATTTCAATACTACCCTTGCTGGTTCTTTTGTTTTGTTTTGTTTTTTGTTTTTTTTGGTTAGGAATCCCTTGCCCAGGCTCCTGAATGCACAAGCACAAGAAGGTCTGACGTCCAGCTCATAAAGACTCCTACTGAGGGACAGATTCCTCCATCTGTGCAAAAGGGAGAAAGGAGCCATCTAATAAAGGCACTGCTAGGAAAGGCACTGGGAACCCATCACGCTGGTTCTCTTGGTGACTTTGACATTGACTCTTTAGTGCTACAACTTTGTAGAGAGCCAACGTCTCCTTATCTACAGAATATGGGTGCCGGCCTTGATGAATACCAGGCTTTGGATACTGGATCCTGTGTTGGGAAGAGAGAGAAATAAAAACATAGTCCCTGCCTTCACTGAGTTTGAATCTGCAGGGGCCAAGGGAGGAATTGGATATTTTTTTACACAAATACACGCACACTCAAAGTCCTCATTGCCACAAAGCAGAGTTGCCTGCCAGCCAGGCCAAGGGGTACTTTCTGCGGGCAATAGCCTGTGGGCAGAGTTCTGAAGGAAATGAAGGTGTGAGGAGGCAAAGCAGAGGGGAGACAGAAGGAGACATATGCAAGCATCCTGTCTTCTCAGTGTACATTAGTGGAGATGGCCAATCTGTGGTCTGCACAAACCCATGGTTAGGAAGCAGAAAGCATCATAAGGAATGTTCCGATGAAATATTAAGAAAAGATTATGTCTTTTAAAGCAAGAGTATTCCTGCCTGGAAGATAAAAGGCTTTGTGTAAGTGGGAGTGGAAAATTGAGCTGCAGAATTTGATGATCTGGTAGGAAATAAATTAAAAAATTGAGGGGCAAAAGCACATTTGGCAGGTGTCACAGAACAAGCAAAGGCAGCCTCTACCTGAAAGAAACAGAAAGCAGCCCAGCCTGAGTGAAGGCATGCATCCGGGATGATTTGAGAAGTTTTATTTCAGAGACCTTGAAAATAAGACTCAGATATTTGCTGCTAATGAATGCTTTTTAGTCTATATCAAATGCCTGTCTATAGCTTTTTTCACTGTGGACTGTGACTTCTTTGAAATCCTCTGGTTCTTGTCCTTTTCTCTGAATTCTCTGGCTATTCCTCCTCAGGCATCCTCATCAACTTGTTTTTATCTGCCCACCCCTGAATGTTCACATGGCCTCAGAAGGCCTCGGCTGGCTTCCTTTCAAATTTCACAGAATCTCCACCTTCAAACTTATCCTCACGTCTGGCTTTAACCTCTGTGTATCTGCTGGTGACTCCACATGAATTAACGTCAGTTCAGATCTTCCAACGAACCAGCTGAGTCTCCGGTGCTGGGCCGTTTATGCATTTTATTATATTGAATTATTTTTAGGCAATGGAGCTCCTTCTTTCCCAGCCCCCCAACTCAATCTTACACGGAATTCTAATCTGTAAAACAGACGAACATAATTTTATGAAAATAATTTAGTTTATATGGTCCAAATGGGTAGCATTTGCTGAAGAAAATCAATGAAACCATGAAGCTATTCCTTAGACAAGCAGTTTTTTATTTTTCTGACAGCATAAGATACAGTATATTTAACATCTACAAGCATCATTGTTGGTGCCTATGTATTTTGTGTGATATATATTTGATTCATCCCATCCCTTTTCAAAATCTTTGGTTCTGCTATTCATTTTTATCCCCCATGGTAACTATTTCTCTTGCTATTATTCAAAAACTCTAAGATTGATTTTTTAAAATAAGAATTTGGGATCAATTATTGTTTCAAAGTCTTGTTACTTTATCTAGCAAATGTTCGCACTCTCTTCCTCATGAATACTAAAGCCAAATGAGAGGTATGGGGAGCTCAGGGTAAGCATGAAATCACACATAGCCCAATTTGTCATGACCTGGGATGCCATCTGTTCTCATGTCATTGCACAACTCTGTGCTGAGCGGATGTGACCCAGCCAGGCCTGGCATCTGGGCCCCTCACGTATAGGTGCTATGGAGGGGCATGTCTGCTTGCATCATGTCATGTGATCAGACGTATGCATCTGCTAAGTTACTCCCTCAATGCCACAGAGTTGAAATATGGGAAGAAAGGAAGTCTACACAAAAACAGTTAAGAAATATAGCACAAGTCAATGATGATGAGAAGGAGGGGCAGAGCAGCTGCCATTTGAATATACTTCCGTGACAAGGGCTTGCATGACCTAAGTAAATCTGCAACATGACCCTGCGAGACAGGGTCTACTCCTGCTATCATGCTCATATGTAGAAACTGAGGCACTGGGCGCTTGCCCAAAATCTCACCATTTTAGAGGTGGAGCCAGGATTTGAACCCAGACACTAGAAGTTATATTCCTAAAATAGGTCTTCACTGTATAAATATTTACTAAAATAATAAGACAAACATTTCATTCATTGCATTTTTTAAAACATGTAACATATTTAAGAAAAGCAACTGAAATAACATGTGTGTAGTTAACCTAGAGGCCAGTCCGTGGAACACTGTCTGAGAGACCCCTAAAAGTCTGCTGCATCAGTGTGAACATCCAATGAGAGCTGGGAGCATGAAGAGAAGGAGGCTAGTGAGGATGCTGAGCAAAGGAAAGAATCTGGTTCTGCATCAGGCAGTGCCAAGGGCACAAGAGGAAGCTGAACATCTGAGAAGGAAGAGACAGCTCTGATGGATAGGACTTACAATTTTGATTAGAGGCAGAAGTGAGGGTGGATAAGGGGGTCAGGATGAAGCTCAGGTCCCTCTTGCTGGGCCAGCTGCATGGCAGGGCCATTTATCAACAAAGCTGATTCCCACCTTCAGCAGATGCTTGCCACAGGTCCTGTTCCCAACACCACGGGCACAGAAGGGAACAAACAACACTTGTCCAGACCCGGGAGCTGGACTATCTGGACTTGAATCCTGCCTCCATGACTTAATACTTGGGGAGCCTTGGGCAAGTCAATGGGTTTCTCTGTGCCTAAATTTCCCCTTCTGCAAAACAGGGACCTATTTATATAACTTATCACATAGGGAAGATGTGATGAGTTAAGTACAGCATACATATGAAGTATTACAAATAACTCCTGGCATGTAAACACCACTCAGTAGTAGTGATCTGCTGAAAGTAACATTATTATTAAATTCAAGAGGAGATGCAGATGAAAAATAACTAAGCCCATATATATAATAAATTAACTGAAGTCACCTAAAGAAAAAAAGAGTAAGGACTCGTGTATCAACAAGTGACACAGAGAATCTATTCAAAGAAAAAACTGGGCAAGAATTCCTCTCTCAGAAGGTGACATTTGAGCAAAGACCTGAATTAATTAAGGAAACAAGCTAGACAAAGGTTGGGAGAGAAATCACCAAGTGCCAGACAAAAACATACCCAAGTTCAGAAGCTCTGCATTGGGAATGAACTTGGTGCATTCGAGAATGAATAAGAGTGACAGGGAAGAGGGATGGAAGATGAATGTAAGAGGAACTCAGCGACGAGATGACCCCAAGCGAACCAGGACCTGCTAAGAAGTTTGGATTTTTTTCCCCATGGTTTACAGGATACAATAATATAAGAGTGACAAGCCAGACTGTCTGAGTTAGAACCCTGACCCCACCTCTTATTATGCCTTGGCTAGGCCACAGGCTCATTTTCAACCATCAGTATTAACTTGTGGATTTTTAAAAAATTATTCCCAAGGAACACACAGTGGAAGGGACATGGGTATCAGGACTTCTGAAATGCAAAATGAGAAAGGGGAGTGTTCTCAGGGTAACAGTCCTGCTCACAGAGATGCTATACACCCCACACTGGGTCCCTCAGAGCCATTTCAAAAATGGCACCTGTAATCCCAGCTATTTGGGAGGCTGAGGCACAAGAATCACTTGAACCCGGGATGCGGAGGTTGCAGTGAGCCGAGATCGCACCACCGCACTCCAGCCTGGGTGATTGAGATTCAGTCTCAAAATAAATAAATAAATAAATAAATAATAAATAAATAACTAAAATAAAAATAAAAATAAAAAATAAAAAAAAACACTCTTTTGGTGATCCCACTTCCTAGCAATTGTATTAAAATATACCAATTTTAATTATATTAAAATTTCCCACAAATGAGTCAGGGAAATATGTATTATTTTCTACAACATGTGTTTTCAAAATTAGTTACCTCCTAATAATCCTTGACTATCTGTTGCCTATCAAAGAAGGCCCAATTCATCCACTATCATGAAAAGTAATTCTTAAATGAGGAAAGAGAAAATTTCATGTTTTTATTATGCAGATGAACCCCCCCCCCCCAAACAACAATGAGCCCAACAGAGATGGACCCAACTCCACCAGAACTGACACTCACTCACCAGGCCTCACCATTTTATTTGCTTTTGCCTTGGCTGCCAAAGGCAGGCTACTTGGAGTCTGCAAGCTGCCCAGTGTCTTAGGGAACGGTTGAGATACACATGCATGTATACATACACATACACACACACACACACACACACAGGATCCAAATACAAAAATTAAGCTGCAGAGTCAAAATTAATAATGCTTAATTGAATTTCCTCAAAATGATAGTCCATTGGTCCAATGAGTCTTTATGAAAATGTCAGTGCATTTGCAGAGACCTTGCAGGTAGATTTTCTTACTTTGTAACATTTCTTGAGTATGCAGAAAAATCACAAATGCTTATGAATAAAGAGTTAGTTATCAGGAGGTAACTAATTTTAAAAACACGTGTTGTAGAAAAATAATACATATTTATCTGATTCATTCATGGGAAATTTCAATATAATTAAAATTGGTATATTTTAATATAATTGCTAGGAAGTGGGATCACCAAAAGTGAGAGTGGTATGTATGTATGTATGTATTTATTTGTTTATTTATTTATTTGAGACGGAATCTCGCTCTATCGCCCAGGCTGGAGTGCTGTGGCAAGATCTCGGCTCACTGCAGCCTCCACATCCCGGGTTCAAGTGATTCCTGTGCTTCAGCCTCCCGAGTAGCTGGGATTACAGGCACTATTTTTGAAATGGCTCTAAGGGACCCAGTGTGGGGTGTATGGAATCTCTGTGAGCAGGACTGTTACCCTGAGAACACTCCCCTTTCTCACTTCGCATTTCAGAGGTCCTGATACCTGTGTCCCTTCCACTGTGTGTTCCTTGGGAATAATTAAAAAAAAAAAAATCCACAAGTTAATACTCATGGTTAAAAACGAGCCTGTGGCCTAGCCAAGGTATATATTCAGCAGAGCCTGGAGACTGCCCTCCTGCCGTTTATGGCAACCACTATTCCATTTGCCTAACAGCCTCCCGAGCTCAGAAATAAAATCGATTTCTTTTCATGATTACAGTGCTTTCCACCGGCACCCAGTGAAAATGCATCTGTGAGCAGGTCAAGAATCAAAGTCCTCTGCTGCAAAGGTCCTCAAAGATGTGGCTTTCACATTTAAAGCATGAAGACTACAGAATTTCTTCTTACAACTGTTAAGCCACCAAGGAGAAAAGACTAAATCATGTAATTATCCATCATTAGTATCAACCTATTAGCTACAATTTTAGAATTCCAAGGTTCTAGGAGAGCAAAGAATTTATCTTGTGCAGCCCCATGTGAATTTCCTCTTCAATATTTTCTCCCCATGCCATTTTATTTCACTTTTTTTTTTTTTTTTTTTTTTTTTTAGAGACTGAGTCTCGCTCTGTTGCCAGGGTACAGTGCAGTGGCACTATCTCAGCTCACTGTAACCTCCACCTCCCGGGTTCAAGCGATTCTCCTGCCTCAGCCTCCCGAGTAGCTGGGACTACAGGCATGCACCAACACACCCAGCTAATTTTTTGTATTTTTAGTAGCAGCGGGGTTTCACCATGTTGTCCAGGATGGTCTCGATCTCTTGACTTTGTGATCTGCCCACCTCGGCCTCCCAAAGTGCTGGGATTAAGGCATGAGCCACTGCACCTGGCCTCATTTTATTTTAAAGTTTGACTTAGGAGATCTGGGAGTCAGGGTCAAGAAACTGACCTTAGCAAATGCCCATGGGATTCTGTGAGTCAGGACCTTGGGCTGCACATTGAGGAACTCTGGGCTATGCGATGTGGACCCACATGCTCTAGTTTGAGGGGGTACAGAACAGTTCTCCCCACACTGATCCTAAATATTTTCCATGAGGATAACTCAAATGCCAGGCATCATACTTCATTCTTAGTCTATCAGAAACCTTCTGACCAAAACAGAAAGCGGTTGTCTTGCCTCTTTTGGTTACTTTGTTTTCTCCAAATAATCAGGATTTTTTTTTATGTAAGTAACAGTTTAATGACTATGAGAACTCCAAACAGCATAGTTTTCCACTGATACTCTTTCTTCCAAAACAGCCTATTTTGCCTAGCCTTCAAGAGCTCAATTTTCTTTTTTTTTTTCTAACTGCATGAAATTCAGCTTTCCACTTCCTTTTGTTCTTTGCTCCGAGCTCTGTCTTCAGATGTGGCTTTTTATCCACTCATTCAACAAACACGCATGAGATGCCTACTCTGCCCCAGGCCCTCTGCTAGGCACCAGCCGGCCAGCATTGAAGAAAGCAACATGGTGCCAGCAACTTGGAGTGTGCATCTTAGCATCACCTTCCTCATGAAAGATTAACTTATAAGTCTAAATATCAAAAGAACAAAAAAGCTTTCTCATGTTAAAAAGCCCTGGATGACTCCAAATAGATGCACACCATTTTATAACGCCCTTTTCGTTGTGCATGGCCTCATACCATGCTGAACCCCTGCTTGAAACCTTCGGTACAAGAAAAGTTCCGTGCTGTGGAAGACAACATCGCAGCTGGGCATCTCAGGGTTCAGAGAGAGCTCTGGACCAGTGCCTGGCACACAGGAGGCCCTCAAGAAACTTTGAACAAGTAAAACTCTGTCAGGACTAACATTCCAGTCCATGCAACTTCCCCCACCTTCTGTTATGAAACTAAAGTAGCCAGTGTTGATGAGCGTTCATCATGTCGGACTCCCTTTTCAGTGTGACATTTTTAATTCTCATAAAAACCACATGAAGGAAGTGTTATTATTATTAATTATTAATATTCCCATTTTACAGAGAAGAAAAATGAATTCCAGGGAGGTGAGTGGGGAGTTCGAGGTCATCCAGTGTGAGTGCGCGCCCAGGCTTCTGATTCTACAATCTGTGTAAGCGGCACTCTAGAGACAGAGGTTGCTCTCTCTTCCACCCACAAGGCAAGCCACTCTGAAGCCTTGTGCTGCATCTCTGGATGCATGCTGCCGGGGCCCTCTACTTGTCCCTCATCCCGAGATTTGTTTGCTTAAAACTCATTGTACTGGGTGAAGTTTCCCATGCAGCAGCTGTTAACGCCACTGCCTGAGCAAGAAGAAGGTAGTTAAGCTAACCAGGGGACCCTGGAGCCTTACCCACTAGGGAATGAATGCAGGGCAGGGCTGTTGACTCCAAGTGAGCCAAAGTCATAAAGATCTGCTGGGGGGACCCTCCTCATTTCTGAGCAGATGAAGATTTGCCTTGATGACCCGCACCAGAAATCAGGACACCAGAAGTCAGGTGTGCCTCACAAAAGAGGGCACCTTGCCAAGGAGGCCCCACTGAGCCCTGAGTCCCTGGGGCCTCCCCTCCCAAGCCCACATCACTCACGTTGTAATTGCCACACAATCTCTGTCCACACCCTGGTCTTTGGGCCCCATGAAAGTAACGCCAGCCACCAAGCTCGCTGTCAACAGCGCCTCATACATAGCAAACTTTCAAAAGTAGAATTTTATGCTGGGTAAGTATCTTAACAGAAATCACAAAACATTCCAGTTAGAATGGTGATTATTAAAAAGTCAGGAAACAACAGATGCTGGGGAGGTTGTGGAGAAATAGGAATGCTTTTACACTGTTGGTAGGAGTGTAAATTAGTTCAGCCATTGTGGAAGACAGTGTGGCAATTCCTCAAGGATCTAGAACCAGAAATACCATTTGACCCAGCAATCCCATTACTGGGTATATATCCAAAGGATTATAAATTATTCTACTATAAAGACACATGCACATGTATGTTTATCGCAGCACTATTTACAATAGCAAAGACTTGGAACCAACCCAAATGCCCATCAATGATAGACCGGATAAAGAAAATGATGCACATATACACCATGGAATATTATGCAGCCATAAAAAAGAATGAGTTCATGCCCTTTGCAGGATCATGGATGAAGCTGGAAGCCATCATTCTCGGGAAACTAACACAGGAACAGAAAACCAAACATTGCATGCTCTCACTCATAAGGTGGAGTTGAACAATGAGAACACATGGACACAGGGAGGGGAACATCACACACCGGGGCCTGTCAGGCGGCAGGGGGCAAGGGGAGGGAGAGCATTAGGATAAATACCTAATGTACACGGGGCTTAAAACCTGGAGATGGGTTGGTAGGTGCGGCAAACCACCATGGCCCATGTATGCCTATGTAACAAACCTGCACTTTCTGCACATGTATCCCAGAACTTAAAGTAAAATTAAAAAATAAAGAAGTAGCCACTGTGCTAATCCCAATTTAAAAAAAAAAAAAGAAATCACAACAAATGTGATTTCTAAGAGATTATTCCGCCAGATGTGGCAGGGGGTGGTGCAAGGCTGTGGTGTCCTGGTGCGTGCACCTGTGCATGAGAATCCATACATATGTGGGCTCCCAACAGGACAGAAAATCCATCAAGTACCCACGTATGTTACCTGCACTGATCCTTCAAACATTTCTACAGGGTCATTCCTATCATTGCTGTTCCCATTTATAGAGAGCTAAAGAGTGGCACAGAAGCTACTGGTTCAGGGCCACAAGAACCTGGGTGGACTGAGGTTTGGCCAGCTTCAAACCCTACTTCCTAATTGCTCTACTATTTCTAGCAGCTTCTGGACACAGATGCTAAAGCAGCAGACAACGATGTGTTGTCAAATAACTTATGATGGGTGTGCAGTCAGTGAGACCCAGATGGGGAGTGGAGAACCAGGGTAGGGAAAGAGAGGAAGACAGGCCTGGGTACATTTCAGGGGTCCTGAGAAGGGCGCTTCAGCCTGATTGCCAGGCAACTCGGGAGTGAGCCTTACCTCCCATCCTGACACAAAGGAGCTGGGTTTCCATGACCCTGTGTTAGTAGCCATTTGTTCACAGCAAGGGTTGGGGTGAGAATGGGGAATGATGGGATTCAAACTCCCAGGAAAGTTTAATTATTGGAGAAAATGCTTCCTGTTGTCTGGGAGTGGTCCTCCACAGGGAAGCCCCAGGTTCTGGGGACTGGAAACACATTAAAATAGGGTAGAAGAAGCACAGAAATGCAGGTGGGGTGTGGAAGGGGCTACGTGCTGCATGCCTATAGCTTGTGCAAAGGACGTTCAGTTGAGTAACTATTAATTCTGACAGGGGCAGGAGACTGCCCTTAGACCACCTGGTCGTTGAAGGCTGCATGCATTCTTTCTGTAAGTCCGTTGGGAGGAGAGGCAGGAAAGAAAGAAAAAGGAAAGGGTAGGCATTCAAAGTTGAAGGAACTGCAAAGACGGGAGTTGAGACGAGTCAAGGCACATGACTGCACGGAGATTGATGGAAGCTCCTGAAGGAGGGCCCTAGTTGGCCAGCAGGTATCATGGCACAATCTCAAGGACAAAGGATAGAGCGACAATGCTGGTTTGGCCCAAAGGAAGTGGGGTGGTCACCCATGCCCCTGGCAGAGCAGATTCCTGGCCTGCTCAGAGTGGAAGGAAAGGGTCCCTGGGCCTGGCGTTTCTGAGTTGACTGCTGTGACCTGCCTGGAAGCCGAAAAGATGGAAGAGCCCCCTTTTAAGTGCTTTGCTTAATCAGGAAGCCCACTCTGCCACTCACCCTGACACCCACTCTGCCGCCCACCCTGCCGGCCCTGGGTAGGCTCTTCTGTGGCCCCAGGCTGGTACTTAGAGCCTGGGGGCTGTGGTGTTTTACCTGCTTAGAATTCTCCATGAAAACAGACATATTTGATATTTAGGTGCTTTAATGGACCCTGAAAATAAATTAGATTGATTCATTTGAAGAATAAATGTCTGTCCCCCACCCCACATGGTAAAACTCTTAAATGCTTCTACTTAATGGAAATGGAAATTACCTCTCAAAACATTACAAAAACTAATCATGGCAATTTTTATACATTTCCACAATTTACTGTGCTATCTTTTCTCTTGCTTTGATGAGCAATGACTAGCAGATGCCTGTTTTGTGCCTAATCATTTACTGCAGCCTCACTCGACTTGAACAGACCCCTCTCCCAAGTGTGATTCAACTGATCAGCCCCCTAAGGGAAAAAAATAACATCTCTAGGTAGGAAGAGACTGCAGAATCTATGAAATAGCAACATTTTGGTGGAAGAAAAGAGCCAAGGCTAAGTATATTTAACATCTGTTCATACACACGTGGACATATCAATTACTTTGTAACCCTGAACTCAAAAGAAAAAAACAAATCTGAGACCCACAAAACATAAGCAAGTCTTTGAGGAAAGCATCATTCCATTTTAAAATGTCTTACATCTGTTTTATCTTCCTGGAATACCTGAACTCTCACATTCAATTAATTATCATTCATCTTTGTATTTCTCGGGGCATAGTACACTTTCTGGCTTGTAGGAGGCATCGGAAAAATTTGTTGAACTCAGATAAATATCAGTTTTGATCCAAATGTCATATGCTCGATTGACAAGTATAAGTGAGTATGTTAGAATTAAGATAGACCAAATCAATTATACATACGCACATATATATACAAGTATATATTTATATGTATGGACGTTTATATGTATAGGAAGACCACTTGAAATTATATACACACAGGCATGTATATGTATACATATGCATATATGTTTGTGTGTGTATATGTTATGTCTTATGATTACTACAAAGAATAGTGAAAGTAGCATTCAATTTGAGGACTGAGACACACAATGAAGTTTCTGAAAATCCCCATCACACTTTTACTAAGAAAAATTTATGTTCTGTTCTATCTGCATAACTAGCTGTTGGCAAGCCACATCCTATTGGCAGGCCTTCTCTTAGGAACTATTAGATGAGGCCAGGCATGGTGGCTCACTCCTGTAATCCCAGCACTTTGGGAGGCCAAGGTGGGCAGATCACTTGAGGTCAGGAGTGCAAGAGCAGCCTGGCCAACATGGTAAAAACCCCATCTCTACTAAAAATGTGAAAATTAGCCAGGCATGGTGGCATACACCTGTAATCCCAACCACTCGGGAGGCTGAGGCAGGAGAATCGTTTGAACCCGAAAGGTGGAGGTTGTGGTGAGCCGAGATTGCACCACTACACTCCAGCCTGGGAGACTGAGCAAGACTCCTTCTCGGAAAAAAAAAAAAGAAAGAAAGAAAGAAAAAGAAACATCAGATGAGACTGTACAACCTGGCTTTCCCTTGAATGTTTAGACCTCATCTCTCTAAGGGTCCACAGGAATGCAGCAATAATACAAAAAGCCTGTCACAGTCTATCATTCTTTTTTTTTTTTTTTTTTTTTTTTTGAGACAGAGTCTCACTCTGTCACCCAGGCTGGAGAGCAGTGGCATGATCTCTGCTCACTGCAGCCTCTGCCTCCCGGGTTCAAGCAATTGTCCCATCTCAGTCCCCAGAGTAGCTGGGACTACAGGCATGTGCCACCACGCCTGGCTAATTTTTTGTACTTTTAGTAGAGATGGGGTTTTCCCATGTTGGCCAGGCTGGTCCTGAACTCCTGACCTCAGGTGATCTGCCTGCCTCGGCCTCCCAAAGTGCTGGGATTACAGGTGTGAGCCACCGCACCCGGCCACAGGCTGTACCATTCTTTAAGGCCATTGTGGACACAGAGATTAGCAAATGCTGCTGGTCACAGTCTTGGTCCTGAGCTGGTTGTCCCAGCCATTCCTGTATCCCACTCTCTTATCATCTATCAGTGTCCATCTTCCCATCTTACCTTCACACTGAATGTTCAGCAACATCCCTCCTGTTTAACCTTGGCACCTGACATGGTTTTGTTATGTCCCCACCCAAATCTCATCTTGAATTCCCACAAGTTGTGGGAGGGACCCAGTGGGAGGTAATTGAATCATGGAGGCAAGTATTTCCCATGCTGTTATTGCGATAGTGAATAAATCTCACGAGATCTGACGGTTTTAAAAAGAGGAGTTCTCCTATACAAACACTGTCTCTCTTTGCCTGCTGCCATCCATGTAAGATGTGACTTGTTCCTTCTTGCCTTCCCTGGTGATTGTGAGGTTTCCCCACCCATGCAGAACTATAAGTCCAATTAAACCTTTTTATTATGTAAATTGCCCAGTCTTGGGTATGTCTTTATCAGAGCATGAAAACGGACTCATACAGCACCCCTTCACCCATGCTATGAGGGCCCTCTGTCTCACTTACATCAAATCACCCGTTTAAACATCCCTTCTGTCACCTTTGCCTTAGGAACACTTCTGTTGGCTCCATCTGCAAGCTTCCCTTGAACGCATGGTAAGACTTTTTATTAACTGATAATATTAATAATAACAGCTGCATTTTATTTTTCCCATTTTGTATCAAGCACTATGCTAGGGGGTTTACCATCATGCTCTCAAATCCTCTCTGAAACCCTAGGCAAAAGGTATGACTATCCCCATTGTGGTAAAAAAAAAAAAAAAAAAAGAGAGAGATACATGGAACAAAACAGCCAAATGAAATCATTTATTCCAATAAGATCATTCAAGTACTGAGTATCAAAGACATCCTTAAAGTCCAAATGTTTTCACTCCTCCTGGTTCTCTTCCAATATGTTATATTTTTTTGCCTTAAGATAAATTTTTCTTTTTTCCCCTCAGAAATGCATACAGATAATGGAAAATATGTTTGGATAGTTGGCCAGAAATAGGACTGCCAGATTTCCTCCCATCACTGTACATGCAGACGGTGCTTCCAATGAACGGCGAGAGTCTTATTTCCGTTCCCCTGGGGCTGGCTTTGTCACCTGCCCTGAACAATGAACTGTGGAGGAAGCAACCCTGGGCCAGCCTCCATCTAGCCCTTAAGTGGCCTGGAATCTTCTTCATTTTCTCTCTGAGGAACTCAGCTATCATGTAAGAAGTCTGATCACCCAACTGGAGACAGAAGCCCAGCTGTCCCTTATCTGGTGCAGCCACTCCAACCAAGGGGTCAGCCACAGATGAGTGAAGGCATCTTGGCTGCTCCATCCTCAGCTGAGATCTCAGCTGAAGGTAGTGCATAAATGTCCCCAGTCTAGGCTGGCTAACTCAAAACATTATAAAAGAATAAGCCATTGTTAAAAGTCACAAGTTTTGGAGGGCTTCATAATGCAGCGGTCTCTAACCAAAAATAGTATAATTGGAAAATTCACCTTGAAGAAGAAATACAAATTCTGCACATCCCTCACCTGGGGCACAATCTCATTGCAAATTATTGCTGGCCATTGCATTAGTATTCTGTTCTAAACAGTGTGCTACTGCAAAGCTCAAGGCATACCAACTTCATCATAATTATCCCCCATTACTAGCTGGGCTCTGCCAACCACTGAGCATCCTGCAGCCCTCTGGTCCTCACAGCTGGGGCCTGCCGGCTCCAAAAGATGGCTCATCCGGTGACAGGACCCAAGCTCCTGTTGTCCACAGTCACAAGGAAGAAGCGGAGTCCTTGACAGGAGCCTGGGGATGGCTTTCATCAGGTCAGCTGTGGTGTTATTTCTGCTTCACTTCTAGGTCTCTCTCCGAGGCTTTTAACTTGACCCTGAGATCGGGTCCCTCAAACCCCTGATGGTACGACCACAGGTAGGACTAACTGGCTACTTACCTTGTGCTAGTTCTTGTTCTGACATATGTATATTTATAACCTCTATGAAATAGAAAATGTCCTTTTTATTTATAATTTCTAAGACAAATATCTATGAAGAATGCATTTTTATCCTCATATTTCAGGAAACTAAAGTTCAAGCTGCTAGTAACATATCTGGGGTCACAATATGTTATTATCCAATGTACACATATGGACACTGCTTCACGCAAGGTCAGGGTCCAAATCCCCTGCTCTCTCTGTGGACATCATGGACCTTCTTCTGTTGGAAGGTAGGGTCGGGAAGGGGTGAGGCACAGGATGATAGGAAAGGAGTGAACTGCTGGATTCTTAAATCACTCTGGATCTACACTGGACCTAGGGGAATGGGTTGCCTACTTATCAGATGCCTGATTCCTTCCCAGGAGAGAGGAGTGGAGGGCAAGAGGAGGAACACCTTGGAAATATGGCAACTTGACTGTTATTTAATGCTTTTTACTCTGCTCAGAGGCAAGGGAGAAGCCGGTGGCCATCAGTGTCTTTCCTTTTGTAAACCACAGGCTTGAGTTATCCTATTGCTCTGAAACCACAGGCCTCTTCTCATGTTCTATCATGTGGCCTGAGGAACCAGGTCCCCCTCCACACATCTTCCAGCGTAAATTTAAGCAGACCACCACATCTACATTCCTGACTTGTGGGTATTCAATTGCATGTGATTCCACTCACCATAACACGTTGCAAAATCCAAATGAATTTTATCAAGTGTAGCTACGACCAGTACTCTTAGCTCTACTGGATTGGATTTCTACAACATTCTTAGCTACTCATACTTTATAATTAATGTTAAACAGATTTTGCACAGCTCTGTCTTATCTGTTTACTTTAATGCTCCCTACCCTCTACCCTACCCTTTAAGTCTTTCTCCTTCTTTTTTTTTTTGGAACCCCACTCTGTCACCCAGGCAGAAGTGCAGTGGCACAATCTTGGCTCACTGCAACCTCTGCCTCCCAGGTTTAAGTGATTCTCCTGCCTCAGCCTCCTGGGTAGCTGGGATTACAGGTACCCACCACCATGCCTGGCTAATTTTTTTGTATTTTTAGTATAGGCAGGGTTTCGCTTTGTTGACCAGGCCGGTCTCAAACTCCTGACCTCAGGTGATCTGCCCACCTTGGCCTCCCAAAGTGCTGGGATTACAGGCATGAGCCACTGCACCTGGCCTCTCCTTCTTCTTAAGGTCTAGCTAGTCTACACAGTTCTCCCAAATTTACTAATGCAAACTCCTAATAGCTCTACTAGTTAATATTATGTCTGTCCTTATTTCTGGCATGGTAAGTTCTCTTTTTCTGACTCAACACTCTGTGATCACTACCTGCTCAGAGCCCTGGTTACCCACTTTGTACTCCAGCCTTCTCAAGATCAGGATCTGAGTTGTCCTTGGCAATCCTTCTCCTCAAGCTGGGAGCACTGCTCTCGGACCCCTCACGGTGTATGGTAAGTGCCACCGACACCGCCTACTCACTCAGTCCTCTGTACCTAGTTGATTCCCAGGTTCCCTTTAACAGGCTTCTCTTTACCCACTTGCTGGATGTCATTTCCCACCGGCGTCCTCCCTGAGTTGACAGCCAGTTTACCTCCAAATACTGGCTGTTCGTGGGAAAGTGTACTTTTCTTAAGCCAGGTTCCCCTTGCCACAATGTACACATATGGCCACCTCCAACTGTTGGTTTCCATTTCCAAAATTCGCTCATCCAACATTCATCACAGATTGACTGAGTACGTCTACATGCCTTACACTCTGCTGTGCCCTGGTGAGCAGTGACAAAGGGAGGTTCGCCACTGGGGGCAAGTGCCCCATTGCCATTCTTCTGCTCACCTGTCTGCCCAGCGATGGAGGCACTCAGTCTGTGGGGGATCCTTGAAGACACCTTCAAGGTCACTCGGATCTGGTAATACCTAAGAAAAGAGAAGAGGACAGGATGCTGAAGATCAGGCTTCTTAATGTTAACTCTAAGAATACCTAGAATTAATCCTGAAAGCCATAGGAAATCAGGGAAGTTTCTTGGCAGCATGCACAATCATCTGGCATCAATGAGAAATGCATTTTGTCAGCAGAGTTGGAGAGGGAAGTGATGGGGCAGTGTTGGAGATTGGAAGTTGAGTTCACTTGAGATCACACAAGACTGAACAAGGTCGGAGGTGATGGGAATAGAGAAAAGAAAGAGATGGGTCATGTGACACAGTTTCATTAAGGGGTGTGGGTTTTATTTAGTCAAGAAAGGTTATTGTTATAGGAAAGTAGGTTATTTACGCACGGTGGAGAATCCATCTATAAATTGAGTTTCTATCATATTGCAACACAGAAACCACTTCCTTTAGTAACACAGCTGCTGAGTTATTCTTCTTGGGAATGTTGCCAAATGCACTTTTCCCTGTGTATTTCACCTTCCTTAATTTTAACATAGCACTCCCATTTTCAAATTCCACCATTTCAGGACAATGTGCAGGTTCTCCTGATGTCAGTTAACTCTCTGATGTGCTGTCTTTTGCCCCAAGTACAGAAGCATCTTTTGAAGTTCTGTGCTTTGCAATTAATGACTTTTTGCTTGTAAGCACTTGAGGACATTTCTGGCATCATCATTGTTCTCTTCTTTTACTGATTTGAAACCCACTGTGAAATGGAATGTGAATAAACCGAAGTGAAATATAAGGAAAATGGACCATGAACACACCAGTCTCCTGTGGCTCATTGAGCTCATAGCTGGACGAGTACCCTGCTATTGACGTCCTTGCACTGCACATACACTCATAGAATGTTTCTGTTGGCAGTCTCATGCTTGTTTTTAATGTATAAATGATGAACAAAAATGAAGAGAAAAGGGCACTGGCGCTGGATTCATAGCTGCAGCATGAGTGACACATTTCCAGCTGCGTGACGTTAAGTACATCATATAACTTCTCTGAACTTGTTCCTGTATCTGTAAAATGAATATATATATTGAGATGGCATCTTGCTGTGTCACCCAGGCAGGCGTATAGTGGTATGATCTCGGCTCACTACAACATCCGCCTCCTGGGTTCAAGCAATTCTTCTGCCTCAGCCTCCCATGTAGCTGGGACTAGAGGCATGCACCACCACATCTGGCTAATTTTTGTATTTTTAGTAGAGACGGGGTTTCACCATGTTGGTCAGTCTGGTCTTGAACTCCTGACCTCATGATCCACCTGCCTCAGCCTCCCAAAGTGCTGGGATTACAGGCGTGAGCCACCATGCCCGGCCAAAATGAGTATTTTTTAAAAGTACCTGCTATGACTTCTGTTTCCAGAAAGATGAAGTAGACAGACATACTTTACCCTATTTTTCGCACTAAGCACAACAAAAACTCTAACCATATATAGAAAACAAGCAAATTAAGATTCTTCAAGGTGGAGAGGAAAGCAGACAGGTTAGGGACCTCAGGACCCAAGGAAAGACATGCTGGTGAGGCTTCTGCATTTCCTGTTGCCTCATATATCCCAGACTGGATACTGGAGAAGCCAAGAAGCCAGAAAAGCTAATAGCCACCAACAAGAAAATTATACAAAAAAAGCCCTCTCCCTCCAGCCGAAGGATCAGGAAGAGAACAGCCTAGCAAGACAGAAAACTTTTAGGCAACAGCTCAAGTCAAGAAACAGAAAACACTGTGGGCCCACCTCCACCCACACCAGCAAAGGCAAAGTGGGAAGTCTAGACACCCACCATCCCCAGACTGCATGAAAACACTGCATCCCCACCTAACCTGCCAAGAGAAGGACTTCAGCAGGGAGCCAGGCTTCCATCCCTAACAGATGGCAAAGAGAACTCCACCTGTTCAGTTGAAGTGGCGACCATGTAGGGAGCCTGGACCTCCACCCACCACCCTGCAGTAATGAGGGCATACACATGCCCATGTGATTTTCACAAAGGTGCAAACGCAATTCAATGGAGCAGAGATCGCCTTTTAAAATGAGTTGTCCTGAAGCAATCGGCTATCCATAGACAAAATAACAGCCACTACCGAACAAACAAACCTCAACTTTAATTTCATATCTTATAAAGAAACTATTAATAACTCAGACTAGATTGTGGACTTAAATGAAAAATATGAAACTATAAAACTATTGGGAAACAGATAAAATTTTAAAATTATTCATTTTTTCTTTCTTTGAGACAGAGTCTCGCTCTGTCACCCAGGCTGTAGTGCAGTGGTGCGATCTCGGCTCACTGCAACTTCCACCTCCCGGGTTCAAGTGATTCTCCTGCCTCAGCCTCCCAAGTAGCTGGGATCACAGGTACCCACCACCATTCCCGGCTAATTTTTTTTATTTTTAGTAGCGACGGCGTTTCACCATGTTGGCCAGGATGGTCTCGAACTCCTGACCTCAGGCAATCCACCTGCCTTGGCCTCCCAAAGTGCTGGGATTACAGGCGTGAGCCACCATGCCTGGCCTAAAACATATTCTAAACACAGAATTAAGCAAAGAGTTTTTAGACTTGGTATGGAAAACATGAACCATAAAAGAAAAACATAATAAATTTTGTTTGTTTGTTTGTTTGCTTGTTTATTTTGAGAGATGAGGTCTTGCTATGTTGCCCAGGCTGGCATCAAACTCCTGGTCTGAAGTGATCCTCCCACCTCAGCTCCCCAAAGTGCTGGGATTACAGGTGTGACCCACTGCACCCCACAGATAAATTTTAGTTCATTAAAACTAAACACTTTTGTGCTATGAAAGACACTGTTAAGATACAAGCTACAATGTGGGAAAAAATAGTTGCAAATCACATGTAGTGGACCTCAGTATCTGTGTATTCTATATTTGGGAATTTGTTTACTTAATAAAATTTGTTTTAGCCCCAAATGCAACACTCACAGCACCTTTGTGGTCATTCACAGACATGAACACAGTGGTAAAAAGCTTGAATCTTCTGACACTCAGGTGCCCAACTGAGGTTAAGCAATACTACAAACAAGTATCCCTTTTGAATTTATTTATTCCCACATGTTTTTGTACTCTGTGCTTTTTGTTGGTGATTCCACTGTTTGAGATGGACCCCAGGCATAGTACTAAAGGGCTGTCTAGCGTTCCTAAGGGCAGGAATGCTGTGATGTGCCCATGGAGAAAGGATGTGTGTTAGATGAGCTTCACTCAGCTATGAGTTATAGTGCTGCTGACTGACATCAGTGGTAATGAATCAACAGTACATATTAAGTGTGGGGTATCTTTAAACAGAAACACATAAAACAAGATTATGTATTGATCAGTTTGGCAGAAATGTGACCAGAGGCTCACAGGAACCTAACCCTGTATTTCCCCAAGGAACAGTGGTTCAGCATTTGCTAATTCAGTATTCACGGTGACTTTACAGAACATACGACTGTAAATATTGAGAATTGACTATCTGACAAAGGACTATTATCTAGGATATATAAAGAACTCTTGGAACTCAGTAGTAAAAACAAACACACCAATTAAAAAGTGGGCAAACGCAAGAAAAATTTCACCAAAGGGGACACACAGAGGGCAAATAAGCTCATGAAAAGATGTTCAAATGTTCATACACAAAAAGCAAAACAGAGTATCAGTGCAGTCTCTATTAAAATGCCAGGTCAGGTGTGGTGGCTCATGCCTCTAATCCCAGCACTTTTGGGGGCCGAGGCTGGAGAATTGCTTGAGCCCAGCCTAGGCAATATATGGAGACCCCATCCCTACAATCAATCAATCAATCAATCAATCAATCAATCAATCAATTAGCTGGGTGTGGTGGCAGATGCCTGTAGTCTTTAGTCTCAGTTACTTGAAGGGCTGAGGTGGGAAAATCACTTGAGCACAGGAGGTTGAAGAGGAAGTGAGCTGAAATCACAACACTGCACTCCAGCCTTGGTGTCAGGCGGATACCTTACCTCAAAAAAAAAAAAAAAAAAAAAAAAAAATTCCAAGGGCATTTTTTACACAAATAGAGAAAATAGTTCTAAAATATGTATGGAACCACAAAAGATATTAAACAGCTATAATACCACCTTGAGAAACAAGAAAAATGAACAAGGTAAAATGGCCACTTACAATCGAAAGAAAATATTTGCAAACAATATGTCTGATAAGGGATTAGTATTCAAAATGTATAAGAAAATCATGCAACTCAATGGCAGTAATAATAATAATAATAATAATAATCCAATTTAAAAGGACAAAGGACCTGAATGCACATTTTTCCAAAGAAAACATTCAAATTACCAACACGTTTGTGAAAAAGTACTCAATGTTACTAATCATCAGGGAAACACAAATCAGAACCATGACACATATCACCTCATACATTTTAGGATAGTTACGATGACAAAGACAAGAAATAACCAGTGTTGATGAGAGTGTGGAGAAAAGAAAACCCTTGTATTCTTTTCTGGTGAGAATGTAAATTGGTACAGCCATTATGAAAAACAACATGGAGGTTCCTCAAAAAAGTAAAAATAAAATTGCCATATGACCCAGATACCCCTCTGCTCATGTATACCAACAGGACGTCAAAGTCAGCACCTCATGGAGTGATCTGCACCTCCACCTTCACTGCGGCATTAGTCACAATAGCCCAGATACAGAAACAACATAAGTGCCCAGCAATGGATCAACGAATAAACTGTGGAATACATATCAATGTACACATACACACATACACATACAAACAAGGGAATGTTATTCAGCCTTTAAAAGAAAAAAGAAGATACTTCCATTATCAACAACATGGATGAAACTGAAGAACATTATGATTAAGTGAAATAAGCAAGATACAGAAAAAAAAATACATGATCTGACTTACATGTAGAACATTTTTAAAAAAGGAAGTCAAACACATAGAAAGAGAGAATAGGATGATAGTTACCAAGAACAGAGAAGGGAAAGAAAGAAGAAATGGGGAAAGGTAGGTCAAAGAGTATAAACTTGCAGTTATATAGTATAAATACGTTTAGAGATCTAATGTACAGCCGGAGGATTGTAGTTAACAATATTGTATTGTATACTGAAAATTTGCCAAAAGAACAGATTTTAGATGTACTTACCACAGAAAAATTTAAAATAAAAAAAGAAGGCCACTTTGGAAGACAGTAGATATGCTACTCTGCTCACATATAATGATCATTTCACTGTATATTTATCAAAACATCATGTTGTATACTTTATACACAATAAAATAAATGTTTAAAAAAGATATTCAACATCATCAGACAAAATACTAATTAAAACCACAATGAGATGCTACAATGCACTCATCAAAATGACTAAAATAAAAAACATTGACAACACCAGATACTGGCAATTATGCAGGCAAAGTGGATCACTCACACATTGCTGGTGGAAATGTGAAATGGAACAGCCACTCTGGAAAACGTTAGCTAGCTTCTTTAAAAATTAAACACACGGCCGGGCGCGGTGACTCACGCCTGTAATCCCAGCACTTTGGGAGGCCAAGGCAGGTAGATCACGAGGTCAGGAGATGGAGACCATCCTGGCTAACACGGTGAAACCTCGTTTCTACTAAAAATACAAAAAATTAGCCGGGCGTGGTGGCGGGCGCCTGTAGTCCCAGCTACTCAGGAGGCTGAGGCAGGAGAATGGCGTGAACCTGGGAGGCGGAGCTTGCAGTGAGCCGAGATCGCACCACTGCACTCCAGCCTGGGCGACAGAGTGAGACTCCATCTCAAAAAAAAAAAAAATTAAACATACAACTGTCAAACAACCCAACAATCGCCCTCCTAGGCATTTCTCTTAGAGAAATAAAAACTTACTTATGAAAGAACTTGTTCAAAATGTTTACAGAAGCTTTATCCACAATACTAAAACCTGAAACAACCCAGATGTCCTTTAGTAAACTAATAAACTGTGGAAACAACTCCTCAATAAATAAGAATGAACAACTCATACACAGAACAATCTGGATGGATCTCCACACAGTTGTGCTCAGCAAAAGAAGCTAATTTGAGAAAGGTGTCTATTTCCATTTATATGGCATGTTTAAAGTTACAAAATTATGAAAATAGAATACAGATTAGTGGCTGCCAGGGGTTGGGGAGCGGATGGGAGAGAGAGGCAAGTGGGCGTGGCTATAAAAGAGCAACATAAAATGTGAGATCCATGTGGTGATGAAAATAATTTGTACCCTGACTGTCCATATCAATATCCTGACTGTGAAATTGTACCATAGCATTACAAGATACTACCATTAAGGAAACTAGATAAACATTATATGAGATGTCTCTGTACTACTTCTTAAAACTGCATGTGATTCTACAACTAACTCAAAATAAAACATTTAACTGAAAAACATAAAAGGCATCTGTCCTGTTCAACAGGAAAATCACAGTGAAAGGATAAGTCTCCATACCAACTGGAGAAAACGCAAATGCCTAGATTGTAAGAAAACCTTGGGTTCCACCTAATCTATCTTTTTATTTTCTGCTTTTGATGGATATATGGGTCCAGAAACAATAACCTAGCATTATAAACTCCCAGTGGAAGCACATTTACAAATGACCATGACGTGTGCCTCTGTGTGAGGGCAGCGGTGGCCACCTTGGCCACAGGAGCAGCTGCTACTTAGCAGTAGCTTATTACGACCCTGCAGAAACGGTGACTGCATGTTGCTAGATCTTTCAGTTTTTCAGGGGAAGACAGAAATTTAATTTTGTAATAAAACATCTTTAAAATGCTAAATATTGGTTCACAAATCAATGGCAATAACAACAGCAACATCAGCAACAGCAAAAACAATTAGCAGTGGCAGCCATGGCCACAACGTTAGCAATAAAGCACTGTGTCAACAAGATAAAACACATTTGCAGGCTCAATCCTCACGGGCCAATAATTGGCAAACCCTGATTGACACAAATGCAAGATGTTACTTTTAGTGTTTCTTTAATAAAAGATCTATGTATTTCAGTAATTTCATGAAGAAGGAAGAGGACACGAATCCCATCAGCACCGCCACCAACTGTCACGTTGTAACGGCGCCTTCTCTGAACATATTAATACAATGCGTCAGTCATTGCCAGGGGCTATGAATCCCTCTCCCATCCCACTGCACTTGTAGTGGTTACAGCTATGCTCAAGATTTATTAAGCATTTATGTGGCAGGACCTGTACTAGCAACTTCCATGTATGCAATCTTGGTTGATCCCCCATAAATCCTATGTGAAAGCAAGCAGCAGCTCAAGGGTAAACGAAGGAAGGCATTGAGCCATTGGAAAGATCTAACCAGTTATCCAAAGCCACAGAGCTGGCAAAGGGCAACTAGGATTCTAACTCCAGAGATGGGTGTTTCCTTTTCCCTGATACACCTCATAGGAAGCACATTTTGTTGTATAGCTAAGTCTCTTTCATGGCTGATTCCAAAGTGCTCTCGAATTGTTTCTTAAAAGCCCTTGATGCTACTGAATCTTACTTCAAGAACTTAATTATATTGAACTTCAGATGCTTTATAGGAATAGGGTGAAAGTTTACATTTCAATTAGGTTGACCCAGTCAGGTTCTGTCCTGATTAAATAGAATGCTAAAACTGCTTTAGTAACTCCCTTTTATCTTATGGGAAATTTCTACCAGGTCATAAATCCATAAACCACATATTCATATGTGATGTGCAAGATACTGTTTGATCCCCATAGGATGTCTTTAATGTACTTATCATGATTTCTGTCTTAAAGATGGGAAAATTAACATTCAGTGATAAAGATTTGTGCAAGTTCACAGACTCAGTAAGTAAATCTACAAGTTTTTTTTGTTTGGTTTGTGTGTTTTTGTTTTGTTTGTTTGTTTGTTTGTTTTTTGAGACAGAGTCTTGCTCTGTCACCCAGGCTGGAGTGCAATGGTGCAATCTTGGCTCACTGCAACCTCTGCCTCCCAGGTTCAAGCAATTCTCCTGCCTCAGCCTCCCAACTAGCTGGGATTACAGGAGCATGCTACCACACCTGGCTAATTTTTGTATTTTTAGTAGAGATGGGGTTTCACCATGTTGGCCAGACTGGTCTTGAACTCCTGACCTCAGGTGATCTCCGCGCCTTGGCCTCCCAAAGTGCTAGGATTACAGGCGAGAGCCACTGGGCCCGGCCTCCAAGTATCTTTTAACCATCTTAGAGCCATCTCCTACTACCTGGGGTCAAAGAAGTTATCATAAAGAAGGGAGCAGTTTGCTTAAATTGTTGGAGAATGATCAAATGGCAAAATAAGATGGGCCATTAGTTTCGTCAGAATGGGGAAAGAAGCTAGGAGATGGAAAACTTCAGACAGTATGCTGATGTGTTGCAGTAGCCTAGATTTGCACAGGACTCCTTCTGGGATATAGTAATAAAAATAGTCACCCTTTATTGATTTCCATCTGTGTGACTGGCAGTAAACTATGCGATTTACATAATGTGGTAGGCATAATCACACCCCACAACCCCTGACATATACCTCCTAAAGTTCAGAACCTGTAAATATGTTGGCAAAAGAGAATTAAGTTTGCAGATGAAATTAAAGCTGTTAATCAGCTGGCCTTGAAATTTAGAGATTATTCTAAACGTCATGGGTATACTCAATGCAATCACAAGAGACTTTTCCTTATAAGAGAAAGGAGGAGGCAAGAGACAGTGAGAGAGGGACAGACTAGTATAATGTGAGAAAGACTTGACCAGCCATTGCTGATCACCAGCCAAGGGATGCAGGCAGCCTCTATAAACTGCAAAAGATAAAGAAACAGACTCTTCTACTGCATGGAGACTCCTCTAGAGCCTGCACACAGTAATACAATCCAGCCGGAATACTGACTTTAGCCCACATTTCAGAATTCTAACCTGCAGAATTCTAAGATAATAATGTAATGTTGTTTTAAGCCACTTAGGTTATGGCAATATATTATAGCGGTAATTGTAAACTAATGAATACAGGCTTTCAAATTTCCCCTCGTGGCAAAACCAATAGACGGGAATAAATATCCTCATGTTAACAACACACAAATTGTGACTCAGAGAAGTCGGGTAATTTGCCCACAGTCACATAGCTAGTCAATGGATAGTTTAGGGATTAAAATGCAGGGCCATTTGGCTAGCACCAAGCTTATTTTAGGGAAGGCAAAGACAGGTGCTGTAACGTTACAAGCCCACCTCAATTTCCTCATCACTCTTATCACAGGAGCCCAACTGGATTCTCGCTCTGATCACTAACTTTCTAATATCATCTCTCGTTTCATGTATTTCATTGTTTTCTCAAAAGCACCTTGAGAATAAGAATGCTACTATTTACTTCTTTCGTATTCCTTAGAGGTCTCACAGCTGTGCCAGAGAGAGAAAAGCAACTAACGAACATCTGTTCTCAGTTGATTAGACAAATATCCATTACCACCAGCCACTGAAGGAGACAAGCCATGCCCCATTCATCTCTGTATCCCCAGAAACTAAAAGAGGACTGACGTGGTTGGCATTCAATAAATGCCAGGTGAAGGAATGAATAAGTGAAAATTCTAAAAACAAAGATTTCCCCAAACAACGGTGTTCTACAATCCAATCCTACTATACAGTTCTGTGAGTGATAAAGAATCCACATGCAAATTTTGTAAAATGAGGAGTAATATTCTACAATGGGAATACAGAAATCTGTGACATTTTGTCAAAATCATTTTTCATAGCAGTATAGCACGAAACAACCACTCTGACTCAGGGGCATCTGACATGACCTAAAATACAAATTATTATGAAAAGTCAAACACAGATAATCTGGAGTCTGAACACCTAGGTCCCCAAAGCCAGGTTGGAAAACTTAACGCTAGTAACTTTCCCTCCCTGAGCCTCTCTCTCCTCATGGGTGAGGAAAGCCATACTGGTACCAGCCTTGCAGAATTATTGTGAGGCAGGAACAGGAGCATCCACGGCAAGCATGGGCATGGCATGATGCTCAACCCCATATTTCATTAAAGATATAACGTCTTCATTGCTATTCCCTAAGACATGTGTGAGACACAGCCTCCCACTTCCAGGATCCCAGTCTATTCTCTGGCATCACAGCCGGGATGAAGCTGGGAGAAGGCATGATGCTTTTGGTGGGACACGTTTCAGGGATGCCTGCAGGATACAGTATATGATTATACCAAACAGCACACTCCGGATGTAAATGGTTGGCTATGATATGGGTGTGCCCACACGGCTGGGCGAAAATTATCTTTGAGACTCGTGAAGCAATATAGCATTTTGATTAAGAGGGTAAGCTCTGAAAATCTGCCTGCCTCTGACTGTGTGACCTTGAATAAATCCTGTCACAGTGTCCCTGTGCTCAAGGTCCTCACGTATAAATGGGGATAGTAATGATAGTAATGTTCCTCATAGTGCCATTATAAGGATTAAATGATTTGTAATATGCGAAGTGCTTATAATGCCTGGCAAGTATTGAGTCTAAATGAGTGCTTTTTAATAATAGGCATAATAAAAATGATGATGATGAAGATGGCTTTATGAAGGCACCTTGGGCACCCAGCATCATACTTGTCACATGATAAGGGAATGACTCCCCTCTTTCTGTCTGTTCACCCAGGTGTCGAGGTCCCTGTGAAGAGGAGTGAAGTGTCCTTGCTTGCACCTCAGGAATTACAAGAGAGCCGCACTCACTGTGACTGCCAGCACAGGTCACTGGAAACTGTGAGCACGACTCTCTCAAAACCGGTCTTGTCTACATGAGCTTCAGGAAGGAACCACGGAAGGAATAATGGAGACAGGCAGACATAGACTCAAATTCCCAAGGATTCAAAACTTGCAGAGGCTCAGTTCCCTTATGTTTAAAGTACGCACTGTAATATGAACGTGCGGGGGAACTTTGTTTTTAAATGACAGTGAAAACATTGCATATGGCAGGGACTCTGTAAATGGTAGCCATGATCACAGCTTCCCATAAAGCATGTACACATTTCTATAAGCAGCGTTAGTGGAGACTCAGAACAGCTC
This sequence comes from Hylobates moloch, assembly GCF_009828535.3. Classification (NCBI taxonomy): domain Eukaryota; kingdom Metazoa; phylum Chordata; class Mammalia; order Primates; family Hylobatidae; genus Hylobates; species Hylobates moloch. The sequence goes on from NW_026652284.1 coordinate 118,661,925, forward strand.
CTCTGCCCCACACCTGACAAGGGTGGTGCCTACTTCAGGGCAAGTTGGCAGAGGATCAGGATATGAGCTAAGCTTCCTCTGGTCTGGCTAGGGGAGGAGACCCTCTCCTGTGCTATATTGTTCCCCAAAAGGCTGAGTCAATTGAGAGTCAAAACTAACTCCAGATTGCTTGATACTGTAGGTGTTTCCAGTGAGTTCTGAAAAGCCCAATTAAATACTGGCAGTCCTGTCCTCAGTCTTGTCCTAACAGTGGGACACCATGACAGAATTAGCAATAATGCAATCAGTGGCTTTCTCTCCTTTGAAAAACTAATGCCCCACAATCTAATGATAGTCAGCTATGGGGAAATTGCATGAGGATTTATAAATAACTAGAGAGGTGAAATATTTTCTCATATGGCCAGGTATGATAAATATAACCTGCCCTACCTCCATCTTTATAAAGAACTGCCATTTGCCTAGACCTCACCTAATGAGCTGTCACACTGCTCTTCCCAGTCTCTTTGCCAGCAGGACACCTGGCACCATCTGGAATCCCAGCCTCACATAGCTGGCCCCCACCTGACATGGGAAGACACTGTGATGCAGAGGTGAAACTCTGCCCTAGCAGGAAGGCCTGCAAAGTCCTGCCAATAAAAGAGGCCTTGGTGTTCCAAAAGAAACAAAAAACCAATGAAATGACTAATATATTTTTACTATACAGTACGCACTCATAGGTTGACAGTATGCACCCACCACTGTAGGACTATGAACCATTCTTTTGCATTTTATTGGCCTCAATGGCAATTACTGACATACTTTTCCAAGGAAAGTCCACTCCAATATTTCAGCGGAACTTGTCTGGATACTTTGATATAATCACAATATAATAATTCATTCAGATTCCACCAATGTTTACTGTCATGATCCTCTGTATTTCTCTACCCACATTCTCCTTGTTGACCCAGAAGTTTCTATGTGGCTCATGCTGAATTTCCTGCTCACTATCCATAAACTTCTCTTTCCTTACAAAGCAAAGCCAGGTTTTCTCAGGGGAATTACTATACCTACCTAAAAATATCCACCCTTTGCTGACTCCCTTGCAGCTAGGAGAAATCTCATGACTCCCTTCTTGGCTAATGAAATAAAAGTGCACATTGGCAGGTAAAGCAGACAGGAAATGACCCTTGGGCTGTTTGTCTCATCTCTTAATTTGTGAATATATCCAAAAATATAATTGTGGTTGTTAAAGAAACCTTTCTCCAGCCATGAGTATTAAAAAGCCATTTGCTAAGCATGGAAGAGCAGAAAGAGAAGTCTGAGTTCTTACTCTCCCTGGTGACATGGTGGTGCTGTCTACTTCTGTGTTTCTTGTGGTATCTTGTGCTAGTTAAGCCAGGGTAAGTTATATGCTTGATTATTTGAAGCCAAACACACCTCTTACTGTGGGATCTGATTGCAGGACCCTCCTGGGCCATACTTCGTGTAGGTGAAAATTCAGAAGAGTTGACACAGACAGTCTGACTTCTCTCACTGCCTTTTTTGTCTGAAAATGGAAAACTCAGCTTTGCCTTGCATAAGAGCCATTAAAATGTAAGAATCTAGGTTGGACTTCTGTGTAGAAGTAAAGCAGATATTTTTTATATACCATAATTCAAGGTTACTTAATGGAAAACAAAGGCTGTCTTCATGTGGCTGAACCTAACTCCTTTGCATTCTCCAACAGGGCTTGGGGCCAAAGCCACAGGTGACAGGAAAGCGCTTCTTTCTTAATTCTCTGTGCACATATCTGTCCAGGAAACTTGAGGGTAGTAAGTGGTCAAAGGCAGAAATTGCAAATCCCCGTGTCCCAGCCAACTATAAACTAGTTGCATTTTCTGCCATTTTTCAATCCTTTGTGTCTAGCACTATGTGGCATCCACACTACGAGAGATCACATTTAATTCTGATGAAAATTCTATGAATTGTATGTTGTCATTCCCATATACAGCTAAGGAAGTAAGGTTTTACAAACTCCTGCAGTCACATGACTCCTAAGTCAGGTAGGAGATCTATGTAGTATTAGATAGCATTTATTCTTCAATTTCTTTTAAATAATTGAGGAATTCCTTAAAAGAAAGTAAACATTTCCAGCCAGACCACTCACCTCTAAAAACTAGTAATGACAAAGGGTAAAGCCATTTGCCATTTTTGCAGAATCTTAAAAGTCCAAACAAAATTATTTCTTCTTGCCACAGGAAATGTTTAAAAATATCAAACCAGTGATTTCCCTGAATTACCAAAACCACAGAAACTCAGAATGGAAAGAATAATCAGCAACTATTACTTTGATACCTGACAATGTTCCAACCACTATGCTCACCACTCCTAGATCATCTCATGTAATCATCAAAACCATCCCTGTATGGTGGAAACAAATATTAATATCCTTTCAGAAAAACGAGGTAAGATTGAGAGAAGGTAAACTATTTTTCCAAGTTTCTGCAACTTGTAAATTGGAGAGCTGAGACTCAAGCCCAAGAAATCTGATTTGTGAGTGGGTGCTCGTAATAACTATACAATATACCCTATCCTGACCAGGGGAAGAATTAAAAGTCCTGATTTTATCTACAGGAAGCTGAAAAGCAACTTACATGTAACCACTTAGCTAATGTGCACAAATTCTCTTTGCATTAAGTACTGTTCAATCATTTTACATTAAAGAAAATTCAAGCAAAAATGAATTAGATAACTTTCCCAGGATAAGTAGTAGAGTCAGGATTCAAACAACACAGTCTGATTTCAAAGCCCATATTCTTCTTTCTTTCTTATTTTAGACACTGTATCTCCTCTGAGGGCTAGAGTATTCCCTAGAAATCATTAACCCCCTTAGATTAAAAAAAATCAGAAAATTTAAGTTACAAAACAAATATCAAAGCTATGAATGAAAACACTGGGTTGTAGGCACTTAATAAACATTTGTCCAATCAAATGGTGTTTAAATGGAGCCTCCGCAGAAGCCCAAAAATAGTTGCTGCATGCTGACTGTGCACGCCTTCAGGTCCTTTAACTTCACATTGGTATCTTGAAATTGGCCTTGGTGGGAGTATTTATAGCATGTAACTGGACAAATATCATAAATCTTTGCTTTGAAGAGCCAGTTTTTACACATCTATCAGCACCACTGCTCCACCTCCTTCCATCACCACCACCGCTCCATCCTGTTAACCAAAGGAAATCTGAAATCCAAACAGAGGAAATAAATGGGCGATCTGGAAACATTTCAAGAAAATCACTGTTGGGTTGGATTCAAACTGTTGAGCCTTCAGGAAATATATATATATTGCTCAGAGAATCCTCACTGAATAAATCTAGCTAATTAAGCTCTTATAAGCTGCAGGGAAGAATGACCTCTATCAAATGTATGCCTTTTGTACATAAACTTGGAAGTCTGAACAGAATGGCTATAACTTCTCCCATTGCCTCTTCTTCTCATTCATATTAAAACAAAACAAAGCAAATGAACAGCATTAGCAACAACCCTAATGGTGCTTTTTGTGTCAACTTAAAGCAAACTAACTCTCTGAGCTTCAGTTTTCTCATTTGCAAATGAAGATTTCAGTTATCTTCTGGAGTTAATATAGAAATCAAAATCAATGTGTGTCTAGCAAAACTGAGCTTCAACGAATGGTGGGTATCATTACTGCTATGGTTATCTTTGCATATCTACCCTAAATACATTCATCAGCAAATATCTGTACTCCTAGAAGGAGGCCCCTTAAGGAACTCAAACCAGCAACATAAGTAGCTTAGTTGGACTGACTGTATATAAAAAAATATGAGATTGCTGAGCTGCTGGGAAACTGAAAAGTGCTTCCCCATCCTTGCACCTCCCTTTGCTACTTTTATTCATATGGGCTGATGGACCTGTTGTTCCTATCTAATGAGTCAACCCAGATGGGATTCTAGTTTGCATGAGTGGCCATGTGTCAGTATTGTGCTCAGAGAAATTGCTGCTGCTGGTCTGTCATCCAGGGAGGTACCATTTGCAGGTAAAATGAAAGTTCCTTCTAGAGAGCCAATATGAAACATCATTACAAGATGTCAGATACAGTGGATGCCCAACAGGTGTCAGTCCTCTTCCCTTTGGATTCAAGGGAGCATTTCATTTTCTTTGTATTTGTATGGGTTGATTAAATGAGCTTGGTTGAAGCAGGCCTTCAAGAGACTTGCACAGCTTGAAATGTCACGAGTAATTTAAAACCTCAGACCAGAAAATTTGTCGTGCAATATCACACTGTGACAGGAGTTTCTGCAGAGAGAATTTTTCTGATTGGCAAAACCAGAACCTGCAACCAGTTCCAAGCAGTCAGAAGGTGGGAGCAGAGTTGAAAAGCAAAACACCTCACAAGTCTTTCGTGCAGAAGGATCAAAGGCATGAAGTGAAAACACACGATAGAATCCAGGTGCTCAGAAAGACCCGGTTTTAAATGCTGGATTTGCAGTTTACTAATGGTGCATGACTCCAAACAATTCATTTTACCTCTCTGAGCATTTGGTTTCTCATGTTAACATTTTTTATGAGGAACAAATTGGATAAGACACGCACAACACCTGGTACGGTGTAGGAGACACAGTAAGCACCAAGTCCTTCTAAAACTGTAATTTAATTATTATTATAATTATGACATTCATATGTTGCTAATTGAAAGTAGACATAGAAAAGGGGAAGAAGTCTTCCAAAGACTTGCAACGTCTGTGCTAGACCTCATGACTGCTAACGTTGGCCCATCATCCAATTCATTATACCCATATAATTGAACACAATTTAATTCTAGGATATATATTAATATGAAGTGATAAGAAAATACTCTCTACAAGTAGGCTGTTACCTTATTGTTCCTGTTACCTTATTGTTCCTTTCAGGTACTCTGTAAATATCAATAATAAGCAGAATATCAGAGTGAAAACAAAGGAAGCCACCAGTTCTTGCAAGTCAACCATGTGTCAGGCAAGACTCTTGGTGATTTACATTCATTGTCACATTCTACCTGGACAATATTCAAAAACGATTCTCCCAATATTCCTCCTCCAATATTCCTATGAGGAACCTGAAGTTCAGAACAGAAAGTATCTTGCTCATAGACTGTAGCTTACAAGAAAAACTGGGATGCAAGGCCACGGCTATGAAACTCCAAAGACAAAAATATTCTCAAAATTTGTCAAGTCATACATAATGGCTACCCACTGAAATGTCACTGGGGTACATAAAATGACCCATAATAGCATGAAGGGTGCAAACATTCACAAGTCATGCCAGTAATCGTGATGGAAAAAGCCATTGCAAGCTTTGTGTCCACATCATTCAAATTCTTGCCGCTCAGCCATGCTCAACTGTAAATTAAACATTGCTGAGGACAAGGCACCAAAACAGTGGCTGAGAACACAAGAAGGAATGATGGACTAGTCCCTGACTTGGAGGAGCTTACAGTCTAACAGAAAACAAAACCAATTTCACAAATTATAATCGTAATCATAGGAAAACCCTCAGGAATTCCAAGGGGGTAAGAAAAAGAGTGAGGTTAACTCAGAGTGGGGACAGATTGCCTTTAGTAGAAGACAGGAGTTGATTTAAGGAAGAAGTAAATTTAAAACTAAAAGTCCCTACAAGGTAGTAGAACATATGAGAGAGACTTCACATTGCAAGAAATAGCCAAGAGTACAAAGCCAATAAAAACAGCAAAATGGTTGGAGCAAAAATTGGTATCTTTGATATCAGTAATTTTCATCAGGGCCTTATTATCATTCTTGTCTCGGGGAACAAGCCTAAAACTGCATTCCGTGTTTCTATATTCCCTGGAGAACCCCAGCATACTTCTTCAGTTTTAGAATGTAGGCCATGACCCAGAGATGATTGAGATGCTGGTAGACAGAGATGCCCTGTAAAGAAATTTTGTGCATGTTGCATATCTCTACACATGAGCTCACCTGACTTATTCAGGTTTCACCCAGTTTACAACTCTAAATGAATGCTGATGAAGCTTACATGTCATTTTGGCTCACTCCTAAGAACAGGTAGGTCTTGACCAGGCTGGGGAAGATGGGACAGCATTTAACCTATTTATGCCTGAGGTTGCAATTTTTTGAAATTTTGTTATCAGACCTTGGCAATGACCTTGAGCAGTAGGATATAAATAACTTCCACATGCTTAGCTTTCCAATAATGGAACAGTAGGCATAAATCGCTAAGGTGGAGGAACATCTTGGGGAAATGCAGGAGGGCAAGTCCTAGAGAGCATTGTAGGAACCCTGGGGAGTTGACCTTGGCCAGAGTATGGGATGGGTAACAAGGAAGTGCAAATAGATACTTCCTTCCCAACCATTTACTCTAATAAGTGTTACTATAAAAATAGATGGCCCGAGCCACCTTCCACCAGAGGATATAAGTGTCGTGGTTAAGGGAATCAACCGTGAAATCAAACAGAGCTAGGTTTGAGTCATCACCTCCCAGCTTAGGAAAATTACTTAATCTCTGTGAGCTACTATTTCCTCCTTTGTAACATGCAGATGAACAAAGATCCAATTCATAAGGTTGAGTGAGGGAGACATACAAAAGTTTGCCACAGCCCAGAGAAAGTCTTCAATAGTTATGAGACTATTTGATGAAAGGTGCATGTATATACTGTACGTACTCAGAAAATGCATGATGCCTAACTTATCCTTTTGGATGATGTCATGTTCTCCTCTGTTTTCTTTGGAAACAAACAAAACACCCACAAATAATACCGTACAAGTAACAGTTTATGCACGGGCTACAATGACAGGTAAAGTAGGCCACCGAAAACTCCATAAACAAACAGCCACATAGATGATCAATTGAAAAGCAGACAGTGAGGGACAGAGATAAGTAGATGTTGGGTAGGTAAATAGATACAGATGGATGGATGGGCAGATGGAAAGATAGGTAGAGAGAAACAGAGAGAGAGAGACGATAGAGGAACAAACACAGTCACCAACTGTTTTGTCACAGAAAAGATCTCTGACCAATTTCCAGCTCCTTCCACCAGCATGTGTCTCTTTTGAGAATAAACCATCATAACCCTGAATCATGATTCCCTCCCTTAGCTCCCTGTGTCTCTTAATTGTTTTTTGATATGAAAACTCCTAGGTGTCTGAAGTCATTCTGGAGATTTCAAGGGATTTCATTATGTGTGTAGGAATTTCCATTTCCTCATCAATCAAATCTTTATTTCTGCAAAACTGTTCAGACAGAACAACAACAAAAAAATTCCCTTGGCTCCATTTGATAGGAGATGTATTCTGTAATTACAATGGGGGATTGTGTTTTAACCAAAAGATCACACATGAGGCAAATTGTCTTTGCAGAACTCCTCATTGGCTGAGGTGAGGAGCAGGTAGAGTGAGGATTCTGGGGTTAGACAGACATGGCGAAGCTGTAAACTCACCTCACAGCTTTGTTGTGAGGGTTCATGAGGCAGTAGGTGGGAGAACTCAGCCCCACATCTGGTAAGCTACTGCAACTTTGGTTATAGTCGTTAATATTAATTCGAACATTATTATAGCTCCAGAAAAAGCCCTGGGTTCCGTGTAAGAAGATCTGGGTCAGGAAGTTTGATATATGTCACTATATAAATATTAACGAATTGAATAGAAGGGAGAAGGGAGAGAGTCCCAATGTTTAAGAAAAGAATGCAGAGACTGCTTGATAAAGTTACATTGAACAGAACGTAAGAATGCTGGCTTGCATCTGGGCATGCTCTCAACCAGCTAGTTAGTGGCAAGCTGTCTGATGGGCTTGTTCTTGCCCAGTCTCTCCAGTCTCCTCTTCCCACCCCAACTCACTCCTCACTCATACCTTTTCCTAAGGATAATGCCCAGGCAGCTGCTCTTATTTCTCAAGTAAAGCACTGGTTGCTTATTTTTACTATCAATTGCCTTTTCTTATACGTCTCCCTTAACCTGTAATCAAAGTGTCGTGAGTTCAAAGTTGTGGCTGCTGCTTTATGTGGTTCAGGGCAATGTCAGTCTCTGGTGGACAGAAAGCCACCATTTCCCTGGGCTTTCTTTGTCTTTGAGTACTGGGAAAAGCAAACACCCAAGTTCTGCAAGAGCAGAGCCTAGAAAAGTCCAGACACCTCTGAATCCACAGGCACATGGCAGGCCCACAGAGAATACGCATCTCACGATAACAATCTTGCTGAAACTTTTCTTGCTCAAAGGCACTGCCCTTTTCAAATAAAAATAGTACAACTGCTGGCTACCAAGCATGGAATCACTGCCCTGTGCTGCCGCCGAGTCTGGGAGGACACCTTATCTCTAGACTTCAGCAAACCCCCTAAGCATGCTCATCCTCAGATTATTAATGAAGGAAGTCAACTCACAGAGGTTAAGTGGCTTTTCCCAAGGCTGTGATACTGATAATTAGCCAAGCAAGATCCAAGGCAGCTCCATCCACTCTTACATCCCTGTGCTCTCATTACCTCCCCTCTGCACTTTTTCTGAGCAGGACTACATTTTGGAAGGTCCCACATTTCAGGCAATCAATGATCTCCGGAATAAGCTGTCAGCCACTCTCATATAAATATACTTTTTTTTTTTTTTTGAAATGGAGTTTCACTCTTGTTGCCCAGGCTGGAGTACAGTGGCATGATCTCAGCTCACTTCAACCTCCGCCTCCCAGGTTCAAGCGATTCTCCTGCCTCAGCCTCCCGAGTAGCTGGGATTACAGGCATGTGCCACCGCACCTGGCTAATTTTATATTTTTAGTAGAGATGGGGTTTCTCCATGTTGGTCCGGCTGATCTTGAACACCCGATCTCAGGTGATCCACCTGCCTTGGCCTCCCAAAATGCGTTAGTTTTAGTCCTGCCTCCCTGGCATGCCACATATGGTAGGTGCTAGGAAACAATTTCCAACTTAATGCAAAGTTCCAAAAACATGAAGTACTGACTAATGAATGGCTCCAATAACGGACACATTACTTGGAAAAGAAATACATTTGGGTGTGTATTTCATCATCTGACTCAGGCATTCAAGTTGCTAATCAAAGGTCTTCCCAGCATTTTTATCAATAATGTGTAAACCCCAAATAGTTTCTTTTATGATACAAGGCTTCAAGGAATATAATGGCTCTTCTATTTTTAGGATGACAGAAAATAGATTAATTCCTTTTTAAAAGCAGGTCTAAAAATAGTCATTATCCCAGATTATAGATGAGGAAAGAGGTCCAGAGAAGTTGACTGACTTCTCCAAGCCGTACAGTAAAACAGTGGTGAGGCTGGATTTAAAACTAAGGTCTGTCAGACTCTTCGAGCCACAAAGCCCTACACTACAGAAAGGTCTTCCAAAGATAAGCACAACACAGTCAACTCTTAGCAACCTCACCTGATGACTAATTAGTGGAGGATTGGGATAAAGTCTTTTCTCTGGGGTGAATGGTAGCATCCCCAAAGCCTGCATTTTGCTTGTTTGGTTAGTTTAATTCCTACTTTTATAGCAGGCTAAATAAAGTTGGAGTAAAATAATCCAAATACATTTATCTAGGATTTGGAAAAGGATTCTGTGAGAACTCTAAGATGGACCTGAGCATCTGGCCCTGTTGTGTCCATGATGGGCTGCTCCTCTGGGAATGGAGAGCCCCCAGGTGATATGGTCAAAGGTCCCAGAACCATCCCTAACACCAACCCACATGTGACCTTAGGCAAGTCACTTAATGTCTCCAGGACTCTCTGAGTAAATTTCCCAAATGAAAAGACTGAACTACTTATGTTATGAAACCCAGTGCTACATTCTTGTTTGGTTTGGGTTTACACCTGGATCATCTGGCTCTGAGTCCAAGGCTTAGGAAGCACATCCCCTGGAGACCAGCGGATACTTCATCTTCAGTCCAAGAGTGGTTCCTTTGGTCATCAAGGAAAGGGCATGCTTGCATTGCATCAGGACCAGGTAAGGCTATGTGGACAACTGCTTCTTCACGAGCCAATTTCCATGGCCCATGATGATCTCTGCTTCCAGTTTTAGAAAGATGTTGCCACTCTTAGGAGATCACTGAGGGCTTTCTCTTGGGGAGGAAAAAATATTTGCATTTGCTACAATACTGCATTTACCTTAATGGACACTGCACATAAATTATATCATTCAGCCCTCCCAGTCATACAGTTAAGATGCCATATCCCAATTTTCGGAAGATGAACTTGAAATTCAAGGTAAAACAAAGTCATGTGTGGATTTAGTAGACCTGGGATTTGGACCCAGACCTGGTTGCAAAGATCACACTCTTCCTCTCTACCCCTCCATCTCACCTCCATTCAGGCAAAAGGGTGGATGATGAGGCTCCCAACTGTGACAGGTGAGGAAAAACCCTGGTGAAGAGCAGGGGCATGTGGTGCATTTGGGGGGAAGGAGAAGTGTGAACACGGAGTGCAGGAAACCCGGGCAGGATTTAGGGGCCTATGCAACTCTAAACCATTTTGACTTGAGTCCTAACACACCAGAGAAGAAATGAAAGTTGTTGAGTTACACCCAAACAAAACAGCTGGCTGCGCTTTCTCAACGTCTGTGTGGTGCTTCTTCAGGGAGCTGGTGGAAGTGAGATGACCTCACATAAAGCAGGGTTGGGTGTTTTGTGCTGAGAGAGTGCTGACCGGGGTGCTGTCCTCCTCTAACAATCCTAACGGAGGACTCTACAGCTGGGATTTGGAAAGCACACACACACACACACACACACACACACACACACACACACACACACGCTTGTATTTTAGATTAACAGTCCTCCAACCAACCTTAAAATATTTGGGAAAAAATCACATTTAGAATGTTATTAAATCAAAGGAGATTTTGGCTTAGTGACTTGTGAAGAGATAAAGAAACATCCAGTCAGGAACCTTCTGTGCTGTGTAGGGATTAGCCTCAAAACAAATTCATGGAACAAAGATCAGCTCCACAGAGTCCTGCAACACTTGCCCTGGGACAACTAAACCTCGGACCCTGTTTGCTCGACACAGCGCCATCTGCCTTTTACTAGGCTCTGTCTCTGAGGTTGGGTCTTTCATCCTGGCTTCTGATAGCATTGTGGCCACCTGCTTCCTACTCCCTAGGCATCTGCCTTTGCACCAGGTATGCTGTGTTGCTGGTGTGCAAATGCATCATGCCCTTCTACATCTCCACATCTTTGCACATGCCACTCCCCTAAAAGGCTCCCTCCCTGACCTCGTGGGAAGCCTTCCCTGACGTCCAGCAGAATAGGCATTGCCCATCCTCTGTTGTCTAAGGGCCGGGGGCTCCCCACTGTTTTCTAAAGATAATACCACATCACCACTGCTTGATTTCCAGACAGGTTTTCCTTAGCTAGACCTGAGCACTTTGACAGCAAGAGTCATATCATGCTCCTTCTTTCTGTCCAAAATCCCAGCACAGTGCCTAACACTCAGCAGTCCCTCAAGACATGAATTGAGAAAGGATTTATAAGATATTAATTAACAATTAATATCTGCTTAACCCAAGATCCTGATTCAGACTGTGAGCTCCTTGCCATGAGAACTGTTGCTTGACTGATATCTGCAGACTGCTCAACCTACTTATTTGAGGAATGAGTGCATGACCCATTTTAGTGGCCAGAATCTAACCACTGACCTCCTGATCCTGACCTCCATGTCTCTTTTTTTTTGTGGGGAGGGTGGAACGGAGTCTCACTCTGTCTCCCAGGCTGGAGTACAGTGGCATGATCTTGGATCACTGCAACATCTGCCTCCCAGGTTCACGCGATTCTTCTGCCTCAGCCTCCCGAGTAGCTGGGATTACATGCACACACCACTATGCCCATATAATTTTTCTATTTTTAGTAGAGACGGGATTTTGCCATGTTTGCCAGGCTGGTCTCAAACTCCTGACCTCAGGTGATCCACCCTCCTCGGCCTCCCAAAGTGCTGGGATTACAGGCGTGAGCCACCATGTCCGGCCCCATCTCTCTCTTACTGACCCACCACAGTAGGGTGGGGCTAGAATTGCTTGCTCTGGCAATACTTCTACATACCCACATCGCTCAGACTTTGGCCTACAGCAAGTGGCTGTAGAACCCCCTTAGCAAATATTCACTTATTCACTTGTTTTGTTTCTTTGTTTTCTTTTTTAAAAATTTTATTTTCAGTTCAGGGTTACATGTGCAGGTTTGTTACACAGGAAAACTTGTGTCATAGGGATTTGTCACACAGATTATTTCATCACCATGGTATTAAGCCCAGTACCCATTAGTTATTTCTCCTGCTCTTCTTCCCCCTCCCAACCTCTACCTTCCCACAAGGCCCAGTGTGTGTTATTCCCCTCTATGTGTCCACATATTCTCATCATCTAGCTTCTACTTATAAGTGAGAACATGTGGTATTTGGTTTTCTATTCCTGCACTGGTTGGTATGAATAATGGCCCCCAGCTCCATCCATGTCCCTGCAAAGAACATGATCTTGTTCTTTTTCATGGCTGTATAGTATTCTATGGTGTATATGTACCACATTTTCTTTATCCAATCTATCATTGATGGGCATTTAGGTTGATTCCATCTCTTTGCTATTGTGAATAGTGCTGCAGTGAACATAAGCGTACATGTGTCTTTACAACAGAACTACTCAATTGTTCATAAGAAATCAGAAAAAGGTAAAGGATTCAGTGTGTCCAGTAGAATCTTATTTTTGTTAAAAATGCTGACATCAATGCATTTATAATCCTTATGCATGCAGAAGAAAAGTCTACATTTTCTAAAACTTTAGTAATGATTGTGAGAATACAATTTTTCTTATTCTGCATTTTCTAATTTGTTTAAATGAGTATACTATGATTTTTATTCAACAGCACAAATGTCTCAAATGTAATACAGATCTCAGGAAGTGCCATGCCCAGCTCTAGACATGACCTACAGGGCAGGATTCTGAAAAGGAGTCTGTTCTTAGGAATCCCATGCCCATCGGAGAACTCGGGGGATTTTCGGAGTCCCATAGAGGTGAGAGGAAGAACCCGCTGCACTCAGTACTTAAAACAATTCCTCATTCTTCTCACCCAGCACCCTCATCATCTTATTATTTTCTTTGTGTAAATTAAAAGAGTTGTGAAATATGGCATAATTTTAAAAGCCTAAATATTCATACAAATGATCTACCAAGCAAATGGAAAACAAAAAAAGGCAGGGGTTGCAATCCTAGTCTCAGATAAAACAGACTTTAAACCAACAAAGATCAAGAGACAAAGAAGTCCATTACATAATGGTAAAGGGATCAATTCAACAAGAAGATCTAACTATCCTAAATATATATGCACCCAACGCAGGAGCACCCAGATTCATAAAGGAAGTCCTTAGAGACCTACAAAGAGACTTAGACTCCCACACAGTAATAATGGGAGACTTTAACACCCCACTGTCAACATTAGATGGATCAACGAGACAGAAAGTTAACAAGGATATCCAGGAATTGAACTCAGCTCTGCACCAAGCAGACCTAATAGACATCTACAGAACCCTCCACCCCAAATCAACAGAATATACATTCTTCTCAGCACCACACCGCACTTACTCCAAAATTGACCACATAGTTGGAAGTAAAGCACTCCTCAGCAAATGTAAAAGAACAGAAATTATAACAAACTCTCTCTCAGTCCACAGTGCTATCAAACTGGAACTCAGGATTAAGAAACTCACTCAAAACCGCTCAACTACATGGAAACTGAACAACCTGCTCCTGAATGACTACTGGGTACATAACGAAATGAAGGCAGAAATAAAGATGTTCTTTGAAACCAACGAGAACAAAGACACAACATACCAGAATCTCTGGGACACATTTAAAACAGTGTGTAGAGGGAAATTTATAGCACTAAATGCCCACAAGAGAAAGCAGGAAAGATCTAAAATTGACACCCTAACATCACAATTAAAAGAACTAGAGAAGCAAGAGCAAACATATTCAAAAGCTAGCAGAAGGCTAGAAATAACGAAGATCAGAGCAGAACTGAAGGAAATAGAGACACAAAAAACCCTTCAAAAAATCAATGAATCCAGGAGCTGGTTTTCCGAAAAGATCAACAAAATTGATAGACCTCTAGCAAGACTAATAAAGAAGAAAAGAGAGAAGAATCAAATAGATGCAATAAAAAACGAAAAAGGGGATATCACCAACGATCCCACAGAAATACAATCTACCATCAGAGAATACTATAAACACCTCTACACAAATAAACTAGAAAATCTAGAAGAAATGGATAAATGCCTCGACAAATACACCCTCCCAAGACTAAACCAGGAAGAAGTTGAATCCCTGAATAGACCAACAACAGGATCTGAAATTGAGGCAATAATCAATAGCCTAACAACCAAAAACGTCCAGGACCAGACAGATTCACAGCCAAATTCTACCAGAGGTACAAGAAGGAGCTGGTACCATTCCTTCTGAAACTATTCCAATCAATAGAAAAAGAGGGAATCCTCCCTAACTCATTTTATGAGGCCAGCATCATCCTGATACCAAAGCCTGGCAGAGACACAACAAAAAAAGAGAATTTTAGACCAATATCCCTGATGAACATCGATGCAAAAATCCTCAATAAAATACTGGCAAACTGAATCCAGCAGCACATCAAAAAGCTTATCCACCATGATCAAGTTGGCTTCATCCCTGGGATGCAAGGCTGGTGCAACATAAGCAAATCAATAAACATAATCCAGCATATAAACAGAAACAACGACAAAAACCACATGATTATGTCAATAGATGCAGAAAAGGCCTTTGACAAAATTCAACAACACTTCATGCGAAAAACTCTCAATAAATTAGGTATCGATGGGACATATCTCAAAATAATAAGAGCTGTCTATGACAAACCCACAGCCAATATCATACTGAATGGGCAAAAACTGGAAGCACTCCCTTTGAAAACTGGCACAAGACAGGGATGCCCTCTCTCACCACTCCTATTCAACATAGTGTTGGATGTTATGGCCAGGGCAATCAGGGAAGAGAAGGAAATGAAGGGTATTCAATTAGGAAAAGAGGAAATCAAATTGTCCCTGTTTGCAGATGACATGATTGTATATCTAGAAAACCCCATTGTCGCAGCCCAAAATCTCCTTAAGCTGATAGTCAACTTCAGCAAAGTCTCAGGATACAAAATCAATGTGCAAAAATCACAAGCATTCTTATACACCAATAACAGACAAACAGAGAGCCAAATCATGAGTGAACTCCCATTCACAATTGCTTCAAAGAGAATAAAATACCTAGGAATCCAACTTACAAGGGACGTGAAGGACCTCTTCAAGAAGAACTACAAACCACTGCTCAACGAAATAAAAGAGGACACAAACAAATGGAAGAACATTCCATGCTCATGGGTAGGAAGAATCAGTATTGTGAAAATGGCCATACTGCCCAAGGTAATTTATAGATTCACTGCCACCCCCATCAAGCTACCAATGACTTTCTTCACAGAATTGGAAAAAACTACTTTCAAGTTCATATGGAACCAAAAAAGAGCCCACATTGCCAAGTCAATCCTAAGCCAAAAGAACAAAGCTGGAGGCATCATGCTACCTGACTCCAAACTGTACTACAAGGCTACAGTAACCAAAACAGCATGGTACTGGTACCAAAACAGAGATATGGACCAATGGAACAGAACAGAGCCCTCAGAAATAATACCGCACATCTACAACCATCTGATCTTTGACAAACATGACAAAAACAAGAAATGGGGAAAGGATTCCCTTTTTAATAAATGGTGCTGGGAAAACTGGCTAGCCATATGTAGAAAGCCGAAACTGGATCCCTTCCTTGCACCTTATACAAAAATTAATTCAAGATGGATTAAAGACTTACATGTTAGACCTAAAACCATAAAAACCCTAGAAGAAAACCTAGGCAATACCATTCAGGACATTTACATGGGCAAGGACTTCATGACTAAAACACCAAAAACAATGGCAAGAAAAGCAAAAATTGACAAATTAAAGCAAAGAGCTTCCGCACAGCAAAAGAAACTACCATCAGAGTGAACAGGCAACCTACAGAATGGGAGAACATTTTTGCAATCTACTCATCTGACAAAGGGCTAATACCCAGAATCTACAATGAACTCAAACAAATTTACAAGAAAAAAACAACCCCATCAAAAACTGGGCAAAGGATATAAACACACACTTCTCAAAAGAAGACATTTATGCAGCCAAAAGACAAATGAAAAAATGCTCATCATCGCTGGCCATCAGAGAAATGCAAATGAAAACCACAATGAGATACCATCTCACACCAGTTAGAATGGCCATCATTAAAAAGTCAGGAAACAACAGGTGCTGGAGAGGATGTGGAGAGATAGGAACACTTTTACACTGTTGGTGGGACTGTAAACTGGTTCAACTATTGTGGAAGACAGTGTGGCGTTTCCTCAGGGATCTAGAACTAGAAATACCATTTGACCCAGCAATCCCATTGCTGGGTATATACCCAAAGGATTATAAATCATGCTGCTATAAGGACACATGCACATGTGTTTATTGAGGCACTACTCACAATAGCAAAGACTTGGAACCAACCTAAATGTCCAACAATGATAGACTGGATTAAGAAAATGTGGCACATATACACCATGGAATACTATGCAACCATAAAAAATGATGAGTTCATGTCCTTTGTAGGGACATGGATGAAGCTGGAAACCATCATTCTCAGCAAACTATGGCAAGGACAAAAAACCAAACACCGCATGTTCTCACTCATAGGTGGGAATTGAACAATGAGAACACATAGACACAGGAAGGGGAACATCACACACCAGGGCCTGTTGTGTGGTGGGGGGAGTGGGGAGGGATAGCATTAGGAGATAGACCTAATGTTAAATGATGAGTTCATAGGTGCAGCACACCAACATGGCACATATATACATATGTAACTAACCTGCACGTTGTGCATATGTACCTTAAAATTTAAAGTATAATTTTTAAAAAAAACCTAAATAATCATACAAATGTTTGCTAGTTAGGTGGCATTTACTCAGATTTGATAAGTCAATTGCATCCTGTTTAAAAAACTAACTAAATATATATATATATATTTTAAAATCTCCAATGTAAACTGTTTTTGCTGAACTCCTCCCCTCTCACCCCGCACACACACCCATTCTCCTCTCTTCTACCCTGAAGCTGGGCAGAATGCCAGGGATGTATTAGAGTCAGGAAAAGTGACACCTACCATTTCTACCATGCCTTCGTGACATCAGAAAAAAGGAGAATGGACTGGGGAGGCTAGAAAACTGCACTAGCCTTTGACAAAACTGGGACACAGATTGCATATGTGTCCCAGTTTTTTTGCATATGTGCATATGGTGATTAGAATTAGAGCATTCCATCAGCTGAGAGCTGCAGCATCACAGAGTTAAAGTGCTAGAACAATCTAAACACAATTCCTCCTTGCTTCTTGTTACAGGAAAGCCTCCCCCACTCACATCCCCAACCCAGCCCCCTCTGTTAGGCCACCTGAGTGTCCTCTGCAGGGCTGGACTCCAAAGAGAGGGGTTCCGTCGCTTCCTGTTCATCAGGATGGAGAGGAAGAGCTGATGGGGGAGGGGAAGCGTGGGGGCTGTGCTTTGTTCCCACCCCCATCTGGTCCAGCCTGCAGTGGGCACAGCCCCTCCATCTGAATTCCTCATATCTAACTTGTGATCCCTGGACACCAGGCCTGGTTCATTGTTCCGGGATGGGTTGGGAGCTGCAAGAACTCCTTTGTCATCATCTGGCAGGACTGCAGTCCTTCCCGAAGCACACGACCCAGCTGTCTATGGAAGGCAGATCACAGAAAAGTCTGGAATAACTACAGCGAGGTCCAGCACTCACATCCGGAACATCTCTGCACCTTGAATTTCTGAAAGCCCCATCATAATTCACACTCCCCACTGCCCCTGCTAGAGACAGCCTTCTAAAATAATAATGCCACACCAGAACAATATGAAAGATACAAACAGAAAGAAAGAAACAGAACAGGAAATGGTCAGGGAGCACTCATCTATGCTCCAGCCCTGTGCAAAGCATTTTACTTAAGTGTCTCACTAAAT
Organism: Hylobates moloch; assembly: GCF_009828535.3. Taxonomy (NCBI): domain Eukaryota; kingdom Metazoa; phylum Chordata; class Mammalia; order Primates; family Hylobatidae; genus Hylobates; species Hylobates moloch. Next base: position 118,679,988 of record NW_026652284.1, read on the forward strand.
CCTCATGACTGCCCTGTTCAAATGAACATGATTAGTATCCACATTACCCACATCCTTATGTCCATGCTGTCATCCGTATTATCATCCACAAACAGGACGCTGACATACAGGGAGAGAGGATGATAGGTCCTGGCCACACAGCTAGGAGTTAACCCAGGAGGGCCAGGCTCCAGCACCCATGTTGTGTTCATCATTCCTGACCTAGGCATTGAGTACTAGCTATGATACTGACCTGCTCTTAGAACCCTCCTGCTGGCCAGCATCCCAGCTCCTCAGCCTGGCACATAGGGTTCCTCGTGGTCCAGCTCTCCCACATCCATCCCCTCCTCCCTCCTGCATGCTTCCCACATCCTTGGATGAGTCAGCCCATGCCCCTGAGGCTCCCTGTACCTCAACTCTCTCTGTGCCTCGTGCATCCACTCATCCTTGAAGGGCTGGTTCAAGGTTCACTTTCTTGGCAGTGGTAAATGGCCCTTCCTTCTCTTGGGACTCAGCCCCCGCATGCTCTCCAAATCCAGCTCCACCTCCCTGTGTTACATGAATGTGCTTTTGTTCATCCCACAAGACAGAGCACTTTCCTAGTATAGGAACACTGTCTCACTGTCTAGTACTCCCTGTTCCCAGCACCTAGGAGAGAAACTGAAACAAAGTACTCAAGACTTGTTTGGTACTGGGTATAAACCCAGAAGAAGTAGAAGACACTCACACAGATTTTGCATACTCACGTTCATTGCAGCATTGCTTGCAATAACCAAAAGGTAGAAGCAACGCAAGTGTCCATCACCAGATGACTGGACAATCTGTGGCATGCCCATACAATGGAACAGCATTCAGCCTTAAAATGGAAGGAAATTCTGGCACAGCTACAACATAAATGAACCTTGAGGACATTATTGCCAAGGGAAATAAGCCAGTCACAAAGGGATAAACAAATACTGCACTATTCCTCTCCTATGAGGTTCCTCACATAGTCAAATTTGTAGGGACAGAAAGTTGAATGGTGGTTGCCAGAGCATGGAGAAAGGCAGGAACTGGGTTAGTTATAATAGTGTTTAGTGGGTTCAGAGTTTCAGCTGGGGAAGCTTTAAAAGTTCTGGAGATGGATCATGGTGATGGTTCCACAACAATGTGAATGTACTTAAGACCAAAGAATTGTACATTTAGAATGGCTAAAATGATTTCTTTTATATTATGCATATTTTACCAAAATTGAAAATAATTAAAAAGGTTTTTGGTAAAGTGAATGAATGAATGAAGACTTGGGACACTGCAAGAATCCCCTGGAATCATCTCTCTACTGTAAGCCTCTCCTAACTCCAATCCATTGCCCTTACACATAATCAGATGCCTGTCCCCTGCAATCACCCCTTTCTTTCCCAAAAGCATAAAGACAAGTGTCTTAGTCCAGCACACAAGGACCCTCTCAGCAGGGGGAACACTGACCTCCCCATGAAAGGAAAGAAATGCTTATTCAACCTCCTCATCTCCCCAGAAGTTGGCTAATAAGCCTTTAACACGTTTATACTATACACTACTCTATATACTATTTTAGGTGCAGGGAATAAAAGTCACTTAAGTCATGGACCAAGTTTTGGTGCTCTCAAGCCAGTAGATGTGAAAAGCACTCTGCCAATCATTTAACGCTGTCACTAATTACTGCTAGAAACACCTACTAGGCTTCAAGCACTCTGCTAAGATCTCCACATCTCTTCACCCATTTTATCCCCACAAAAACACCATGAAATAGGTCTTCTTGTAATATAGGGAAATACAGGCAGACTGAGCTCAGAGAGATTAAACCAGCTAGAGTGAGACAGAACCATGATCCAATTCTAGAGCACTCTCAAGGGAGTAATCCAGGCATGAGTGACAGATAGAGAAAATGAACCAGAGAGGTGGAATGACCCTTTCGATGACACACAGTAATTAAGGACTCATCCCAGAACCTCCTCGTCTCCCCAGCAGTCAGGAAGTTTCATTGCTGCTTTGGCCTCAAAATCAGCAAAGGCAGCTGCAAAGGCAGAAGGCACACCCTCCTTTCAGACCAGAGAAAAGGGAAGGTGCTTTAAACTGTGCTTGCGAGCAAGACCCCTTCAGGTGACTTTAAAGGGCCTTTGGCACTCAAATCATTCTTAGAACATATCCATGTAGACCCCTGGGAGAGAGGAGGATACCTGAGTTGACCATTGAGTGAGAGATTATGACACTCAGGAGAAATTTCACTATGGCATAATGAGGTGGATAATTCAATATGCCTGCTTGTTCATTTGTTTAATTAAGCATGCATGCCCACAAACACATATGCACACAACTATGCATGCCCATAGACATGTCAGCACACAAACATGCATGCCCACAAACATGTGTAAACAGCTGTGCATACCCAAACACATGTGCATCCAAATATGCATGCACAAATCCCATGGCCCCAGCTGTATGCTAGGTATAGTGAATTCAGAACTGAATATAATGAGGTCTGTATATTGATATATCAATGACATTTTATTCCTTACATTCCACGCTGCAATAGAAGTACACTGATTCTTAAAATACGCATTCATCTATTTATTTATTCTTTAAAAGCTTGTCTCATGAGGAATAGTTGAAGAAACTGAGGCTCTTAGAGCTTGAAAGACTTGGAGTCCTGATGAAGCTCAAAGGAAAATCCAGAACTAAGGGCTGGAAGGTAGAAGGTGGCTGTCCCACTGTTGCACAGCTTTCTGACCACAGAGCTGTTCAATGGGGGAGTTGGCTCTCATGAAGCCTTGGGTTTCCCAGTTCTAGAGACATGCAGGCAGGAAGACATATGCAGACACTGCTATACACACTACAGCTGCCAAGAACAGCCAAACCCAGGCAAAGCCACTGATCTCAGCTTCTCAGGCACAAAGCTTGACCTCCAGGCCACAGGTGGATCTTAAAAGGGCCTCAGGACTCTGAAAGTCTCCAGAGCTAACTCTATCCCTCCTCTGGTCTCTGTTAAGAGCCATGGATGGCTGAACTTAAGCTGCAGGAGCTGTCTTCACCTCCTACACTGAGCCACAGCCAACATGGTAAAATGAATGTGACAAACTTTGGCTTATCATACCCTGCTTTCACCGGCCAGTGCCCAAGGGGAAGGCCCTGCCCTGGCCAGGTATCTTCTACCACACAAGCACCCCACGTTCTTCCTTGCCCTTGACTAAGTCCACAACCATTCCATCACCTCCAAAACGTGTCTACTGTGCCCCCTGGAACTCTCACCTCATAATCAGAAAATGCCTCCAAATACTCTTGCGTCTCCCTGCCTGAGATAAAGAAAACCTGCATTCCCTGAGGACTCTGGCTCCCTGCAGCCCCCTGCAGTGCACTGGTTTGGTTGTTTTCTCTTATCTGAAACATCACTGGACAGGAGGTGGGTTTAGGAGCTCCTTTCTCTCCATGGCCCTTCCAGACCACTGCTGCCTGACCCTTTCAACCAATGCTGAGGCCTGTACCATTTAGTTATACCCCCTCCAGCACCTCTGGCTGCTGTGCTCATGAGAATGGGATGAGGAGGGAGGCAGAGGGAGGCTAGGGAGAGGCAGTAACAGGCATCCAGGTGAGTGAGGACAGTGGCTTAGACTGGATGGCAGCAGTGAAGATGCTGAGAAGAGCTGCAGGATTTGAGGTATCTTACCAATATGAGCCAAAAGCATTGCCTGAGGATTAACAAAAGATAACAAGTGTCAAGGGAGAAGATATCATGTCAAGAATGACTCTGGGGTTCAGTCCCATGGGGCTGCCTGTAATTCTCAATGGCAAGGTGGCCAATGCAGTGCAATGAAAGATGCCCAACAGAGAATCACAGCCCATCATAACCTGGTGCCAGCTCGCCTCTCCAGCAGCCATGGTGGCCTCACTTCATTTTCTGAAATAATCTGGGTCACACGACTGCCCTTCCTTTGGCCTTTTTCCTCCCACCTGCACTTGGCTATCTCTTAATTAACCTTCAGGTCTCCTGTTACATGTTACTTCCTCAAAGACGCTTTTCCGAACCCTCCGTCTAAATTAGGAGTCTCTTGCTACACTTTTTCTTTTTTTTTTTTTTTTTGAGACGGAGTCTCGCTCTGTCACCCAGGCTGGAGTGCAGTGGCGCGATCTCGGCTCACTGCAAGCTCCACCTTCCGGGTTCATGCCATTCTCCTGCCTCAGCCTCCCAAGTAGCTGGGACTACAGGCGCCTGCAACCACGCCCTGCTAATTTTTTGTATTTTTAGTAGAGACGGGGTTTCACCATGTTAGCCAGGATGGTCTCGATCTCCTGACCTCATGATCCACCCACCTCGGCCTCCCAAAGTGCTGGGATTACAGGTGTGAGCCACCGCACCAGGCTTTTTGCTACACTTTCTATGGCCACCTGCATTTTACATCACAGCATGTATTTCAAACTGAATGATCCACTTGGAAAAGGAAGTTTGGGTTTTATGCTTGTTCTCCCACGGGACTGATGCTCCGGAAGAGCAGGGACTGTTCTGTTTGGGTCATGACCATGAAAGCAGCATCCAGCACTGTGTCAGCAATGCACTAGACAATAAATACTGTTTCATTGTTGGATAAGTGGAGGACGAGGGTCAGAATAGCTCAGCCCAGCTCAGGTAACTTTTCAACAAGCTTTGACTGAGCCTCATTCTGTGCCAGCCTGAGTGGCAAGCCGGGGAAACAGAGGAGTTGATGGATGAGACCTGGCTGCAAGGCCCTGCTGTGTCACAGTGAGGTGATTAGCATAAGTGGTAGGACACAGGAGAGCATGGGGGAGGCTCCTCAAACAGGCTCAGCCGTCAGAAAGTTTCCTGAAATAAGTGACATCTGAGCAGAGACAAAAGGCATGCGCAGGAGTTGGCGAGAGAACACTGTAGATGGAAAGAGTGCTTGTAGCAGCAGCAGGGCCAGGGGCAAAGCTTGGAGGTAACAGAGTCTATGTAACTCCGGGTAATTCTAAACAGACAGGGTGGGCAGTAGACTGACTGCAAGTCAGCCACCATAATCACAGTGGAAACCCTTGTTTTGCCAATGTGGTACCCCATAATCAATTTGTTCAAGCCCCTTTGACATGGTATGTGAGGACTCTGTGATACTAACTCAGTCTTCTGTCCAAATCTATCTGAAGCCACTCACTGCCCCCAAACCACCCAGCCATGTGGCTACAACACTGGACATCCCAAAATTGAGAGGAGGGGAGAGCATCTTCTGACCATGACTTTCAGCCATTCCTGAATTTGCCAAAGGAAAATCAGACTCTGCCATGGAAGGGCTCCCATAACATCCTGAATGATGATCTCTACTGCCTCAGTTTCTCCATCTGAGAAGGTGGATGTGGATAGGACTTGTCTGTGTTATATGATTAAGTTATATGTTTTGCAATCTATCCATCTGACAAAGGTCTAATATCTAGAGTCTACAAGGAACTTAAATAAATTTACAAGAAAAAACAAACAACCCCATTAAAAACTGGGCAAAGGATATGAACAGACACTTCTCAAAAGAAGACATTCATGTGACCAACAAACATGAAAACAAGCTCAACATCACTGATCATTAGAGAAATGCAAATCAAAACCACGATGAGATACCATCTCACGCCAGTCAGAATGGTGATTATTAAAAAGTCAAAACCAACAGGTGCTGGCAAGGTTGCGGATAAAAAGGAAGACTTTTACACTGTTGGTGGGAATGTACATTAGTTCAACATTGTGGAAGACAGTGTGGCAATTCCTCAAAGATCTACAGCCAGAAATACCATTCGACCCAGCAATCCCATCACTGGGCGTACAACCAAGGAAATATAAATCATTCTATTATAAAGGTATATGCACATGTATGTTCACAATAGCAGTTCACAAATGCAGCACTATTCACAATAGCAAAGACATGGAATCAATCCAAATGTCAGTCAATGATACATATTGTCATTGATTGACAATCAATAGCAAAGATGATATATAGTCATTGATTGACAATCAATAGCAAAGACATGGAATCCACCCAAATGTCAATCAATGATATATACCATGAAGTACTATGCAGCCATAAAAAGGAAGGAGATCATGTCCTTTGCAGGGACGTGGATGGAGTTGGAAGCTGTTATCCTCAGCAAAGTAACACAGAAATAGAAAATCAAACACCACACATTCTCACTTATAAGTGGGAGCTGAGCAATGAGAACACATGGCCATATAGTGGGAACGACACACACTGGGGCCTGTTGGGGGGTCAGAGGTGGTGAGGGGGAGAATATCAGGAAGAATAGCTAATGAACACTGGGCTTAATACCTAGGTGATGGGTTGATCTGTGCAGCATACCACTGTGGCACACATTTACCTATGTAACAAAGCTTCACATCCTGCACATGTACCCTGGAACTTAAAATAAATGTTGAAGAAAATAAAAAATTATATCATGTGAAAAGTTCAGCTGAAGGCCTGGCAGGTAGCAAGCACTCACCAATGTCCATTATAATCACACTGTATGATAATATGTGTCTGTTTCTATCAGGAGGCTTTAGAAGCCCAAGAAAAGGTTCTGTGTTTTCACTTCTGGGTCCCTAATATCTAGCACCCTGATTGGCACATAGGTATCAATTACAGTTTGGTAAGTGAATAAATACATGAACAAAAGGAAGAATGAATGGAGGAATGAACAAAAGGAAGAATGAATGAATGAATGAATGAAGGCAGGTCTGAGTAGAACAGTGTCTTCCCCAGGAGGACCTTGCTCCTCACTCAGGGAATGGGACTTGACAGAATGTCTCAGTAACATCATGTCCTAATCCACCTAAGTCATGGGTCTTGATGCTTTCTAAATGTAAGGCTGGCAATGGAGCTCTGCACTTCACAACACAAATCATCCCTTCCTGTGGTATCAATGATCCATGAGCCTGTGATTGGCTCAGCCTCAAAGTGAGAGAACAAAAGAGATGGCAATGCTTACAGAAGTCTGGGATCCTTCACCCTGGCATCATAACATGAAACATCGAGGCTTAAAAGTCTCACAGGTCATCTCTGCATGAGCGTAGTGCATGGAAACCCAAGCTTCAGAAAGATCACAAGAAGGAAATAGCCAAAAGGAATGGTGCCCAGTCAGGATTGCACACAAAGACAGTCTGCTGCTTTTATAATTAACAGCCCTCTCACAACCCCTTGAGATTTTTTATTTTTATTCTTAAGATGATACAAGTTGCAGTCGTCAGTCACCTACCATCATCACTCTGCTTGCTGATCTCCAGGGGACGGAAAGTCAGGGCCTGAGCCAATCACACCTGTTCTAGGACAATCAGACTGGTAAGGATCAAGATGACCTTAGAGATTCCCCAATCTGATCTCACAACGGGCAGCCAAGCTCTGCCTCAGACCAGCAGTGTTACCTCGAGTAAGTCACATCATGCTTCTGTGTCTTGGTTCCCTTACCTACAAAACAGTGGTAGAATTATAGTCCTGATTTCATGAGGTTAAGAATTAAATGAGATCATAAATATGAAGTCTGGAAGAGTACCAAGCTCACAGTAAATGTTCAGTGACTATTGGCTAATTCTACTATGACTGTTTTTACTGTTGTTATCCCAGTGGTTCAAATATGTACAATGAGGTCCTCATGCTGAGGAGAAGGCTCAAAGTTGCCCCCCATGCAACAACAATCAGACTAGTTCTTCTTTTTCCTTTTTTTTTTTTTTTTTTTTTTGAGATGGAATTTCACTCTTGTTGCCCAGGCTGGAGTGCAATGGCTCCATCTCAGCTCACCGCAACCTCCACTTCCCAGGTTCAAGCAATTTTTCTGCCTCAGCCTTCCGAGTAGCTGGGATTGCAGGCATGCACCACCACACCTGGCTAATTTTTGTATTTTTAGTAGAGACAGGGTTTCTCCATGTTGGTCAGGCTGGTCTCGAACTCCTGACCTCAGGTGATCCGCCCACCTCGGCCTCCCAAAGTGCGGAGATTACAGGTATAAGCCACCATACCTGGCCTTTTTTCCTCTTTTACACATCGGTTTGCTTTATAAAATTCAACATGACAAAAGAAAGTCAACACTTTATAAACAACAATGCTTTAAGACCTGTGACTCAATCCTTCACCACTTTCTTCCCTGGCAGTAGCTTTCCTAGACTCCCAACTATATTAACACATCTTCTTCTGGTAAGGACACTAATGACTGCCCACAACAATCCTTTTCATTGAGGACAATTCCATTAGAAAACAGTTTCTGGTAGTGAACATTCAAAATCTACCTTCTTTTCACTCTCAGTCTTAGGTCTGGACTTAAGAGAAACTAAGAGTGAATCCAATTGATCTTCCTGGGAAACCATTTGTAATCACAAAATTGTGCTTGCACACCTCTGAATCATCTCCAGTTCATTTAATTACTTCTTTTAGGACATGGTTGGGGCATAATTGGCCAGGCTTAGAGTGCCCAGGTTTGTCAACATGTGCCCAGTGTCCTGGACTTTAAACATGGATGGGGAAGCCCAGAGATCTGTCTGGAGCAGAGAGTTGTGGCCATGGGCCCAGGCCCCTCTGGCACCAGACTAGATGAGGCCAGCCAAGAAGGGCAGGCAGGAGGTCATCCAAAAGTCATCATTCACCATGTAACCTTAGGGTGACGAACTCATTGCAGTTTGCCTGGGACTTTCATGGTCTTAGCACTGAAAGTCTTACATTCCAGGAAACCCCCTTCAGTTCACCTGGGCTAATGCCCCTTGTGAAGTAGCAGCAACAAAAGCAAAGGATGTACCTCTGTGCCTCCTCACTTCTTGACTGTTCAATAAGGTTTGGAGCTGTTTGGGAACAGGGACCCAGAACATGTGTTTTGGAAGGGAAACTCCATGCCTTTGGAGAAAGAATGTAGACTTGGAAGTGAGACAGACTTGGAACGGGATCCTGTACCCTTCACAGAGTATCCTGCATGGCTTCAAGTAAGTTATTTTGCTTTACTCTTTGTTGAAGGCTGTTTGCTCATGTGTAAAATGGAACAGATAGTATCTGCTTCTCCAGGATAATTAAATGAAATAATGCAGATAAAATGTCTAGCACAATCCCTAGGATATATCAGGATATAGCAGGGATTAAGGAAGGCTGGTTCTTTTTCATTTTTTCTTTCTTAAATTCTCCAACATTTGACATAGGGCTGGCCACAAATGACATATTTGATATGTGTATGATGAGAGATAAAATAGATGAATGAATGACTGAATGAATGAATGAATACTTATGTGTGAGGATAGATGGATGGACAGACAAACTCTCAATAGAGGTAGTTTTGTGGCTCATACAGGCCCACTTTTCCGCAGGCTAAGATGAGAAAAGCAGAGCCAGAAATGGAAAGCATGTTTAAGAATCCATAAGTTCTGCAGTGAGCCAGATTCAGCCTTCAATCCCAGATTTACCATTCACCTGCCATAGTGTTCCCTCAGACAAATTATGGAATAACCATCTTCATGATGATGATCAAGAATATCCACATAGCTAGAATTTATTGAGAAAAACACACACACAATTTTTTTGTTCACAAAAAACCTGTGAGGTGGACTCTATCATTATTCTCAATGTTCACATGAGAGAGATTAAGTACCTTGGCCATGGCCACCATTGCTCAGAAGTCCTGAAGTAAAGACTAAACTCAGTCACTCTGATACCAGATGCCAGGACCCAAATCCCAGTCCCCAAGCAAATTCCTTTGGATTTCCTTTGTGTCCTCATCTGAGAAGTTTCCTCATTCTCGTGATATTTCAAAGATGAAACCTAGAATATGCTACATGAAGTGCTTCATGTAAATAGACAGCAAAACATGCCATCTCGTTCTTTCACCTAAGTCAACATTCCTATGTCGTTATTCAAAAGGAGGCCAATAGGCAAGGGCACAAGGCAGTCAACCATTCCAACCCTCTCATCAAATCCAGCTTAGGACAATTTTGCAAATCAATCCTTTTGATGCATGAAAGGAGGTGGCTTGGGGAAAATAGCCATCCTCCAAGAGATGCTCACTGGGACACTAGAATCAGGAATTGTAAATAGGTTTTCTACAACACACATACACACACACACACACACACACGCACATCTGTGACACATGTGGAGAAATATTGCTGCTGTAAAAATCCCGAGAGAGATATTGCAGGCTGTATCTGAGGGACTAATGTTCCATTGAATACACTGGAATATTTGGTTGTGAAAGAGAAAGGGCCTTGATTAGGAATCAGAAAGCTGAGATTCTGAGAGGATTCTTCCACCTCCCAGCTGTTTATCTATTGAAGGCAAAGCTTCCTTTTCCTATGCCTTGTTTCCTTATTCATACATTAAGGAAGCTGAGCTGTGTGATATATACGCTAATTCCCAGAACTTCCACATTTTATGCCTGTATACTTGTCATTCCTATTGCCTTGTATACCTTGCGGTGCCTACTCACCACCAGATAATGTCCATGGTCTTCATATCTAATGTCCTTGCCATATAACCTGCTTACCTCCCCAAAGTCATCATTCACCATGTAACCCTAGGGTGACCAACTCAATGCAGTTTGCCTGGGACTTTCGTGGTTTTAGCCCTGAAAGTCTTACATTCCAGGAAACCCCTTTCAGTCCTGACAAAATCCATATAGAATCTACCCAAAATTTTACTTCACCTATAAGGCATGCCTTTTTATGCTTTTCCAAATTGTGTTCCCTCTACACAAAACTAGCAGATGCCACCTGTACAGGCTGAATTGTGTCCCCTTCAAAGAGATATGCTCAGGTCCTAACTCCTAGTACCTCAGAATGTGGCATTAGTTGGAAACAGGGTCTTTACAGAGTCTAAGAAAGCCCAATAGAGTTAAAACAAGGCCATTAGGGTGGTCCCGATCCAATATGACTGGTGTCCTTATAAAAGGGGAAGTTTGGACACAAAGGCTGATGTGCAGAGGGAAGATCCTATGAAGAGACACAGATAGAACACTATGTGAAGGTGGAGGCAGAAACTGTAGTAATGCACTGAAAAGCCAAGGCACATCAGAGGTTAACAGAAAAGACACCAGAAGCCAGGATAAAGGCATGGAACAGATCCTCACAGTCCTGAGAAAGAAGAATGCCACTTAGACCTTGATTTCAGACCTCTAGACCCAAGAATGGTGACACAACACATTTCTGCTGCTTTATATGCCCAGTTTTGCATACTTTGTAACAGCAACCCTAGAAAACCAAGACACCACCAATTCCTACATGCTTAGGGCAGACCTTTTTTTTTTTTTTTTTTTTTTTTTTAAGATGGAATCTCACTCTGTTGCTCAGGCTGGAGTGCAGTGGTACAATCTCAGCTCATGGCAACTTCTGCCTCCCAGGTTCAAGCAATTCTCCTGCCTCAGCCTTCCCTGTAGCTGGGACTACAGGCATGTGCTACCATGCCCAGCTAATTTTTGTATTTTTAGTAGAGAAAGGGTTTCACCATGTTGACCAGGCTGCTCTTGAACTCTTCACCTCAGGTGATCTGTCCGCCTCGGCCTCCCAAAGTGTTGGGATTACAGGTGTGAGCCGCTACTTTCGACCAGATTATTTTTTATTAACTAAGTACTTTTCTGACTGATCCTGTATGGAACCTTGGAAACATTGACATAATGCTCTGTGCATAATACTCTAGGTCTAGAAGGGGCCACATGAAGGCTGACTGATTACAGACATTGGGAACCCACTGGCACCCAGACAGTGTTTAAACCCATGAAACAGTTTCACCCAGGCAATGAAGCTTGGCCAATTTGACTGTTTAAAGGCCAAGATTTTTACTGGGATGCATTTTAATAATAAGTAGGGGGTTAATTGCTTTAAATATCAAATCTGAATGATAAATGTTTGAGGTGATGTGTATCCCAATTACTTCAGTTTGATCATTATACATTGTATGCATGTATCAAAATATCGGGTGTACCCCATAGATGTGTACAACTGTCTAAAATAAACATCACCTTGTAAATATTATAAATAAACAAAAAATATCAAGAACCATGCACAGTCTTATGACTAGCTGCTGTTTTTCCCTTGTATTCAGTAAATACAACTTGGCTAATGGACCTTGGGCTTCTCCTGGGAGCCAGGCATCCATTCATCTTCTCTCCTTTCACTCTCCCTGGCCTTCTGTCTCTAAACACTTGAGTCTAAAGATTTATCTCAGTTAGGGTGGAGAGAGACAGAAAGAAATCCCATTTTGGCATCCATGCCTACGTCTTACACTTATTGTTCAATCTGTTTTCCTCAATGCCCCCCACTAGGAGGGTATTGGGAATGTTCCCAGCTATAAATTAAGCACATTGGTTCCATTCCATTACTGTTTCTTATGGTTCTATAGCTCCCTAATTCATGGGAAGAGAGAAATCAGTAGTGAGACTTAAGTTTTATATAAACCTAACCCCAACATCTCAGAAACTACTCATCAATAGGATTTGGAGTGCAGTAGGAACTTTGTCACACAGCTCAGTACATGTCTCCTTCATCAATATCCAGCTAACATAAGACACCTCATCCAATAAATGTGAATTAAAACATGTGAGTGCCAACTATGTTCTAGGCAGGCAATGCCTCTCCCTCCTACAATCTGCTCTTCACACTTCAGCCAAATGATGTTCTGACCCATATCTGATCACATCACTCCCCTACTTGAAACATTCCACACTCTCACCTTCTGTACCATTCCTAGGAGAGAAAGTCCAAACTCCTACACATGCTTTTCTACCTCCTCTAGGAAGCCTTCTCTGTCTCCGACCATATTGAGTAGTTAAACCTGGTTTATATGTCAGCTCCCCCAAGCGCATGGTGAGATTTTCCTCTCAGGATCAGTTCTCATCCATATTTGCACACAAGGCTCTCTGGCTGCTGCTCTCATCATATAGACAAATTATTTTGGCAAAGGCTATTCTTGACTCCTGAGCCGACATCAGGATCCTTTTTGGTCCTTATACCCTTGATTCCTCTGCAACATTTAGCCTTGGGATGCTCCCGCCTTCTGGCTCTCACATTTCTTTGATTCTCTGAATTCTTTGCCCCGATTTTCCTTGCATCTCTCCAACAGCTCTAGCTGAGACTCTTTTGCAAGTTTCTTCACCTTCAAATATACTTAAATTTTGAATTTTCTCTTTAGAGTCTGGTCTTACCAACAAAATAAAATTCAGACTTCATAATACTGGCTCTGGAGACAAACAGCTATGAATCCAAACCCTGACTGTCATAGGGTGGCCAAGTGACCTTGGGCCTCAGTGTACTTATCTGTGAAATAATCCTATCTCATAGGTCTATCGACAGCATCAAGTGAGTTGATGCAGTAAAAATTCCTGGTACACTCTGAGCTCACACACCTGTGCTAGTGTTGTACAGTCACTGAGTGATTTTAGCCAAGCTCAATTACGATTATGAGCTGATGAATCCCAGCCCAGATTCTCACCTGGCCTCTGTGCTCAGATACCCCATTGCCTTTAGACCTATGAACTCACATCAACTCCTCTTGCTGCTTGATCCTCTTCTCCTTCAGCTTTATTGACTAATTCACCCAAGGGAACCTCTTACCATCACTGAAACTTTTCCCTTCCCCTCAACACAATGCAAAAACACCAATTATTTTCATTCCATTACCTCAGCAGTCCTCAATTATTCTCCTTCTGAGCTACCTTCACCTCTTTAATAATTTCTCCCCACCCCAGCTGTCGTCCTCTTTGATTCTAACGTGTCATTTCTGTTACACATACAATCAAGCAACTCCCCTACTCAAATTCTTTCATAGTCTTCCTTTATCTACAGATGCAATCCCAGCTCCAGAAGGGGACACACACACCCTTCATGATTAATCTCCCTGGAATCTGGCTAGCCCCATCCCTCCCACTCTATCAAAAACAAAACAAAACTCTTGTATGCAGTACTCTTGAAAACCCTAGCACTACCCAGGAGATGACATGCCCTTTTCCATTTCTGTACCTTTGTGCATACCTTCTCAATGCCTGAGACCCCCTTCCAGCCTTTATTTGGCTTGTGAATGCCCTCTCTTCCAAGTAACCCATCCTGATACCTTCTGGGTGGGTGTTTTGGGAGTTCTCTGTCCTCCATCAACATCTTGTCCATGTTTAACTTCCATTTCTGACATCACTTTCTTGACTTCCACCTGTCTCTCTTACACTATATCAGGAGCAACTTGAGTTCACAATTGTGTCTTTCTCATTGCTCTGCCCAGAATTCTTAGGATAGAGCCAACAAGAGCAAGAGCTCAAGGTCTCCCAAATGAGCAAATTGATGACAGTCTGTAAATCAATAAATGGAGGAAAATGACCCTGAGGTTTATCTTTCAAGGGGGGGATTTGTATGAAAATGCCATGGGAGGAACATCACACATTCCCTTTTGAGGAGGAAAACATCAGCGAGAAGTGAGCCAAAGGGGACTCTTTTCTCATTCACTCTCTCTTTTTTTTTTAATATATACATATATATTATAATTTAAGTTCTAGGGTAGATGTGCACAACGTGCAGGTTAGTTACTATGTATACATGTGTCATGTTGGTGTGCTGCACCCATTAACTCATCATTTATATTAGGTATATCTCCTAATGCTATCCCTCCCCTCTTCTCTCACCCCACAACAGGCCCCAGTGTGTGATGTTCCCCTTCCTGTGTCCAAGTGTTCTCATTGTTCAATTCCCACAGAGAAATAGGAACACTTTTACACAGTTGGTAGGACTGTAAACTAGTTCAACCATTGTGGAAGTCAGTGTGGCGATTCCTCAGGGATCTAGATACTAGAAATACCATTTGACCCAGCAATCCCATTACTGGGTATATACCCAAAGGATTATAAATCATGCTGCTATAAAGACACATGCACACGTATGTTTATCGCGGCACTACTCACAATAGCAAAGACTTGAAGCCAACCCAAATGTCCAACAATGATAGACTGGATTAAGAAAATGTGGCACATATACACCATGGAATACTATGCAGCCATAAAAAATGATGAGTTCACGTCCTTTGTAGGGACATGGATGAAGCTGGAAATCATCATTCTCAGCAAACTATCGCAAGGACAAAAAATCATTCACTGTCTTTTAAGGAAGGAGAAAAAGGGGACCATGATCACTTCTGAGGACTCTATTTGGAGAATAAACTTTTATTAAGGAAATGTGAGTACATTTGATTAAGAAAGTATCTCTGACGTCTGTCAGTCATTGACTGGAAAGATTCAGTTCTCAAAACCCACATTATCTTCTCGTTATTCAAGGAAGAGACCCTGGCAGGTGCCAAGCAGCGAGAAAGGGAAGTCTGAGTATAATTTCCTCCTGAGAGTACCGCTCTATAATTTCACTGTTTGCAGCAGTGCATGGCATTTAAGAAACAGGGGGAGAAAGACATCACAACATTTGAATGCCCTTGTCTGAGCCAAATAAAACAAAATATGCACTGTGGCACTATGGTATGAATGTGTCCCCTCTAAACTGTATGTTAAAACCAAATGCCCTCCTAACGGTGTTAAGAGGTGAGGCCCTTTGGAATGTGATTAAGTAATTAGGGCTTTGTCCTCATGAGTGGATTAGTGACTTATAAAAGGCCTGGAGGGAACTAGCTTAAGCTTTTTCTCCCTTCCACTTTCCACCATGTGACAGGGCAGCATTTGCCCCTTCTATCATGTAAGGAGACAGCACAAGGGCCCTCACCAGGCATCAAATGCTGGTATCTTGATCTTGGACTTCCCAGTCTCCAGAACTGTGAGAAAATAAGTATATGCCATTTGCAAATTACCCAGTTTCAGGCATTTTGTTATAGCAGCACGAAAGGACTAAAATGGTGTGTTGAGGGGTAGAGACAGAAAGGGAAAGAGAGAGAGAAAGAAAAAGAGAGCCAGAGAGCGAGAGAAAACATAGAGTATGTGAATGCTAGAGTCTAAGCATCCAAGAATGAATTCTTTCAAGTGGCCACCTGCAGAATGTTCAAAACCAGGGCAGATATTGAACCCATGTGAGCCTCTGCTTCCTCTATGATTTAGGGATAATACAATATTCCTTGTAGAATTGTGAGAATTACATGAGGTTATCTGTAATAATACAGAGTTTTAAAATTTTTCTTCTCCAAAGAATTCTGGTTAACTCCATTGGGTTGAGACATAAAAGACAGTTTCACCCAATGATGGTGAAGTGATTTTTTTCAAATAAAACACCAGATTTTACTTGTTCTGAAAACACAAAGTATGATGGTGAAAGCAAAGATCTGCCTACTTCGAGGAAGAACATCAGAACAGCCTTCCAATGGTGTCTTCTGTTTTTCCAAAAGTTTCTAAGTAGTAACTCAGCTACCTGAGTGTCAATGGCTGGGGTCTGTGGAGCCATGGAAACCCTTACATCAGCTGAATGGAAGATTTGTAGACTTCTTTTGTTTATGAAAACTTCTCTCACTTAAAAAGTGCAGATCCATTACCTAATATCATGAAGTTTCTTAATCTATGTTTAGTTCCTCTAAGCTTTGTGAAATGTCTTTTGCAGAGGTTTTAGAAGGGGTGGAGCAGAAAAGATTTGGGAGTATATGAGGACAGTTAAGTCAAAGATCATTTCCTCCCTCACCTTGTTCAATGATAGAAGAGTTTGATCAAACAGAGTATGAATCTTCATGAACATTAACCTGGACTACAAAGCAAGACAAGCAGCAAGATGTATTCATTTTTAGAGCATATTATTTATATTATCAATAGAGAATAGTTTCCTAATAAAGAAAAAAATGACAATTTTAAATAATGAAATTATGAAAATTTGTGCTACTGTTGCATAGCAACATGTTTTTCCCCCATTTCTAAAATGCTCTTAAATGCATTTTAATATTAAAACTAAAACTATAAAACAAATGAAATGCCCAAAAATACAGCATTGGTTAAATAAATTATAATAGAATCACATGACGGAATTCTGTGTAGTTATTATGTTGTAAAAATATGTAGGGTTATTGAAAATGTGTATAACTTGGAAAGTGAGAAAAACAGAGAGTAACTTACACACTACATTTCTGTGAAGGAAAATACATGTGAATATAAAATAGTTTGTGCCTAGTGAAAGAATATGATGACATTTTTCTTTGTACTTCTTCTTATTTCCACAGTATGCATATTTATGTAATCAGAACTATAAACATACACACATATATATACGTGTGCAACTGAAAGTTTAAAATGAATATATCTGAAGGAATACATTTAAAACTGCTTTTGAGCAATATTTGACAACTCATGGAAAAAAAAAAAAAAAAAAAAAGCAGTGAAGGATCCCACTCTCTTATACCTCCTTTGGGCCAAGATCTACTCAAAAAACTTCTAGGGAAGAAAAACCTTCTAGAGTTTAGTATATTTTATTGACTATATTTCCCTAGTGTCCCTAAAGCTATTATTTCTTTAGAAATGTGGCATTTTCACTTTGTAGATCTCAAATGTAAAGTAAAAAAGAGAAAATGTGATTTCTCCTATTGAAGCCGATAGGAATAAACATGACATCCATTAGTATATTAACCCATTTTCATACTGCTATGAAGAAATACCCAAGACTGGGTAATTTATTTATTTATTTATTTTTAAAAAAAAGAGGTTTAATGAACTCACAGCTCCACATGGCTGGCAAGGACTTACAATCATGGCAGAAGGTGAAAAAGGAGCAAAGGTACATCTTACCTGGCAGCAGGCAAGAGAGAATGTGTAGGGGAACTACCTTTTTTTAAAACCATCAGTTCTCTTGAAACTTATTCACTATCACGAGAAAAGCCTGAGAAAAATCCGCCCCCATGATTCAATTACCTCCCACCAGGTTCCTCCTACAACACACAGTGATTATGAGAGCTACAATTCAAGATGAGATTTGGGTGGGGACACAGCCAAACCATATCAATTAAGTTTTTAAGTGGCAAAAAGCCCCTTCCTGAGGAATTAGCTGTAATAAGTGTAAAGTACCTGCATAAAATGTAGAGAGGAACATACATTCAGAGCTTGACCAGATCAAGTCTGTTCTAGCCCTGGCACTAACCAGCTGAGGAAGTTTGGTTCAGAGTCTCAATTACAATCAATGGAGTAGTCCATAGAGGGCTTAGGTCCTCTTGGCTAGTACTGTAAAACCTGGGCCTCTATTTTACTAGGTGCTTTACAAATATCACCTCGTGGACATTTAATAGATTCTGCAAAACAAATGAAGAAAGTGAGATTAAAGAATTTTAATAACTTGCCCATGGGTACCCCGCTAACAATAGAATAAATGAAATTAGAAACAGGATATGTGTCTCCTTAAATGTCTCTGATTTTCTATTATCCTACCTCATGGCCACATGACCTTTTACTCTACTTAAGAGACCTCAGTGACAAACGTCAAGTACCTTTAGAGTACAGAGTTCTTTTACAGCACAAAACTAGAAAGGACCACACTGCCCAGTGGCATTCTGCTCTGCCTTTGATTCCACCAGGAAGTATTTGCGCCCTGTGGGTGGCTCTGAGCTCACCAGAGGCATTTTAAATCTCAGCAGGTCAATATCCGGTCCCCTGGAAAGAGCTTTTCTTTATATACCTGCTGAATCTGTCCTCAGCCAGGGGTTAAGAGGATAAAAGGCTCAAAGCAGCAGGCTCATGAAGTCACAAATTAAAAGGTAAATTGAGAAAAAAAAAATAGGACAGGGCAATCATTAACAGGAATGTGGATTTGTCCAAAAAATAATCCAGAATGTTCATCTACATAAGCACTTGGGTAACTGAAGTCTATTCACTCGTCATAGGAATAATAATAATAATGTCATTGTATGAAAGGGGGGATATAAAATTGTTGTTAAAATAATAATTATGGAATTTTAGAGAAAAAAAGACTCAGAGATGAACAAGGCTACCTGCCCCTTTGTGCTAGATGAAACACTGACTGTAAGTGATCAATATCCTACATCAAACTGGCTTTAACAAAAATAAAAGGAATGGATTGGCTTGAACAACTGAAAAGTCACAGGACTGGAATGATGCATTAAATCTATTGCTTCTGCAGTGTGTCCAAATCATACCCACCTACCATTCATCATGGTGGACACTCTACCTTCATAAATGCATCATTGTCAAAGCCATCGTAACGCTAAACTTGAAGGTTCACTTGCGAGCTGACTGCCCAGCTCTCTAACGGTTGCTTCTTAGTCCAGCAAAACTGAACACTCAATGCAGCTCTCAAATATTTATAATTCCCACTCACTTTCAAAAGTGTGGGAATGAATGAAAAGGATCTCAACATACTTTAATTAGAGAAGTGGGAAAAAAAGATTGTTTCTGACAGAACCAGAAAAATCAATTAATCACTGGCAAGCAAATATAATTGTATTTCTGAGTCTATTAAGGCACATCAGGGCTAGTTAGCTAATTTCACAAGGGAGCTGGATGTCGCTGGGCATTAGGCAGTGATGGGAAACATCAGGTAGAAACACAAGATGACATTTTCTTTCAGGAAGCACTTGACTTTCAACTCAACCATTTCCACTTTGGTAGAGAAAAGGTAGGTGAGTGTGTTCAAAGGAGATTTCAATCCTAACATTTCTGTGAGCCTTCACACTTTTACATCAGCTCTGATAATAGTGATTATAAGTTCTTTTTGTGAGACTGTTCTGCGGATGAGAACAGAATTTTTCAGTAAAATCATCTAAAGCCACTGGGGAGAAAATCTCCTAAATCATATTGTAAAGAAGGGGAGGAAGAAAGACAGGGGATGAATCTAAACAACAAACAATGAAAAATCTTACTCGGAAAGAAAATCGGTTTGATTTAGAGTTTTGTCTGAATTAATATTTAAAACTAAATTTGAATTCATTGTCAAGGACAAATGTTAGCTCCATTTCAGCTAACAATATTAGAAATGCAGGTTCATGCTCTCGTAAATAGATACAAATGAGTTATGGATATACTGATGATTAACAAATATCTATGTAATGAGTTTCATAATTAATTGTTCATTTAGAAAGAATTTCCTTGGGGGAAAAGTATTGCATATGAAAATAAGACCATTCCTCCTGCTTTCTCACCACTAGCACCATGCGGGAAAGCTAACACAAAGTCTCCGGAATTTCCACAGCAGAAGAATGCATAAACAGAGTTAAGATCCAGTGTCCTATTGAGGAAGAGGAGGCTTCGCAATCCGGTTATGAAAGTAGAAGTCAGGGTCTCATTTTCTTTATAATAAAGAGGCTAGCAAAGAGAGGCTGAGATTACTTGGCCTGTGTAATCTTCACTTAGCCTTAATCCCGTCATTTCCAACCTTGGAATTACCTCAGGAATTTTAGCAAGTGCTGACACATCGGTCCCACTGTGAAGATTTTTTTACTTAATTGGTCTGGAGGATAAAAATTTCAGTTTTCCAGGAACTTCTAGTACACGACGAAGGTTGAGATTTTCACAGGAACTCTTTCAGCAGTGCTCTTCAACCAGAGTCATCCAGGGAACATATTAAAACACGGTCTCCTAAGCCCCTCAACCAGAGATTCTGACTCAGTAGGTCTGAGACCAGGGCCAAGAATTTCCATTTGTTTTTTTTTTTTTTTGAGATGAAGTCTCACTCTGTTGCCCAGGCAGGAGTGCAGTGGCACAATCTTGGTTCACTGCAACCTCCACCTCCCTGGTTCAAGCAACTCCCCTGCCTCAGCCTCCCGAGTAGCTGGGATTACAGGTGCACGCCACCACGTCCAGCTAATTTTTTTGTATTTTTAGTAGAGACGGGGTTTCACCATGTTGGCCAGACTTGTCTCGAACTCCTGACCTCAGGCAATCTACACTCCTCAGCCTCCCAAAGCTGGGATTACAGGTGTGAGCCACCTCGCCCAGCCAAGAATTTCCATTTCTAATGTGTTCCCAGCTGATGGGGATGCTGCTGGTCCATGAGCCACCATTTGAGTAGCACTGATTCAAACGGAACGTTAGGAATTTGGAATCATCTTCTATTACTATCATTTAATGAAGATTCATGTGACTCATCTGTAATTGAATAAATTTTGAAAGAAGAAACAGGAAGTTCAATACAATGAAAGATAAGCTAAATTTTTCTCCCAGTATGCACAGACCCTATGCTGGGCACTGGCAATGCAAAGTCAAATAAGATCAGATCTTTACTCTGAAGAAGCTCACATTGACAGAGAAGAAGGCAAAGCCACACATTACCTCTCTAACATTCCTTTTTTGCAGTTTCCTCTTCTGCAGTCTAGAAAGTCTGTGGCAGTTGACACTCACATCCCTACATCTCCAAGTCTAATAAAAAGTATACTGCAATAAATAAATTCATAAATCGTCTCACCTACACCCACTCCCCCATGCTTACTCTTCACTTTGACCATGAGTTGTCATCTTTGGTCTTTCAGGTGGGCTCAGCATTCTGATATCCAGGTCCCTTGTCGGGCTGACCCACATCCATCCTTAAAGTGACAGCTCTGCTGTTATTTCACTCTGAGACATCTGTTCCGACTCTGCCTAGAGACTGCATTCCTCCTTCTCTGTTTCTTCATAGTATCCCCAGTCTGTCACAGTGACAAGCATCTACCATGCATATGATGGCCATTTTCTTTTTTTCCTGATTTTAAATTTTAGTTTTAATTTTTGTGGGTACATAGTAGGTATAGATATTTATGGGGCACATAAGATGTTTTAATACAGGCATGCAATGCATAGTAATCACCTCATGGAGAAGATAGTATTCATCTCCTCAAGTGTATTTATGCTTTGTGTTATAAACAATCCAATTACCCTCTTTTAAGTTATTTTTAAACACACAATTATTATTGACTATAGTCACTCTGTTGTGCTGTCAAATAGTAGGACTTATTCTAATTTCTTTTGTACCCATTAACCAGCCCCACCTCCCTCTCACCATCCCCCACCCCCATATCTTTTTTTTTTTTTTTTTTTTTTACCAAATACCATTACACAATTTGGTGATGGTAGGGACCACTCATCTGATCATCTCCTCAAGTAGTATTGTGCATGGACTATGGTGCACATGCGAGTCTTCACTGACAGTCATTGGTTGAGTGACCCTTTAATTTAGGAGCCTTTGGTTTGAATGACTTACAGCTGTTTCCATAACCTCAAGTCACCTTCTAAGATGTGAAGAAGACGTTGCAAGGTGGACAGCGCATGCTGCTTGAAGTCAGACGTTCTGGCCTTCTCATTTGTTAGCTGTCTGTACTTGGGCAAGAAACTTAGCTTGGGGACTTGGTTTCTTCATGCCACAGAAGTTATACAGAGTCTTGGGGACGTTTTAAGGATAAATTGGATAATGTATAAATGGTATGACACAAGGTAGGATTACTTATTATTGTTATCTAATTGGGATATACATACCCCGTAAAAATAACTTCAAGAATTACTTGATGGTCATTTTCTATGTATGTGTCAGTCTCTCTCATTAGCTGGTAAACACCTCAATGCCAGGGGATCTATCTTTTCATCTTAGTGTTTCTAGAGCCGAAAGCAATAGCATATGCCAACTAGTGTCCTTGGGAATGAGTAGATGACCAAATAAAGCATGTACACATGTGCCTTAGGAATATGGAAAAGCTAGGGATTCCAAAAATCTGGGCTGAACACAATAGCTAAATGTCAATATACAGAAATGGTTTGGAGAGGAGGTTATATTGAGCTGGAACTTGTATAGCATAGAATTTTCAAGGGAGATGCTAGGGGGAAGAGGGCCAAGAATTGTCTGATGAGTGAGAGCAAAAAGAAACTGGGAGGGTTTTAAAGAGGGAAGCAAGGTGGTCACGACAACCTTTTTGGGTAGTAACTCCATTAATAGTGTTATTGACAGGTTAAAGACAAGGCTGTACTTGTAGTAGTGAAAATTTAGTTGGCATCTGCTAGATACAAAGTACCCTACTACCTTCTCTGCATATATTAATTAATGCCGTAAACTTTCGGATTGCCCCACAAGACAGACTTTGTCACCACCATTTTACAGGCCATACAATGTTGGGTTGGGGGAAGTTTCCAAGTCCTCAGAGCTCATAAATGGCAGACCATGGCTTCAAATTAAGGTCTGACCCCAAAGCCAGGTCCTCAGTACTTCCCTGCCCCTGCCTTTTTGTCAGCATGAGTCTTACTGCTGAATGTGGGGGTGACATCCTATGATTCTTGGTGACTGGTTTGAGGAAAAGTTTTCCCTTTGAGAATTTGTGTCAGTCCATATAGACTTTGGATGAAGGCATGTTGACTGTTTGCTCAAAGCAAACATCATTACGAGGCAGTGTGCATTCTCAGACTGGAACAAACACCCATGAATATAAATGTGCTAGAAGCAAGGAACTCCCTGATCAGGACAAATTATCAGGCAATATTCTTTCTTCTTTATCTTTATGCTTCCAACATAGCATGTTACAAAAACTGGAGAGGAGGTTTCTTTCTGGCCAGCTATGTAACAATGAGCTGCAACATTTGGATGGAGGAGATATTTCTCATCAACTACATAAATGAGGTGGAACTTGGAAGACCACAGTCAGGCTCAGTCTGAAAAAGGGTACTCTCCCTCTCTTGCAATCCCCAACTCTAATTTTTACCATCCCAAAGACCTTGTGAGCACACATTTAATCACACATCCTTGCACCCCGAAAAGGAACCAACTTCCCCAAAATCTACATTTCTTCTCTTTACTAACGTCAGAAGACCATTTGCTTTTCTTCAGAAGCTACCCTGGGGCCCCACCTTGCCCACCAGGCTTGGATTGCAGCCATGCTTTCTCCATGGAACACTTGCTGGATAAAGTAATTACACTGCATTTTAAGCACATTTTAAGTCCCACAGCTCCTGTGGGACTCAGAGGAGAAAAATACTTAGTACTTGAGCATCAGGGATCATGCCTGTCAGGAACACCCCTGGCAAATGCAGAATCCTGGTTGGCATCATGCCCAGTCTGTCCACAGCTGCCCGAAGGCAGGATCTAGGAGGCTGGTGGTTATCAACTGCAAAGTTTTGTTGCTGATGAGACCTTAGAGATGCCAGACATCATTACAAAACAGTGTGCATCCACCTGAGAGGTCTAATTCACTTCACCAAAACCACGCCCAGACCTGTCCATAGAAGTAACTGCAATCAAGTGACCCTCAAGCTTATGTAGTCATAAGATTATGCCCTCATCCACATCTGAAATATGTGCCTAAATACGCACCTTCCTTGAAACCATGAAATGCTAGCCTTAAGAGCTAGAAGCTAGTAAGAATATTCCTAATCTTCCGGGCGAGTGGTCTCCAACTATTAATGATTTGCATGTTTATCTGTAAAACCATTCTTGAGTATAAACCCCAACATATGTATATTTATTTATAAATACTATACATGTACAATTATACTCACATATAATATGCATTATAAATATAGAAAAAGGTATTTTAAAGATGAGAGAAGGATATAATAATCCATGTTTTAAAAATAGATATTTTATATATTAATAGATCACATAACATTTTGGGTTTTTTTCTGAGATGGAGTCTCGCTCTGTCACCCAGGCTAGAGTGCAGTAGCACAATCTCAGCTCACTGCAACCTCCACCTCCTGGTTCAAGCAATTCTCCTGCCTCAGCCTCCCAAGTAGCTGAAATTACACGTGCCCGCCACCACTCTCAGGTGATTTTTGTATTTTTGGTAGAGATGGACTTTCACCATGTTGGCCAGGCTGGTCTCCAACTCCCAAACTCAAGTGATCCACCTGCCTCAGCCTTCCAAACTGCTGGGATTACAGGCGTGAGCCACCATGCCTGGCTGATCACGTAACATTTTTGGTCTCCCGAAAAACATTACAGTGGCTCCAAGTTCTGGTTTTAGTTTAGCCTAATTTAATATTAGACATTAGTGGTGAGCATGGATAAACGAGACACTTCCCAAAAACATACTGATCTAGAAAAAAGGGAAGAGTATCCTAGGCTTGCTGAATAGGTGATGATTTTTTCCTCATTTTTCAAGCTTTTTTGCAACTCAGCAAGGGTCTATTCCTGTTTTGGATGTGTTATTTTGAAATATTTTGTTAATGGTGATTATTTTGTGTCTGTCAATATCTCAAGGCCCAATATCCATTTAGAATAAGGTGTGTTATAAGTATTTATGCTTACAAGTCTATATATCAAATAGTTTTTAAAATATAACTAAATCACTATCTACCTATTGTTAGATAGATTAGCTTATCATCTTTAATTCTTACTGTGTGTATCAATAGGCTTTTGTAAGAAGTAGGATAAATGTGGTTGGTTCTGGCATTTCCTGGTATTTAGTATGCTTCCATTATTATCTTCAATTCATGATTCATCATGGTATTAGACATTTTTCTATTTGTCTTTTCCTAACTCTTCATAACCAACGATATGAGGGTTAGTGAAGTTAAAACTAGAAATCAATTTAGAGCTGTATGTAACTGGCCAGTTGCACACTGCAGTATTTTGCAATGTCAGTCTGTGCTACAAACTCCCTCTTTGCTCTTGAGACCTAAGTTACTGAATGGGATTCTGCCATACAGAAACAGCAAGGTCCTCCACATCAATCTGGATTCTAATTATTAGTGAAGCTTGATTTCCATTTTTTTTTCTTTTTCACCAAAGCAATTGTAAATAGACGTTCTAATACTTTCTTTCCACATCCTGATGGCTGTCTTGTGCACCCTGGGGAGAATGAAGCCCACTTTGCACCTTAAATAATAAAATAATATAAAATAATACATGATTTTGAATGAGAGAAGCTTAGCTTCAGCTCCTCACTCTGCTATGTTAAAGCTATGTACTGTTCTACTTCTCTAATCCCAAGTTATCTATCTGGTAAATGAAGATAATACTGCTTAGTTCTATGGTTTGTTATGAAAAGTCAGGAAAAGACAAATAAGAAAAATGTCTAATATCATGATGGAAACCTGACATTATCAAAATTTCTTGCTTTTCTTGTAAATGTGAACCTGAAAAGCAGAGTGGAGTGGTGCCAAAGGAGCTCCCGAAGCAGTAGCACAGCCTGGACTCAGGAGTAGTAGCCCCAAGCCCAGGGCTCCTATCAATATACAATGTGACTTCTGATCAAATGAGAGGTGGACCAATGGCAACAGGACTTCCAGAAGGATGCACAGAGCTTTGCCTCATTAAAGCTCAGCCTCTGTGAATGCTGCCCAGAACCCCTCCTCATATGCCTCCTTCCCTGAAACAGAAAGCTGGTCTCAGAACCATTTCCCATTCTTCTCACTGCCTGGGGTTCAGGTCACCCACCAAAACCACTCAGCCTCACTGAATTTCATCCTTAAGTAAGTAGGGGCCATAGCACACAAGAGGCACTTGAAGCATTAAACTCAGGGTTATCTTTTCACAACTGGAGTCTAATCTTGGAGGTAGATTATTAAAATGTACATGGATTCTTAGTCTTCTATCTAGAGATGGTATCTATTTCTTCATTTTGAAGCTGGACTGGCCTTGTGAGCTGCTTTGGTCAGTGGAACGTATTAGAAAAACAACTTTATGCAAATTCCAAGACTGAACAACAGATTTTGTGTGTTTCCCCTCCTGATAGCCCAAGCCTGCTGGAGGATGAGAGGCCACAAGGAGAACCACAACAGCCCCGCTGGGAGCCCCAGACCTGTGAGTGAGCCCACTGAGAACATGCAAGCCACATCTAACTCAGTAGAACCGCCCAGCTGAGCCCAGTCCAAACTGCTTACTCATGAGCTAAACTAAGTTGTTGTTTTTAAGCCATTAAGTTTTAGAAAAGTTTGTTATGCAACAAAAGCAAATGGATAGATACCCCTTGTTTTTTACTAATTTGCTCTGTTAATTGGAGACTTAATTCAATTTCTATTAACTTTGCTTTTTGTGTGTCAGTAACATGTCAAAAGTAGTAGCAACCATCATGAAGACATGTAGTTCACCTCTGTGTTTGGTTTCGTATATAACCATTTCACATCTTGATTACTTACAATGAGCCTTGGAGATAAGTCTATCGTGAGGATTTATTGATATCACCTGCACGTGAAATGCCAAATTCAGACTACATCCTCAAAAACATGAAAGCATTATACTTCAATTATATGAATTGATGTTTGCAAATACCAACATTATCAGTTTTTGAAAGATCTAGGCACAAGTGTTACAATGCGTGGTTTTGAAGTAATGGCCTGCATCAGCATCAGTATTGAACATACTGACTCCTTTTTACCACAGCTACACGGGCAAGCTTCATTTTCCATCAATTCACTTCCCTTTAAAATTGACATATTTATTAGAAAGAGCCACCAAGAAGCTAGTAGGTAGAAGGGAGTGCAGGAGGGAGGAGATGAATTAGCACTTTCTAGTCTCTGTCAATATGTGGTTTATTTTCAGATGCAATAAAGGTTTGGATTTTTGACTTGGCAAGAAAACACAATGAAAATCTTTTCTTCATTAGTCCCAAATTTCCTATAATCTGACTTCCCCACCTCCACCTTCTTCCACGGAAAGAAACAAACATACACACACACACAAACTCACACACACACACAAACACAAATTGTAAAGCACACTTACCCTCTCTGAAAGAGATCCACATTATAAAATTTATGTAGCTCCACCGAAAACTCAACCGTTCCTTGTATTTCAGACATGATCTTTTTGGCTCATTACCTGAAAAACAAGAGAGAAATTAACAGCTTGAGATCACATCAGCCAGTCAGAGAGAACCTGGCTTTTACAACAGGAAACCAGTCTGACCAACAGGACCAACAGGAGTGGCATGTGCCCACTGAACGTCACCACTGAGGGTTCCTTTTATGGAAAAAGACACAGAGAGACAAAATGACTTGCCTACTGTCACAGCTTCTAACTAGAAGGGCCAGGAGGCAGACCCAGGTGTCCTAACTCCAAAGCTGAGTTGGTCCCCTGCCCTTTCCTATCTGTCAGTATCATGGAGAAAACCACAACATCCCGGCTGAGAGCACATCCTTCATGGCCAAAGGCACAAGAATCCCTGCTCTACCACTTTCCAGCTGTGTGACCTTGAGCAAGTCACTTAAATTCTCTCATCTTCAGTGTTCTCATCTGTAACATGAGGACTGGTAATAGCACATAACTTTGATAGATGGTGGGAAGAGAAAATAAACATGCCACATTGAGCACTTTGCACGGTCATCTGTGTAGTAAATACTCAATAAGTTGTAGCTACCATTGATAATAATAATTTAAAATGATTTTATCATTGATATTATAAATGCGGTCTCTAAAGACTGAAGGTGGCTGGAGCGATATCAAGCATGGAACATAGAGCATGTGGGTGCTGCCAGGTAGATGTTTAATCCAACTTGACAGGTTGCTGATTTTCCAATTAGTTGTTACTGGGGGTCAGTAACAAGAGGGTTGAATGGAAACGATGGGAGGAAAAAAACATTAAAACAGTCCAAGTCTGGGATGAGAAAGAAACCAATAGGTACATTTAAAGCAGGCTGGGTTTTCTGAGAATATGAAAGCATCTAGATATCAGGAATGTGATGAAAGGGAAAGAAGCTTACTTGTATTGAGCACCTACTACATTCTTGGTGTTGCATAAAGTATTCCATGTAAGTTGCCTGATTTTTTCCAACAAGAATTTTGTATTATTCCTGCCCCATTTTACATGCAAGAAAAAAGGACCAGAGAAGCTCTGACCTGGAGCCACTTTCTAACTCTGCAATGTGCTGGTGGTACGGCCTTTGGTAAGACCCTCCCATTCTCCAAGCCTGTTTACTATCACGTATAACAGGGATAATGCAAGCTACTGAGTAGACTCCTGATAGGATAAGAGGTAATGACTTGCAATATACCTGGCACCTAGCAGGATCTCAAGACCTGGTATGACCTCTGGGAAAGGAGAGAATGAGAGAGGAGGAAGAGAGGGGAAAGGAAGGGAACACGTGGCTCTGTCACCTGGCAACTGGTGATTCACACTTGGGTCTCCTTCCAAAGCCCCTCTTTCTGCCCCCAGATGCCTCAGGGACCAGACCATTCTTGTGGTTCACAGCGCAACCTCACTGCAGTTAACAGGGTCAGGCTAGGCCAGATCCCACAGATAAGAGCAGGAGGGATTAACTGGGCCTTAACTGCATCTCAGCTCAGGCAAATGTTTCATCCGGGAAATATTTCTAGAAATTCAGAAGCCTGCATACCAAATTAAAATCCTTAGAACCAACCTCTATAAATTCTGCAAGACAGAATTTCAATCTGGCAAACATGGAAAGGCCTAGCTCACAAAATGTGCCAAAAACCCATTTCCCAACGAAGAGCCATGGAGGTGCACCCTGGCCCTGCCCAACACACCGGAGCCAGTCAAGGTCAGAACCCGAGGCTCAGTTTTAATCCCAAGTCATTTCCAGTCAAAGCCGGATGGAGGGGCAAGTAAATGGAAGCCACTCTGTGCTTCCCTTCATAATCACATTAAACGTCAAAAGCTGCATTGTCCTCATTTTCTCATCACCCCACTCAGTCTGAATCCTCCAAAAACTCAGAGCTGGTAAAACCATCTGACTCCTTTCTTGGGGTTGTCAGCTTTCCATTATCCCCAGTGCCCCTCCTGATCTCTGATACTGGGGAGGAGAATATCTAGAAAGAGACAAAGGGAGAGCACGAACAATGCACCCCAACAGTGCCAGTGTGTACCATATACTACACACTGATGGGGGTTCCCTGCATGACTTCACACAATCCTCAAAAGCCCTCTGCATGGGTAGTATTGGCCCCGAGCCACACAGACAGTGGCGCTGTTCAGGCAAAGAGTGCCTATCCAGGAGGCTGGGTTTTCCATCTCCTGCACTTACTGGCAGAATGGCTGGGACCATGTTTTGGGGTAGAGTTAATATTTAGAAGAAAATATTTAATGCATGGAGAATACCACACAGAATATTCTTTTCTCCTTGAAAGATGCACCATACTATGCTGTTGTTCAGGACGAATGGGATAGAGTTCTGGAACTTGTAAACACAGACACAGCTTCTTGGGGGGAAGCTGCCTTTTCCTTTAAAATAGCATGTTAGGCATTATAACCAAACACCCATCATGCAGTGAGGAAGATGAGTTCCCATGTAAAATAGTTTTGTTTTTTGTTTGTTTGTTTGTTTTTGAGAGACAGTCTCGCACTGTCACCCAGGCTGGAGTGCAGTAGCTCCATCTCGGCTCACTGCAAGCTCCACCTCCCGGGTTCATGCCATTCTTCCGCCTCAGCCTCCTGAGTAGCTGGGACTACAGGCACCTGCCACCACGCCCGGCTAATTTTTCGTATTTTTAGTAGAGACGGGGTTTCACTGTGTTAGCCAGGATGGTCTTGATCTCCTGACCTCGTGATCCGCCGGCCTCGGCCTCCCAAAGTGCTGGGATTACAGGCATGAGCCACCACACTCTGCCCCATGTAAAATACTTTTAAAACTCTCTGTTGATTTTGCTGGTAACATCCTTGGTCCACTTTGTGGTCAGTAATCTAGAGCCATTTGTCTTGGTCCCAACCTTCTCCCCTTCTCTTTCCATCTGAAGATTAGTGGGAAGCTATCAGAGAGGTGGTTTTCAGGTGTGGTCCTCAGACCAGTGGCATTAGCAACACTTTGTTATGAAAACAAAGTCTTGAGTCCCACACCAGACCTACTCAGTCAGAAACTCCAGGGGTGAGGTTCAGGGATCTGTGTTTTCACAAGTTCTCCAGGGAATTTAGGTGCAAACACTAATTTGAGAACCACTGGCCTAAAGACAAGGGTTTTAGCATTAACCAGACCTGAGTTAACTTGGTTTCTTGTGAGCTGCATGACCTTGGATCCATTCCTTAACTTCTCTGTCCCTCATTGCTAAGAGGTCAAGAGCAAGTGTACCTACCCTATAAAAGTGTCTTCATGATCAGTAGGGAGACAGCATTCAAAGTGTTTAATATAGTGTCTGGCATATTGTTGGAACATATTTATGACATATGCACACAATAGACCTATGACACATACCTAACACACACATCACACTCATACACACAAACACACAGATACATACAATATGCATTGATAAAACACACACACACAAAGCTTCATCACACACACAAGATGCCCATGACACATACCCAGCACACACTGGGTGCTGAAAAGACTGTCCAGGAAAGTCCGTTCTCTGCCTCTGTAGGACTGAGTTCAGGTGCAAGGTTCTGAGAATGCATCGTGATGAGTGCAGTGAGAAGTGTCAGCATACATCATGCTCAGGAGGAGGGCAGGACATGATTCAGATCTCCATCCCCAGTACATCAGCAATCACACCTTGGGTAGGCCAGTTTTCCTCAATATTTGTTCCAAGAACTTCCCACGAAACATCGGAAAACCCAGCACTCACCCCCAACTTGAGCATGTACCATATACACAACATACCCAACCCAAAATACACCGGCACCATGTGCACACACACCACAGACATCTTCTCTGCACTAACTTCCTACTACAACCAGTGCCACCCACCATTCTAGTGAATTCAGTCATTCTGCTGCATTTGGTGTGACTCTGAAAAGCTCACCTTCAAACCTGCACTTCCTGAAAGCTGTGTGTCCAGGCACTCTGGCACTCTAAAGCACACGGAGCTTACAAGCAGACCTTGCCCTCATCATGCTCAGGGACTGGGAAAGAGTGATTCAGTGACAATCACAACGACAGTGATGACGGCTCAGGAAGAAGGGGGACCTGGGTCTTTGGCACTCAGGTACGGCCTCCCTGGGAAGGCTGGCTTCTGAATGAGGAGGCCTTTGCCATACCTCAGTCTGGGTCATCAGTGCAGATCTCTTCTGTTCAGAAAGTGAAGAGAGTAACCTCAGCAGGTCATCTCAACCTCAGCTCACCTGAAGTCGACACATCTGCCCTTGGTACTGCCCTTCACTGTGTAACCTCCCTGGGCCCCTAGTTACTGCCTGGTCCTCACTTAGGCAGCAACACCCTCAGCTTACACCTGTGTACAGACAGCTTGCCCCTGGTGCACCACATTTTAGGCAAACATGCCTAGAGAAGAGGATGGAGGGAGGGGCAGGATGAGAAGGCCCCTGAAGCCTATGTCTAGAGATTAACACAGGCATCATCAGATTAGCCTTCCTTGTGGACAGTGGAGAGAACAGCCTATCTCTAAAGCAATATACATACAGGCTTCAGAACCAGACGCCTGGGTCTCAATGGCCCTGGGTGACCTTGGAGTCATTATTATCTTCCTGGGCCTCATTTTCCTTGTTTGTAAAGTGAGGATAATAATAATAACTACTTCCTGGAGTATTGCAATAATTAAAACTATTAACATACATAAGGCACTCAGAATAGAGACTGGCATGTAATAACCTTTCAATACACGCAGACTATGTTTAGCTTTGTTACAGAAGACAGAACTAGGAGACAGGGTAAAAGAAAATGCAGTGAAATTACAGCCTTATTTGGTTTTCATTCACTAAAAAAAAATCTTGATCAAGTGCCCCTTACTGACCTTCCCTGTTCTGGGAGCTTTCTAGCCATCCCAGCTACCCAACAATGGACCAGTCCACATTATGAAGCAATGAACTCCCCCATCACTGAGAGTATGCAGACAAAGAATGAGGTCCCACTTTTCTGGGATGATGGGACCCTGCCTTGAGTTTAAAGGACAATTAAATTCCCCTTTGTCCACAAGGTTCTAAGATCCCATTACCTTCAGGCAGGCAATGTTTGTATTTGATTGATGAGGAAAAAAAGAGGCAGAGGGTAGGCTAGAGGACCAGAAGGTGATGTCACAGAACCTCAGTTCAGATTTGATTTCTGCCACTTACTAGGTTGACTAGGACATCACTTCATCTCTTTGAGTCCATGTTGCAGGAAGTCAGGGACCCCAAACGGAGGGACCAGCTGAAGCCATGGCAGAAGAAAGTGGATTGTGAAGATTTCATGGACATTTATTAGTTCCCCAAATTAATACTTTTATAATTTCTTATGCCTGTCTTTACTGCAGTCTCTAAACAAATTGTGAAGATTTCATGGACACTTAGCACTTCCCCAATCAACACCCTTGTGATTTCCTATGCCTGTCTTTACTTTAATCTCTTAATCCTGTCATCTCATAAGCCGAGGAGGATGTATGTCACCTCAGGACCCTGTGATGAGTGCGTTAACTGCACAAATTGTAGAGCATGTGTATTTGAGCAATATGAAATCTGGGCTCCTCGAAAAAAGAACAGAATAACAGCAATGTTCAGGGAATAAGAGAGATAACCTTAAACTTTGACCACCGGTGAGCCGGGCGAAACTGAGCCATATTTCTCTTATTTCAAAAGCAATTGGGAGAAATATCACTGAATTCTTTTTCTCAGCAAGGAACATCCCTGAGAAAGAGAATGCGCCCCTGAGGGTGGGTCTCTAAAATGGCCCCCTTGGGTGTGGCCGTCTTCTATGGTCGAGACTGTAGGGATAAAATAAGCCCCAGTCTCCCATAGCGCTCCCAGGCTTATTAGGATGAGAAAATTCCCACCTAATAAACTTTGGTCAGACAGGTTGCTCTCAAACCCTGTCTCCTGATAAGATGTTATCAACGACAATGGTGCCCAAAACTTCATTAGCAATTTTAATTTTGCCCCTGTCCTGTGGTCCTGTGATCTCGCCCTGCCTTCATTTGCCTTGTGATATTCTATCACCTTGTGAAACACATGATCTTTGTGACGCACACCCTATTCGTACACTCCCTCCCCTTTTGAAAAAAATCCCTAATAAAAACTTACTGGTTTTGCGTCTTGCAGAGCATCACAGAACCTACCGACATGTGATGTCTCCCCCACATGCCCAGCTTTAAAATTTATCTCTTTTGTACTCTGTCCCTTTATTTCTCAACCCAGCCGATGCTTAGGGAAAATAGAAAAGAACCTACATGACTCTCAGGGCAGGTTCCCCGATAAGTCCAGGCTTCTGCATCTGTACTTGGAGGGAAACACCTACCTCAGAGGATGATACAGAATGGTAACTAATTAAACCGACTTGTAGAGTATTAAAAATGTTCTCATTGTCAATAGGATATTGTTAAAGTACAGAAAAATATTTTGGAAACATAGCATGTTACTTTTCTTCCTTGAAGAAGGAGATGACTGGGCTATAAGCCCCTAAAAAGGAGTCATTGTCTGTTTATGAATTTCTAAGCACTCCATTCCTAACCTGGCATCTGGTAAACAGTAGAGGTTCACAAATACTATGGAACTAAGGAATAAATGGTAACACCAGACAACAGACTCTAGGCCAGAGTGTGAACATGGAAGAGGAACAGAATTCAGCAAGGAAAACAAAGCAACAGAAAATAAGACTGGAATCCTCTAAGGGTTGAAACAGTGATGTTGGTTATGACAGAAAAAGCAAGTTCTTTGTCATTACAGGTATCCGAAAAGGGGCTGTCCAAGAAAGCCCTTTCTCCACCTCTGTCAGGCTGAGTTCAGGCACAAGGTTCTGAGGATGCACAGTGATGAGTGCACTGAGAGGTGCCAACATGCATCATGCTTAGGAGGAGGGCAGGATGCAATTCAGATCTCCATCCACAGCACATCAGCAACCACACTCTGGGTAAACCAGTTTTTCCCAACATTTGTTCCAAGAACCTCCCACAAAAGAACAACCTGGGAGAATTAACAACAACAACAACAACAACCCCAGATCATTGAGTCCTACACTCAGACCTCCTAATCAGATTCCAAGACAGGATCTAGGAACACAAAGGCTAAAGTCTGAGCCCGCTGCTGCATCTGCCTCTAATGCCAGCTCTGGCAGAAAAACTGCACATGTAGCTGAGAGCTGAGCCAGGGACTAGCAGAATGCATCTATGTCCCATTTGTGTGGCTGAAAGAGGACAAGAAATCACCTCTGAGAAATATGAGCTGATTATTTTGTCAAAAATCAAATTCCTTTTCTTTTAGAGCTACAAAAATTGTCTAGATTTATAAAGTACCATGTAAAATGCAGACAGTCTAGGTGGCACCTGGAATGGAGCCTCCATAGTGTCTCTCTGTGTGTTTGTGTGTGTGTGTGTATATGTGTGTATGTAGGTCAGGTTTTGGGATAGACCAGCCAGGATCCAGATATCAACGTTACAATCTACCTAAAGTTACAAAACTCCCTAAACCTCAGTCTCCTCCTCTGTAAAACAACAAATAAATCTTTATCCCCAACAGGTAACACAGAAGGTTGACAACAGATGTCAGACCCAGCCCTTTCATAACACGTAAAGTTGAGGCCACCTAGAATAAATGTTAACACATCTAGTTAATTGTATGAGTGTTTCATTTTGAATTTTCTTTTTACTCTCATCATCATATTTCACTGAGCCTTTTCTTTTGGCATGTGTGTTGGTTTCCCTCCAGTTTTTCATCATTATTATCCAGAATGGTGTATTCAAAGACATTCAAAACTAGGCAACATGGTAGGGATGGGGGAAAGTCTTTCTTCTCTATTCCAAAATTGTGACCTGCAGGTCTTTCTCCCAGTAACAGGGCATGGAGATGGCATTCTCCCTTGCATTAAAAGAATCTGGAGAGACCTCAAAATTGTGGAAGACTGTTGTCACTTACCCGGTTGTCTGGGCATTAACTGGGTTCAGCCTTCAGTCCTTCTTTTTTTGTTTGTTTTGTTTTGTTTTGAAATGGAGACTCGCTCTGTTGCCCAAGCTGGAGTGAGGTGGCATGATCTCGGCTCACTGCAACCTCTGCCTCCTAGGTTCAAGTGATTCCCGGCTAATTTTTGTATTTTTAGTAGAGACAGGGTTTCACCGTGTTGGCCAGGCTGGTCTCGAACTCCTGACCCCAAGTGATCCGCCCACCTCAGCTTCCCAAAGTGCTAGGATTACAGACATGAACCATTGCACCTGGCCCAGGACCCAGTCCTTCTTCTCCCTTCCTCACAAAGACAATTAGTTGTCAGTTCTCACTATCATTAGCTCCTCAAATTCAACTTCTTATCTCCACCTCCAAAGCCATCACCCTAGGAATGCTGATCACCATCCTCTTTCCTGAATATTCCCACCTCTTCCATGTGCCTCTCTCTGCTCCAGCTTCATCACCTTCTGTGCATTCTCCACCCTCTCACTGCAGGGGCCAATCTTGAGCACCAAGAAGCTCATGTTCTGCATATCTCAAAAGTTTTCGGTGGTTTCTCTGGCCCTTACCATGATTCAAGAGGCATTGTGTACTCCATCTACTTCTTACTTCTCCAGGAACAATGCTTTATCCTCCCTCCCATGCCAAAACTGAGCTTTAATCTATTTCCTTTAGTTCCACAACATGTGATCTTTCAAAGATTCCATCTCTGTATTACCAGGGAGAACATCAATGCATTAGGGTGGCACTGAGGATTAAAGATAATCACATATATAAAGAACTTCAGTCATTGCCTACAAAACTGTCAATCACTCATCATCAGTAGCAATCACTATTTTTATTTCCACCTTCATCATAGTTGGCAGAAATTCAAAAGGTCCCTCACATCCAGACCTAAAGAACTAGGCCCCCATCTTAACTTTAGAGGTTCTGGTGTTTGTAGATGCCTGAGTAAATGTTTGCACTTTTCATCACAATATATCAAAATGTTTAATTAGTTATTTACACTTTTTAAAATGTACTAGAGCATTCTCAGTTGCCTCTGAGAATGTCGGATAAAATATTAAAACTGTTTTGAAGAAATATCATAATTCCAATACCTCAACAGATTTTGCTTGGGAAAAAAATATGTCACAAGCATGTTTTCCTTTCAAATGCAATTTTTCTTTAAAATTTCAATCTTCAGAGTATGTGGTCTTTGGAAGATTAAATGATAATAATTTGATCTTAATATATATCAGCATTTACTTTATGAAAAGGGAAAACAACATTAATGTTCTCAAAGGACTGTGTATTACAGAATTACAGTATAGGAGATGGGAAAGGCTCGGAAAGAGATCTCTCATGTACAGAGGAATACTGTGAGAATAGAGAAGGGATCTACCTCAGTCTGTTTTCTGCTGCTACAACAGAATACCACAGACTGAATAATTTATAAAGAACAGAAGGTTATTTGGCTCATGGTTCTGGAGGTTGAGAAGTCCAAGAGTACAGCATCTGGTGTTCGCCTGTCCATGGTAGAAGGACTGAAGGCACAAGAGAACACTCAAGTCAGAGAGGAAACTGGACCAAACTCCCTTTCATAACAAACCCAGTCTGGAGAAAACTAACCCACTCCCTCCATAACACCATTACTCTATTCATCTTTTAAAGGCTCCACATTTCAACACTGCTAATAACAATGAAATTTCAATATGAGTTTTGGCAGAAATCAGAGCAGGATACCAGAGCACATATGACCTAGCAAGTTCTTGGGATAGCCACACTCAAACCCAGATTACCCTGTCAGAATGTGCTGCCTTTTCTCTAGGGTCCAAAAGAAGCAGCAGAAATTACTCTCCAAAGCATGTATCTGCATTCAGTGATGTCCTTCTCCCCAGGGGATTTACTCCATGCAGCCATTCTAGCAAGGTAATAACTCTAGTTTGTTGCCTCGTGTGATCACTGCAGGGAAAATCTGCTCAGTGTTCTAGGCAAATAATCTTATTAGAGATGGAAAACTGGTACTTCTTCATTAAGAAGGGAGGATCCCCTAAGCACTCTTTCTTGCTGTGAGAGCATCTCATCCACATTTGACTCCCAATCTTGGGTCTCACTTCTGTGTGGAAACTTGGACAAGTCACATAACATCTCTAAGCCTGTTTACATGCAGAATTGGGGCCAGCTTCTTATAGCACCAGGGACACAGGAAATCTGAGCCATCGACCTGGGCCATTGGAAGACACAGATGGGACCTGAGCAGAGAAAGTCAAGTCACAACTGTGGTCCACAAGGATAAATACCCTGACATAAAGATGCACAAAGAAGGCAGGAGCACCTACTGGTGGTGGCTGAGACCCACTGGGTCAGCCTCTGGGACCTGGCCAGTCCAAGCAATACAGAGGCCCACCCCTCAGCAGCTGTGCAGTCTTGGAGCAAGAATTTAATCGCTCTGTGCCTCAGTTTCCCCAAATGCAAGTTGCTTTGGAGTCTGGCATATGATAAATGCTTAATAAGTATAAGCTAGTATGATAAAGAAGCAAACCTAAAAACAGTTCTGTAGCAATGGCAGGAGAGGAATGATAATCCCCTTCCACCAATGAGTTACCTACACCCTCACCAACTCTGAGGTTGTTCAGGGCCTCCCTGCTGATTAGAAGCAGAGGGGAGGCTAGAAATCACATCTCTGACCCTCAACTACCACAGAAAATGCAGCCCCAGGCATTCACCCCCTTAATGTTGAAAAGTATTTTCTTTCCTTCAATGCAGAAATCAAAACCGGCTGTGTATGTTTGCTTTTTTTTTTTTCACATCTGAAGACAGTGCAAATAGAAGCATCCCACACAATGCCAAGTTCCTGTTTTCTTTGAGATTCTATGTTCCCCCTATCTTAGGCAGCATTTTAAAATTCAGGCATGCAGGCACATAAGATTTCACAATCTCATAAAAAGATAACTGACTCATAAACTCAGGCAGAGGGCTTGAAGTACCAAAGATGAGGAAGCTCTATTAAGAGAGCAGCAGCCAATGCCATCACTATTTGCAGCTCTCAGGCATGGAGCCTTCTCCCCTTCTGCCAATGCTGGAAGCTCTGGTGACACTCACTGAGAAGTCAAACTTGTGACCACAGTGAGTGGCAATTCATTTCTCTTTCCACTTACTGAAACACATGCACACAAACAGACTCCTAAGTGTGTGTGTGTACATAAGCACACACAAAAAGGAGCATCCTGTCTCCAAGTTCTCTTTATGGAGAGGCAATGTCAAATCACGGAAAGGGCAGGGGCTTCAGGGCTGCCAAATCTGGTTCACATTCTGACCATTTTACGGGTTACCCTAATCAAATTTTAGCACTCCCATTTTCCACATCTGTAATCCTACTATAGTAATATCTATCTACTTGGTAGTGATTTACTTTTGGGAAGATCAACATAAATGTATATTTTTTTCAGTAACATTATGGCTTTTCAATATATAGTGGATAATGTTAATATTAGAATAACTAATAATAATAAAATATATGTATGTTGTGCAATAAAAATTTTGCATAACAAAGATGAGCTTAAATATCCAAAGAAATCCAGCCTGGAGTGAACCACAGGATAACCTGGATGAAGCTGAGTTGCTAGGGAAAGACATAGGCAATGTCCAGGGCCCAGGTACCAGGATTCCAAGCTTGGGAGAAGCATACGGGATACTGAGCCCACAGCCAATGAGGCTGGTTCAGATGTAGGTTCCCATCTTCTCTGGGACCTGAGGGAGACAGAAGTTTGCATCTCTCCTCCTCGAGAAACTTAATTCAGACAGGTAAGAATAGAACCTCACATTCATTGAGGTTGGGGGAGGTTTCAATGCAATGATAGACATAACTTGAAAGCAAATACACCTTCCCTGAAAGGCACTGATTCCCTGTCCCTGGAAGAATGTCGCAGATGCCAAGTCTGCCCCAGGAGCTGAAGACAGGATTCCTGCTTTGGGATTGAGCCTTGAGTAGACATCCTCTATGCTTCCTGACAGTCTTGAGAGTCTATGAATATCACACCATCTAATTTTAAGGTTCTGCATTTATTAATGGCTATAAATGTTTCAAGAGCATTTCGTTTGCAGAACGGCAGTGCACCGCACCCAATTCAAGCTGAATCACATGAAGGCATCAGCAGGCTTAGTATCAGTGGTGAGTGGTGTCTCTGTAGTGACCCCTTTGAGGTCAGTAGCACCATATGGGTTTCTTTCTTTTTTTCTTTTCTTTCTTTCTTTCTTTTTTTGAGACAGAGTCTCGCTCTGCCACCCAGGCTAGAGTGTAGTGGTGCAATCTTGGCCCACTGCAACCTCCGCCTCCTGGGCTTAAGCGATTCTCCTGCCTCAGCCCCTGAGTAGTTGGGATTACAGGCACCTGCCACCACACCTGGCTAGTTTTTGTATTTTTAGTAGAGATGGAGTTTTGCCATGTTGGCCAGGCTGATCTCAAACTCCTGGCCTCAGGTGATCTGCACACCTCAGCCTCCCAAAGTGCTGGCATTACAGGTATGAGCCACCACGCCCGGCCACTATATAGGTTTTAATACCTCATGCATCAAACTATAGTGATCCAGTGGTCCCTACCACCACCTTGTCCACCCGCTCCTTACACAGATACGACATTTGAGGCCCAGAAAAGGGAGCGGTTTGCCCATAATCACAGAACAAATGTCCTCAGGACCTCTGTCTCCAGATTTGTAGCCCATTGATCTTTAAATTCTTGGTGGTCAAAGTTTTTACATCCATGATTTCAACTGATCATAAAAAGAACCCCAAGAGGTTGAAAAAAAATGTAACAAACAACAAAATCTAACTTTGGATCTTCCTATAAGATCTAAAGTTCTGAGACACTGACGAATCTCAGTTATACCCACTTCCTTCCTCTTACCATGCAGATATGGGGGAATGGATAACATCAGGGTATCAGAACTTTAGATCTTACAGGAAGCTCAGAGATCACAGAGCTCAGGCCCTCATATTGGAGCAACAAAACACACACACACAAAAAAAACCCACAAAAAAAAGAACATTTGCATGGTTTGGGGGGCTGTTGAACAACCATCTGAGAGAAAAACCATGACCTGAGATATCCGGGTCCTTAGAGTATGAGCTCTGCAAGACTCTGCAAAACAGACCCAGCCCTCTTTCAAGTGCAGCACTGATGCGTATTTAACCTGAGCATAATCTAAATCCTTAGCATGAAACAGATGCTTCCAACTCTAGGCCCTTCTTCCCTTGTTATATCACCACTACCCCAAACAAACCCTCTCAAAATACTCTCATCGAAGTGCTCCACTACCTCTAAACATGGTTTTATTATACCTTTGTTCAAGCTATTATCTCCACTGGAGGGCCCACCTTGCACCTCTATACCTGACAAGCTCCCCATCTTTAAACGTCCAATCTAGCTTTTCCAGGAAGCCCTCCCTGAACAGCCATGCCACCGCCCTCCCTAACACAAGCCCCCAACTTGCCTTGTGCATGTCAAAATAGCCCTGAATAGGTTATGCTCTGCAAGCATCTCCATTTTCAGGTTAGGCTGTGAGCTCCATAAAATGAAGGATAGCCACGGAGTCTAGCAAGAAACATGGCAGAGAATAGGTATGGAATCACATTTGTGAGACAAACAGGAGAAGGAATGAAAGACTAAACAAACGCAAGAGAAAATACACATATGAATGACTGAATAAGCCCATTACTCTCCTTTCTGATCAAAGTTTCTTGGGGCACTTGGAATCAGCTCCTACTTAGGACATTAAGACTGATAGAATTATACCCGTCTTATTTTGAATGCATCTTTGAGCTCCTTTTGTCCTCTGCATATGTCCACTGAGGAGAGGAGGGAGGTGTGTACAATCCATCGTGCCTGAAAGAATCCCACAAAGAAGCCAGGGTCGGTGGAAGGATGCAATAACGGGTGGTGTCTCAACTGCAGACGAGTCCTCTATTTATCCTTCCTGATGCCACAACATAAACAGGAGAGGAGGTGAATGCAAGATGCGAGGCTCCCACACATGAGTCAAGGTTGGCATTTCAGACATGCTATCTGTTTGTGCCCTGGTCACGGTGGTTTGGGATCCAATTTTGTTTAGCATCTGTCATTAGCTTCACAAGTGCAGCCATGACTCAGCCCACGTCACCGTGTTCCCACACTGACCACCCACAAGATGTGCAAGCCTCCATTCCCAATCTTCTCATACACTCCAAGGCCTGCCCTCCTCCCAGCCAAAATGGAAAACTAAGTAGGGACAAGATACCAAGATACGGAGGGCCTTAAGGATGGTCTTAAACAATGGTTTCTAAAATTTCTCGGGAGCCAGAGGAACCAGGGTAATCCGTCTTCCCTGTGCTCTGCTTCATACCAATCCTCCTGAGGGGCTCCTCTTTCTCCAGGGCTACAGCTACCTCCAGGGGTGTGAACCTCACTGGGAAGGCCTCTCTTGAGGGTTCAGTGGTCAGCTCATAGTCTCACAGGGGTATGGGGGGTTTGGGGTGAGTAAACCACAGCAGGACATGGAGAGGCAGCTCAGTGCACAGCAAAGGGCAAAGTCTGGCACCAAACTTTCATGGCCACTAGTCCTGTTCTTTATTAATCCTTGCTTTTGTGTGGTGCCTTTATTTCTCAGTTTTCTCATCTGTGCATAGGGACTCTGCATAGGATAATTGTGAAAAACCAAAGAATTTATACATAAAGTGCATAGTGTGGCATCTGGCACCCAGAGAGCACTCAGAGTAGCTGCTACTATTCTTAACATCCTATTGTGATGGCAATAGACACTCAATGAATTGCAATTTAGAAAAAAACAATAACGCTTTCATGCAGAGTTAGAAATACCTGACCCCCTCCCTTATAGTGAACAAAGAGGGTTAATTTCATTGAACCTTTCCTTCAAAACCTGTCCTGCAGGCATAATCTTGCTGGCAAGAAGTTACCCCAGGAGGATGGAGAGGAAACCTAGAGGACAGAAGATGGATAGAGAGGATGGAAACAGGAGTGATTGTAGGCATAGGTCTGGCCTGGACATATCCACTGGGAAAGGGGCCAGATCAAATCCCAGGCTCAACAAAGTTCATTCATTTGAATGACCATAGAGTATCTCCGTTATTCCCAACCTCAAAAGTGTCCCTTTCTACACTGGCAACTACTTATCTACATGTCAGTGAGGTTAACGATCTCCTCCAGCTCCTGGGATGATTCCTGAGGCTCAGGCCCAGGAGCTCTGATGTCCAGGGCTACCCAGTGTCCTCACTTTTTCTTGGACCTTCAACTGAGAGTCTTTAAAGCCAGACATGCTTTGGTTCAAATCACAAATGCAATGTGTATTTCTGTGCAAACGAGGTCAGTAGCTTAATGTGGTCAGTTTTCCTTATGTGTAAAAACACACATGTCTAGCAGGAAAAGGTTAGAGATGAAGGAGACCTAAGTGCCATCTGGCACAGAGGGAATAGACGCATGACAGCTGATGTAGAGGTCGGTGGGATCCCAAGCATTCTGCTCTGTTTCTGTTTTCCCAGTTATTTCCATTCATAATTTATATAAAAATGAGAATGGGAGTAATACAATAAAGGGGAGAGGAAACCACAGAGGCAAAACCTTAAACACCATGATACTGGATACTTCAATGCTTCTTTCATTTAATCTTCAAAACTCAACATGAGAAATCATCAAAGAACATCGTTTTTTGTGTGTGAGGCAATTGATATTAAGGAAGGCCATCTCTGTGACTTAATCTCCGCATGATTCTTCTTGACGCTCTGATTTTGTATTCTTAAAAGGTAATAGATACATTTGTTGGTTTGTTTCTTCCTCCTCCCCAACCATTGCTGTATAAACACCATTCCAATCAAACTGGGTTCCTTACGTTTGACAAAGGAGACCACGCCCATCGTTTGTGTTGGTTCCCATTCCCTTTGGCGCCCATTGTCCTGGCACCTGCTTCCTCCCTCTGAATCTTTTCCTAGCCACCCAGAGGTGCCCCTTCTCTGTTAAGCCTTCCCATGCTCCAAGTTCATCCTGCTGTCCCCTGTTTTGGAATGTCCACCTTCATTGTCCATAGAGCCAATGTTCCCTGCCTGGTGAGGATGCCTAAGGCACCATTCTAGGAGCTGTAGACACAGAAATGAGCCACATGGACATGATCTCAGCTCCCACACAGCTGGATGTCCAGTGCATAGCATAGCTGCTGGCATTGATACCATTCCACTCACTGCATGCAGGATTAGCTTGATGTCTGACTGTTGCAATGGGCTGCGCCTACCCAAAGTGACTGAACCCATCAAGGGTATTATACACCTAACATCACTTCCTGCCCTTTAGTCTTGGAGGCTAGTGGTTGCCTAGTGGTAACCTAGGCCCCATAGGCCCCATTTATTTATTTATTTATTTATTTATTTATTTATTTATTTACCCATTTGCTAAATAGATGTATTGGGGGCCTATTATGTGCCCAGCTTCCAGAGTGCAGCCTGTGGATTTGTGCAGAGGGGAAGAGTTGCAGTGAC
Organism: Hylobates moloch; assembly: GCF_009828535.3. NCBI lineage: Eukaryota > Metazoa > Chordata > Mammalia > Primates > Hylobatidae > Hylobates > Hylobates moloch. Next base: position 118,724,009 of record NW_026652284.1, read on the forward strand.
CAGACTCCAGTGACTCAAGAACCCAGACTGGCAGAGGCTCTACTGCAATAGGTCACAGGCTGTGATGGGGCAAGACTACCTGCTCCCAAGCATAGCAGAGATGGTTGATTTTCTGCCAAGTAAATAGAGAGAGAGAGAGAGAGTGTGTGTGTGTGTACATGTGTGAGTATGTGTGTGTGTGCACCTGTGTGTTTGTGTATGTGAGTGGTTTAGAGAAGGGAGAGATGGAGCCACAGAAGGAAACACAGGAAAGGCTTTAGAAAGCCCTGATGTTTTTAGCTCCAAAATCTGTTTAGGGGCTAGCAATTGGTCACTCCGGACTCCAAGTCTCACCACCTGGAGGACACGAGCCCCCACACTGCGTCTCTGCTACTCTTCTTCCCCTCCCTCCACAATCCCTTCTTCACTCAGCAGCAGAGGGGAAGGGAGACCTTTCTTAGAAGTACCTCCAATCACGTCATCCTCCAGCGACCTCTCGTCCCTTCAGTTAATGAGTTTCATGCCCTCACATCAGCCAACACAGTCTGATATAACCTTCTTCCCAGATCTGCTGTGGATAACCCCCTTCCCCTAAGATGCCCCAGCAAACAACCCTCCTTACTGCTCCTCACTCCATTTCCCCCAGCTCAGATATGCCTGAGGCTTTTGGCCTTGACCATCCACTTGCCTCAAAGGGCCTTTCTGACAACTGCTCAGAGCTGCTCCTCAATTTTCCTTACTGATCTCTGCTCCAATGTCATTTCCTGAAGTAGCCTCTTCTCTCCTCTCAGTTGCTCTCTGGCGTATCACTGTTTTATGATATTTGGGGTATCAACCACTCCACGGAATTATCTACTTGATTTCCATGTCCTCTCTCAGAATATTACCTCCAGGAAAGCCGCACCTCATTTGTCCCTGGCATGCTCTATCCCCAGGGGACAGCACAGGGCTCAACCCCCACACAGCACTCCATAAATATTTGCTGATTGAACTAAAGGTAAACATTGAGCCCAGTCTTGAAGAAATCGTAGGATTTAGGAGTTGAACATTGAGAAAGGACATATTTAAAGCAAAAGGGGTCTGGCGAGGTGGCTCATGCCTGTAATCCCAGCACTTTGGAAGGCTGAGACGGGTGGATTGCTTGAGGTCAGAAGTTCTAGACTAGCCTGGCCAACATGGTGAAACCCTGTGTCTACTAAAAAATACAAAAATTAGCCAGGCATGGTGGTGGGTGTCTGTAATCCCAGCTACTCTGGAAGCTGAGGCAGGAGAATTGCTTGAACCCAGGAGACAGAGGTTGCAGTGAGCTGAGATGGCACCAGTGCACACCAATCTGGGTGACAGAGCGAGCTCAAAAAAACAAAAACAATAACAAAATAAACCAAAAGGGACAAAGGACACATAGAAGGAAACGGGCCAGACTTTTAGAACAAATATGATACTGGGTACTTCAATATTTTATTTCATTTTATCTTCAAAACCTAACCCAGCCAGGCACGTGGCTCATGCCTGTAATTCCAGCCCTTTGGGAGCCCGAGGCAGGTAGATCACCTGAGGTCAAGAGTTCGAGACCAGCCTGACATGGTGAAACCTCAACTCTACTAAAAATAAAAAAGTAGCTGGGCGTGGTGGTGCGTGCTTGTAATCTCAGCTACTCAGGAGGCTGAGGCAGGAGAATCACTTGAACCTGGAAGGTGGAGGTTGCAATTAGCTGAGATTACGCCATTGCACTCCAGCCTGAGCAACAAGAGTGAAACTCCATCTCAAAAAAAAAAAAAAAAAAACAACCAACAAACAAACAACCAAACAACAACCTAACCTAACATATCATCATGAAAATGTCCATGTTTTTGTAGAAGAAAATTGATGCTGAAGGAGAGAAGGAGACAGCCTCAGTTCCCTCAAGCCACCAGGTAATAAAAGTATTGATGGTTCCATGACAGAAAAAACTGAGTTACGATGCCCCTAGCCAGTGAAAAGAAGGAGCTGATGAGCTGCTGGCAGACACGGGCCCAAGTTGTGCTCGAGTCTTGGAGGGCTGGCAGAAAAGAAGAGAAGATGAAGGAAGTCCCAACAGCATTAGGGATTCTAGGAGTTGCCTTCAACTGTGGTATAGAATGAATTTGAAGTAGGACACTTTATACTGGCCTAGATATTAATCTTTATAAAATGACAATGCACAACCTATTTTTGGCACAAATTAATCATGAACTTATGCTTTTTAATTTTTTAAAAAAATCTTCCTTTATAAATATCTCAGCAAAGGCTGCTCAGACAAACACCTCCCTGGTCATGATGAGACCGCTGCTTCATTCAATCCGTGAGCAAATGTTAATATTAATGAAAGGCCAAGCATATGTCAACCGCCAGACTGGGTATTAGGGAGACAGGCATGAATGAGATGGGAGTTCAAGACAGGGAAGTATGACGAGATAATGATCATACACTACAATGAGTGCCATATGGGGCCTATACAGAAAGCCTGCCACAGGATTATACAGGGGCCCAATCATTTCTTCATCTCTTGAAGGTGTAGAGTGACATGGGGACTGCCCCACAGGACCCAAGCCCTATAAAAGCTGAGTATCTGTGAAACTTATCTCCCATTTAACCTGACATATGTATTCATATACAAAGTGTTATTCGATATTTGGAAATTAGGGAAAAATGGCAAACAGTTCACTAAATGATGGCAATTAACATCATAGTTGCACAGACCAGCCAAGTACTATGCAGTTGGCTGAGTAGGGAGGGAAGAGGTGAGAGCAGGCCAGACTTCTTAAGTCCTGGCTCTAAAGGGAAACACCTAAACTAGGTCCAGATCTCACAAGATTAGCACCTCCCTGCAGCTACCTGCAGCCACCTACTTCCAGCAGTACACACGCCTCCTAGTGCTGTGTGGATTTGAGATGACAGGGAGTCCATCCAGTAGAGATATAGAGAAAGAAGCAAATGCAGTTCAGATAAGCCCACCTCTCCACCCCACCTTCCTCTCTTTTCTCCTTTTGCTCATGATCTCATAACATCATTAGTCATGAGGGGAATGCAAATTAAAACCACAATGAGATACCCCAATTAAAAAGTGGGCCAAGACCTTAACAAACCCCTCAGTACAAAAAGACACACAGATGGCAAATAAGCATATGAAAAGATGTTCCACATCACACGTCAACCAGGAAAATGCAAATGAAAACAACAATGAGACCCCACTACATGTCGATTAGAAGGGCCAAAATCCAGGAGACTAACAATACCAAATGCTGGCAAACATGTGGACTAATAGAAACTCATTCACTGCTGGCGGGAATGCAAAATGGTATAGCCACTTTGGAAGACATTTGGACAGTTTTGTATGAAATGAAATATACTCTTACCCTAAGATCCAGTAATTGTGCTCCCCAGTATCTACCCAAAGCAGTTGAAAACATGTCTATACAAAAACCTGCAAACAGATGTTTACAGCAGCTTATTCATAACTACCAAAACTTGGAAGCCACTCAAATATCCTTCAGTGGGAGAATGAATAAATAAACCGCTGTCTATCCTGACAATGGAGTATCATTCAGCACTAAGAATAAATGAGCTATCAAGCCATGTCGAGGCATGGAGGCAGCTTACATGCATATTACTAAGTGAAAAAATGCCAATCTGAAAATGCTACATACCATATGATTCCAACTACATGATGTTGTAGAAGATGGAATGACCTAGACAGTAAGAAGATAAGTGGTGGCCAAAGATTTAAGGAATAGGAAGCAGTAAACAGGCATAGGACAGAGGATTGTTAGGGCAGTGAAAGTACTCAGTAAGACATTACAATGGTTAATATATGTCAACACTTCTGCTCAAACCCATATAATGTTAGAGTATTCAACACCACAAGTGCATCCCGATGTGATGGAAAGGTCATGCATGTGTGGAGTCAGGGGGTAAATGGGAAATCTCTGTATCTTCCATTCTATTTTGATGTGAACCTAAAACTGCTCTAAAAAATAAAGTCTATTCACATACATCACACACACAATGAGATATCACTTCATAGCCACTAGGATGGCCGTAATTTAAATGGAAAATAACAAGTGCTGACAAGAATGTACAGACATTGGAGCCCTTGTACATTGTTGGTGGGAATATGGAATGATGCAACAGTCAATATGGAAATCAGTTTGATGGTACCTCAATGAATTAAACCTAGAACTACCACATGACCCAGCAATTCCGGGTATGTATACACAAGAGAAGTGAAATCGTTGTTAAAACAAAAACTTTTACACAAATAATTGTTCGTAGCAGCATTATTCACAATAGACAAGTGGCAGAAATGAAGGAAATGGCCATCAACTGATAAATGGATAAATCAAAATGTGGTATATTCGTGCAGTAGGATATTATTCAGCCATCAAAAGTGTGAAGTTTTAGTACATGCTACAACACAGATGAGCCTTGCAAAATTATGCTAAGTGAAAGAAGCCAAACACAAAAGGACAAACACTGTGTGATTTCATTCATAATAGATATCCTGACTGAGACAAATCCATACAGACAGAGAGCAGACAGGGGCTAGGGGAAAAGAAGAGAATGAGGAGTGATTTCTCATGCAAATAAGATTTCCTTCTGAGATGATGAAATATTTTGAGACTACATAGTGGTGATAGTTGGACAATATTGTGGATATGCTGAAAGCTACTGAATCGTTCACTTTAAAATGGATCCAATTGTGCTTGTGTTATGTGTGTTTTACCACCACAAAAGGAAACGAAATCAAGTCCTTCTCTCTTACCCTCTTTTGGAAATTCCCTTCCTGAACAAGTCAGCCCTAAAGTAGTTAGAGGGCCTAGGAAATAGCTGGCAGAATAAGGATGCCCTATTGTACTTATCTGCTTTGCACTTAATCATTACATGTGTCTGTTCTTATGTATTTATGTTTAATGCATGCAAACACCCACTAGAACCAATCTTGTTTATCTTGTTCACCATTTAGGATTTCCAGACTTAGCAAATAAAAATATGACCAACAATGGAATATTTGGGGTCATACTCGTACTCAAAAATCTTTAATATTTGTTTGTCTCAAATTCACATTTAACTGGGTGTCTGATATCGCCCGGCTATGTCCCCTCCCAAATCTCATCTTGAGTTGTAGCTCCCGTAACTCCTACGTGTTGTGGGAGGGAACCAGTGGGAGATAATTGAATCATGCGGGCGGATTCCCCCATACTGTTTTCATGGTAGTGAATAAGTCCCAGGAGATCTGTTGGTTTTATAAGGCGAAACCCCTTTTGCTTGGTTCTCATTCTCTCTTGTCTGCCATCATGTAAGACGTGCCTTTTGCCTTCTGCCATGATTGTGGGGCCTCCCCACTCAGGTGGAACTGTGAGTCCATCACACCTCTTTTTCTTTATAAATTACCCAGTCTCAGGTATATCTTTATCAGCACCATGAAAAGGGACTAATATAGTGTCCTATACTTTATCTTGTTGTCCTATCACCACTGTATCTCCAGTGCAGAGTAGGTACAAGATAAATATTTATGGGAATTGAATGAATAAATAATTCCTCATTCAACACTGCTGTGTTCAGTAATGAGGAATTCAGACATTCACTAAATGTGTGCATGTCCATCCATCACTGATATTCTAGTGTACGGAGAGCAAAAGCAGAAGGCAGAGGAAGGTGGGGATGCGGTCATCTCTAGACAGGCCTTTTCCATTTTGTCTCCTTCCGCAGCACTCTATGGCAGTGTTTGAAGCAGAGCTGAGCTCTGGGGATAGCAAATTTGCAATTTGGAAACTGTGCCCTTCAGACATGTACACTTTGGAGAAGATAGGAAGCAACTGTTTACAGTACCATGATGCAACAGGTGCTACCCAGGGAAAGCAAAATTTCCAGGTACACAGAGGATGAATCATCCAGGAAGCTACTTCCCAAGATGAAGAATGGGAGTATTCGGGGCAGCAGCAGATCACTCCCAAACCCAACAGTCACCCTGCTCCCAAGTGCAGGGGCTGCCTCCCACCACCCCCCATCACCACCTGACTGCTTCCCTCCCTGCAGCCCTGGAATCCCTGTCCTCTCATTAAGGCTGAGCTCCTTGTTTCTGGTCCCAGATCAGAGAGACTGGTGAAATGCAGGGTGGCAGGCCACTCTGCTGCTTGCTCACTTATTGCCATTGGGGGGTGTTATTCCCATTTTACAGAGGAGGATCTAGGGCTACAGAGCCCCCAGGAGTGGCCTCTCCCCTATCTGCCTCCAGCACCATCTCCCCTCAGTCCCAGCTCCCTCCTTTCACCTCCATTCACCTCCCAGCTTCTCCATCCACTTCTCCCATCCACCTTCCAGGACAGTCAAGCCATTTCATAATGCACACCTCCCTAGCCCTGCAAGGTTTTTCTGGCCTTGACCTAAGCTCTTCAACCTGCAAGCACCTACTTCTCCCTCCAGATGAATTCTCAAGCCAGCTGCCCTCTGAAAGGAGCAGGCTAGCTGGTGGGCCATCCACCCCCGCACCACCTAAGCTTGTGTCCAACCTTCCCTTCGTCATTCTTGTACTGTAATGATCACATAGACCAATATTTACTAAGCATTCCCTCCATGCCAGGCTCTGTTCTAAGGTTTGTATATAATTAATTTAACCTTCCTAACAGCTCCATACAGTAGGTATTATTATCATCATCCCCATCTTACAGACAGGTTATGAGGCACAGACAGGTTATGCAACTTGCCTGGGGGTCACACAGCTAAATCAGTAACAAAGCGGAATTGGAACCAAGGCAGCCTGGCTGTGATCCCCAGCTGCTCATCACTAGGCCGTGTCTGGTCTCCAGGTAAGTAAACACTGCCTAGAGGAGGATGGGTCTCTCTCACCTCTTTGACTTGCCCTAGCACCTAGCTCATGAGGTGGGGCAGGGTAAGTCATAAGACTCAATATTAGTTCATTAATTGCATGGAACCAAATAACACCTGGCATGTTGAATGTCACACATTCAGATAAGGTCTGGAACGTAACCATCTCATTTGACTAAACATTTCCCTTTCCAGTCTTTGAAACTGCCTTTGCAAACTGCTCTTGCATCTTCTGGCCCCAGGCCCGGGAGCCCCTCCCACCCAAATCTAGCTTCTACTCCCAACTTGCATGTATCGCTAGGCTTGCTTCAGGGAACTCTCCAGGCCAGAAGACTAAGTAGCACTTTGTTTCCTGTGAAGACAATAGCTAATTGGAGTAATTCACACTAAAGTATGAATGAAGCCAGCAGTTGCAAGGGAAAAGTGAGGGGGATATATTTTAAAGCAGGAGCTGAGTAAATCCTGTATTTGTTGCAGGTCCCCAAGACCCACAAAAGTCCTTTCTGGAGCTTGGATCACTGTGAATACTGCAGTCAACCTGTCCACCTCTCCCCCACCCCCTCTCCTTCTCCTTTAAGTCACAGAGTCTAGCTACTCTGTCGGGATTTTTCTAAGTCAAAATGAAAAAAGAACAATGCTTTAGAATTAGACCTGAGTTTAAATCCTCTCCACCCTTGAGCTTTGTGACCTTAGACAAGTAACTTAGTGTCTTCTGAGACTCTTTTACTCTTTTTCAACTGCACCAGGGGCATGGAATTACATTAGTCCAGCAGGGTCCTAGCAGGAGCTGGGGACCACTACTCAGGGGCTTCTCTTCTCCTGCTAGCCTCTCTGTCCCTGTACTTCCACTCCAGCCTATGGGGAGGAATTAGAAACTACCTCCCAGACTGTGTTCTGAGAAAACTCCTTAATAGGTGTTGTATTAGTCCATTTTCACGCTGCTGATAAAGACATACCTGAGACTTGGCAATTAACAAAAGAAAGAGGTTTAATTGGACTTAAAGTTCTGCGTGGCTGGGGAAGCCTCACAATCATGGCGGAAGGTGAGGAGGAGCAAGTCAGGTCTTACATGGATGGCGGCAGGCAAAGAGAGCTTGTGCAGAAAACCTCTGCCTTATAAAGGCATCAGATCTCATGAGACTTATTCACTATCACCAGAACAGCATGGGAAAGACCTGCCCCCATGATTCAATTATCTCCCAGTGGGTCCCTCCCACAACATGTGGGAATTATGGGTGTACAATTCAAGATGAGATTTGGTTGGAGCCAAACCATATCAGGTGTTTCTTCCCAACAGAGTCACTTGGTCAAAAAAATTCTGGAATCACTAGATTTAAAAGAGAAATCTTTGCTCCTAGAGGACTTCTCAGAAACTTTAACATGCTGGCATTTATGTCAGTCTCCAAGGTGGGGGTACACTCTAGGACACTGTTTTAGTTAAAAAAAAAAAAACAGATTTTTAAGAGTATTCTATGTGCCATAAATGGTGCTAGGTCCTCTCTGTGCAGAGTGAACTTACTTCCTGCAGCTTAGCTTACAGGCTTGAGGAGGGGTACAGATGCATGAACAGAAAAGCCCCTTTTGCCTGAAACAGTTATTGAGATGTCAATAATAATGCTGAATGGAAACATAACTGCAGTAGTCCCAGGCTGGAGCCTTCAGGCAGTTTACTTTCCTGCCCTCACTGAGCCCATGCTTAGCACCCCCACTGTCCTCTGCTCCTTCACATGATCTCTGCATGTGTCTCTCCTAGATGCTGAGGTCCTGGGCAGTGTGTGCCACATAAAGCCTGTTGAAGGGATGGATGGATAGACCAACAGTAAGACAGAACAAACATTCTGATCGAGGATTTGTAACACCCATATTTGGAACCCAGGCCTTCCACAAGCACTCCATATGCCTAAAAGCCAGCCACAACCCCATGCCTCGGTTTCTTGTTTTATAAAGTGGGGTGTTGGGGCAGGTGGGAACCAAGCAGCTGGCATGCCTGGGCAAACAGGACACTTTGGTTCATGTGATGGGCTGGGGAATCTGTGCCTTGACTAAGAGGACGGCACCCCTGAGTCCCAGGGACTGTGGTCCTTCAGCAAAGTCGGGAGTGCCTGATCTATTTCTCAGAAGAAGACAGATCACTAATTTCCTAGGGGACATACCCTCATATCAATGTTGGGAATGAATTTAGAAATTTTTCAAAACCTCTGGAGTCCACGCAAAATCTGTCTGCAGGGTGTGTTTGTCCCATGGGCCACCAGCTCCTGAGCTGAGGCTGGATAATAATGGGCCAGTATTTATTCAAGTTTCCATGTGGCAGGCACTGGGTCATGTGCTGTACCACATCATCTCCTTCAACCCCCCATTAATTCTGAGAGCAGTCACTTTTCTCCCCATTTGACTGATGAGACCACAGAGGTTTAGGGAGGCTAAGTCACTTAGCCAGTAATAGAGAATAGAGTTAGAGCTGGGATTTGGACCCAGGATGGTGAGACTAATTAATTATTCAGGTCTTGCCAATATACTCTACTGCCTGCTCTTGTGCAAACTCGAAGAGCACTTTAGACCAGTTATTCTATCTGTGGTGGTCTCGTTTCACTGAGGCAGGTAACCTTGGTGATCTGACTTCTGTGAATGTCATATATGTGTGGAGTCCCTCCCATGTTCTGCGTCCTCTGCATGAGTTCTCTCAACCCCACAACAGGCCTGTGTGAGTCTGTGTTCCTACTTTACTGAAGACACAGGCTCAGACTGACCATGATGTCTGGGACCCACTGCTACTGGCGGAAGGAGACAGATCCCAGTTTAAGTCTAGGCAACTGAGCTATCCATGCAAGCAGCAGCACTCGAGTTAATTGCCAGCTGGGTACACATGAGGAAGCAGCAACTTCAGGAAATAGGACGATAGATTCAGGGGCCAAAGGGAGGGGAACACACAGCCATTGGAGGCAAATAATTTAAGAGACATGATTAGGTCACTTGTGTCCCTTCCCTTGACTTCCATTTTTCTCCTTGTTTCCATCCTTTTCCACTGCACTCGTTTTAACCCAGCCCCTGCTGGCCAGTGGGTCATTGCCAAGGCAGTGAGTTAATGCCTTTGCCTTTCTCCATGCCTGTGGGAGAAACAAGCCCTGAATCCCAAGTGCTACTTATCTAATAAGACTGCAGTTACATTAATTATATTTAAATGTCTCCACTTATATAATAAATTTGCCTGCACAACCCCGTCATTATCTCTCCTCTGTAGCCCCTCCACAGTCTCTGGGTCCTCTGAGGAATTCCCAGCAGCACTGCCAGCCCCAAAATAGGAGCCTGGCTGGGAGACGCTGCACCTGCTTGGTTACCGAGGTCTTCTCCTAGTTTGCATTGCAGATGTTCTCCACTCTGAGCCAGAGAGCTACAGAACCAAAGGAGCTATGGGGGAAAGGGAAAAACTGAGACACCTGAGTCTGTATCCACAATCAGCTACTTACCACCTGGGTGACCTTGGCGCCATCTCCTAACCTCTCTGAGATACAGCCCTATTAGATTACAGATTTGCATCTGTGCAAAGATGAGATGAATTTAGTCTTTCTAAGTCCCAGGTGGGTCTCCTTGGGCACAAGTGTCCCATGCAAAATATTTATCAACACATATTATGTGCCAAATAATATGCTTGGCCCTGGATATGCAAAGTTAAAAGAGGATTGCCAATTTCTGTACTTTGGGGGCAGAAAGCAGAAAGATTCTAGACTCTTAAAGACCTTAGTTTTGACAACTTCTCCACTACTTAACAAAGGTAGGACATTAGGCATATTGTTTAACTTCGTGGTCTCTGCTGTTAATTATCTGCAAAGCGAGAATAATAGCTACCTTCTTTATATGTCCGTGGTGATCAAAATAATCTGCAAACTCCCTTACACAGTTTTTGCATTATAGCACGTGTTCCACAAATGAATGAATTACTCTGCTGATATCTTACAGACAGGAGATTGGGCATCAGGGTTGTAACCTTCATCACCAGGCTTCCCTGGGGTGAACTTATGTCAAGTATTTTCCTGTTTATGTGCCTCAGTTTACCCATCTGTGCAATGAAAGCACATCTTTGCTTCCTGGAAAGGGCATGAGCTTTGGGGTGAGACCAGGACAAGAAGACCAGCGCTTCCCCTTACTGGCTCTGTGGCCTTGGGGTACAGAACCCCTGAGGGCCCCATTGGCTGCAGTCTTCCCCACTGAAATGTAAGCCCTGTGCACACCCTTGACCGTGTCTGCATGGAGCAAAGCAGTGGCCAGCGTGTGGCAGGCTGCATAGACATACAGAGTGAATAAAAGAAGGAAAAGGGATGCAGTGAGAACACTGACAGCCACTTCCCAGCTTTGTTGTAAAGCCCATATAAAACTCCGTCAATACCTTCTTGATGACGTTCACTCCATCTGATCCACTGAATTCCAATGACTCAGGGCAAGAGTGGTGTGAAAAGGGGACAAGGCATAGCAGGCTTATTCTGTCCTTCCGGCATTTGCGAGTGAATGCCTGATAAATATTCGTCTATGGATGTGTTTAGTTATTGATCGAAACTTTACAGCCACTGTGTGTATAACAACAATGATTAAAGGTAAGGACATTGACGCCCCTGGCAGGAAAGACATCTGGCCAATGGCACATGGAGAAGTGCCTAATAATTGGGATGCAGATCTTCCCTGAAGTCTTTTAATCTGTCCACTTTACTGCACTCAGGAAAACTTCATCCACGGCTGCAGGGCCACTGACTCCACTGGCCCCGTCTCCCCATGCACACAGCAGCCTGCGGCTTTACAAATAAGGAAGCCCGTCTGGTTACCTTCCCCTAGACCTATCTCCAGAGAGCATCTGCTTCTGCTTCAAAGGACATACATGCCCCTAATTATGTATCCATAAGACAAATGTGGCTCATTCCATCACAGAACCAGAGAGTCTAAGGAAGCAAACTAAAAATGTATAAAACCAGGATTCCTTGACTAATTTGTCCAACACCACAGCTAGCAATGATGGGAGCCAGGTGTGCATCCCTCAGGCTATAAAGCAGTTAACCACCTAACCAGGTAGTTAGTCCCAGTCCTGAGCTGCCCAAGAACCGAATGAGCTGCTTTAGTAGATTCAGATGTCACAAGCATCTGTGAGCCTACAGAAGGCTGGGCTCCGTGACAGATGAAATGTTTCACAGAAATCTGGAGCCAGATTCCAGGGCGCAAAACCACCCACAACAGACATGAACCTTGAAAACATCATGCTAAGTGAAAGAAGTCAGCACAGAAGGTTCTATGTTGCATGATTTTATGTGTATGAAATGTCCAGGATGGGTAAGCCCAGGTCCATGGAGACTGACTGCTTATGGGGTATGAGGTTTCCTTTTAGAGTGATAAAAATGTCTTAAAAGTACATAGAGGTGATGGTTATACAACATTGTGAATGCGTTAAATGCCAATACATTGTACAGTTTAAATAGTTAATTTCATATTATGTAAATTTCTTCTCAGTTAAATTTCATCTCTAATATCATATGTACTTGTAGCACGTTATGTACATATCCCACAGCTCAGTGAAAATAATTGCTGTTCACTCTAAAAATAATTAGCTATCAATACTATTAATTAGCTGTATCATCTTATATCTTAGCTGCGACATCAAGGCTACCTGCCACTCCCTGGACTCCACATGTTGGCATAGACTCCACAGATGAAGACTCTTTCTCCCATGGACAGAGCTTCAGGAGTTTGAAGTCAGAGTTCCTGTCCCTAGAACATTTTCCTTTGGTGATGGCTCATGTTCGGGTCCTCCAGCCTTGGAGAACAAGGTGTCGCCATCCCTTCCTTGCCCAGGGCAGCCCTGGTGTGCCTGGAAGGAAGGATTCATGCCCCTCTAGGAGTGGTCTGACCAGCCAGGTAGAGATTCCCTTCTCCCGACACCACATCTGTTCTCACAGTGTCAGAAAGTGCACCCCAGCTTCCAGCACCTTTGCACACATTCAGCCAGGGCAGCGGGATCTCTCCTGGACCTTCTGAATGTAAACTCCCGCTGGTCTCAGATGATATAGACACAGAGGGAGGCCATAGTCCTGCATTCTGGCTCTTCTGTTCAAAGACTGTGTGACCTTGTGGAAGCTGCTTCACGCCTTCTGTAAAATGGAAATGGCACCACCACCCAGCACCCATCAGAGCCCAGAGGAGTTATGGCACCATGCGTGGGACTCCCCAGCAAGGTGCTTGACCCCCAGAGGGGCTCATTCAGTCTGTGCAGGTAAAAAGACCAAGAGGAAAGAGGAGGCAGTGACTGGATTTTCTAGGGTGTAAGAGTGTACCTGTAGCCAAAAGGATGTTTCTAAAAATAGCAGATATTCTACGGATGATTTCATATTAAATCTGCTCAATTTACAAGTCAAAACCTTATTACCTTCCTTTCTCACCCCTGCAGGCCTCAGGGAACCAGGCACAGATGCACACAGTGCACGGAAGAGTGAACCCTGGGCTTTAATAGAAATCAGCCACATTCAGAGACTCCAGAGAGAAGGGTTTGGCTCATCAACCTGTAGACCCAACCCCTGGGTGTGCAATGACAGTTTGATTTGGAAAGAATGCAGACATTAGAAGCTGCATGGGGGAGGAAGTGGCATAGGGAGCAGAGAACAGAAAGGTTGAAGTGCATTCCTCCAAAGAGGGGGGCATTGACTAATTTTAAGGCAATGTTGAGGCAATGGTTTTAAGTCTATGATGAAAAGATGTTGAAATAGCCATTGAGATGTCAGTGGTCAGACCCTAACAAGAAGGTAGTGAGATACTTGGTCTTCATATATATTTAGTCCTCAACCTTACCTGCCCCTGCCCAGCCTCTATTTCCCCTAATACAGAATCTGGAAAATTATTTGACAAACTCTTGCTCAAAGATTGACCAGGAGACGAATATAACCCTGTAATCAGGACTTGAATCCAGGCCATTAGGATTCTAGAACAGAGCTCATTCTACCACAATACCTTGCTTATGCAAAATTAGCCTGTCTTCTCATTAATAAAAGAATAAAAGGAGTAAGAATGATATATATTTTTAAGACCCCTGATTTAGGGTTCTCATAGCATTGCATCATTCTAATTAATCCATATGCCTTTTTTTTCCCTGGGACAGTCTCAGTTAATATCTAGTGTCCTAGCTGAATTAATAATAGCATCCCCATTAATTCTCAGAAGTGTCTGGCTTTGAACAATATATTATATGATTATCCAACCCACAGAAACCCTATAAGATGTGACTTATTGTCATTTTCCATTTACAAATGAGGTGATCAAGGATGAGACAGATTATTCCAGCTATTCAGCAGAGCGGTATTCAAATCTAGTCAATCTAGAATAGAGAGTGAGCTCTAATCTCCCCCCAATCATTTCCTACCAAGATGAGTGGTTTTCAGATAGTGTCCCTTAAACCTGAAGAGAGGCGTTTTTTAAGGTCCACTGAAGGAACACAGGAAAACCACATGGGTGGGTCTTGGGGTTTCACCACCCCCACTGTCAACAGACCAAGGCTTCTTTAGATTTTATAGATGGCGGGGTTCTCTGCAAGAGCTCCTTTGCGAAAAAAGGCTAATATTTAGAAAAATAAACACACGATGATTTTATTTCTATATCACCAGTTCCTAGAACAATGCTGAGCACACAGAGTCTCCAGTTAATACTAAATAATAGAATGAACAATAGCCCCTACCTAATAACTCCCCAGCTGATGGATACTTTGGAAATGACTGACACAAGCTTTCTGGTGAAGAATCACATTCACATCAGAATTCACGATCAAAATATTCATGTCAGACCCATCCAACCCCAGGATCAGAGGACATAATATGGAAATACAACAGAAAGCCATAATTGCAGAAGGCATCCTTGAGCTTACCTGGCCTTATAGGAAGAGCATACCATTGGCAGGCTATAAAGAGGAGCCATGAATATATATCATCATCCTTTGAAACTATCTAGCTAACCAGTCCCCAGGCCCCCTGCAGAGTGTTTGGCACTGTATGAAGATTCAATAAATTTCAGATGGGGGAATGGATGTTGGGGTGAATGAGATCCCTGAATCTCTCTGGAGCTCGGGCTTTGAGTGTGCTGGAAGCTCCCACAGAAAGGCTTGGCTGGGATTCTGCCTGAAATCTGCCAAGGGAGCCTGGCTAATGCTGAAGCCAGAGTCGCTCCTCAGATATTCCTGCTTGGAGGGGGCAGGAGAAATGGAGTGTCCCAGGCCAAGAGATGCAAGGCAAATGATTCAGTCGCTTACTCCAGCCCCTGTCTGGAATGACCAGTTACCAAAGAGCCCTTCTGGAATAAGTGGAGAGCAGAATGCAGTGCCATGGATCAACAGAGGGGCCAGAGACTGGGTGATAGACTTGAAGCCTGGTCATTCCCACAGTCTAAGATCTCAGGATCTCTCCCAGTTTATCCCAGTCTCACCCTCCACCCACCACCATTAGAAGGATGTGGGAGGAAGGGAAGATGAGAGGAGGAGGACTGAAGAGATGAGTCAGTGAAAAGTAGGTCAGACTCCTACTCTCCTAGCAGAATCCCAAGTGTGGAAGGAGCTGCCTGATGCAAGCTGAGGAATCCCCTGTATTCCCTCAGCACATTGTTGCTCAGCCTTTGTTTAAACCCGTCCAAGACAGGGAATGTGCTACCTTCCAAGGCTGCCAGAGCCATTTCCTCCTTGAGCTACCCACTGCCTCACTCTACACATAGGGAAGTGTCCCATCCCCCTAATTTTAAACTACTCCAAAATCCATACTACAATAGGTCTGTGTTCCAAACCACCAAAATGTATGAGAAATAGTGTCTCCAAATAAGGTTTGAAAACACTGCAAGACTATATGAAATTTATTTCCTACAGTTTGATGACTTTGCTGAAACTGAACCATCACCCATTTGATGATCTCTGATAAGATTGCAAAGGACTATGCACTTAAGAAATAACTTAGAAATTCACAAAATGTTTGGGATTCACAGGGAGAGGCTTAGCAATCCTCTAATTGAGGATTTATTTACAAAATTATAAACCTAGGCAAGTTTTTATATAAAATATTAACTGGGATTATATCAAAAGAAGCTTCCATGCTCAACCAAGTTTGGGACACGTTAGGTCAAATGTCTAGACTGCAGGACTTCTCAGAGCCATTGAGACGATGATTCCCTCTATAATACTCTAAGCAGGACTAGTGTAGAATGTCTCCCTAGCTCCCTTAATTATGGAATTATTATTTTGTAGGTTATCACCTGGACTGATTGTCTATGTTATACTCTTTGAGAAAAGCTGATCTACCATCACTGCAACCTTAAAATCATTAAAACTTTCTGAGACTTGGTTGCTTTCTCTGCTATTTCTGTCCTACCAATGAAGACCAAGGTGGTGTAACTGTGGAAACCCTGAGCAGGCACACAGGAGGCACAGGGCACTCACGTCGCCTTTCTTTCCCAGTCAGTGACAGCCACATGCTTAAAAGAAACCCATCTGTTTACCAGCCCAGGCTGTGAGCCACATGCTGGTCCCAGTGACAATCTCATATCTATTTTCTCAGCCTTCAACAAATAAGAAAGAAAAATGGCCTTTTAACCTCAGCTGACATAGCAATGGGACCTGGAAAAGGAATGGATGAGAATCTGTCTGTTTAATGCAATATTTTCCTACAGAGATAACAACCAATTACATTTCCTTTCTTAAGAGCCAATGATGAATGTGACTGATGGGCAAGAAATACCACTCCTGGGTAATACATTTTAGGGTAAAGCTATGATACCAAACTCACCCCATCATTTCTGAGAACCATCTGGCTTAAGTGGATCATCACAGAAAGTATTAGCATTCTGGGAACTCAGGCATGGTTTTCCCAGGTAAGCTCTGCTCTCCACAGATATTTATTCCGCTCAGATACCAGTACGCTTACAAAGAGTTACCACTGTCTACTGTATGCCTGTCCCTGGTGTGTCTGTGTGTCTGTGTGTGTGTGTGAGGAGGGTGGGAGGTGGAGACAGAGAGAGACAGAGACAGACAGTGAGAGCTGGTGCTGAAGTTCCATGGGCAATAGGGCTCTTACGCAGAGAAAACAAAGAGAAGGAATGGCTGCAGGTCAACTCCAAAATCACTGGGGGCTTAGAAATCCGCAGACTCAGCAGTACCTGGAACACTGCCTTTCAACAGACTCAATCCTTCCTTCCCTTGGGTGTGAAACACAAAGGGTATTTCTGGTATTGTATAAAGGCCTATAAAGTCAGGGCACTTAATGACAAGGGATTTCTCAGTTTCTCGTGGGAAATAGAATCCACATTCAAGAAGTTAACTGGGAAGAATGTTCATTTCTGATTCTGTGCTCAGCCCTTGATGTTTTTGACCCAGGTGTGTAAGGACCGGATGGCTTCTGTTTACTGTAGCTCACCTCAGGCAAAACCCACAATTCTGTTATGCCTGCACCCTCAAATAACCATTATAAACAACATAGCCAGAGACTCTTGGACCAGACCTTGTATTCAGTGATTCCCCTACATTAACTCACCTCTATGCAGAGAAGTAGGTGCTCCCTGTTGAAGATGATAAAACCAAGATACAAAGAGAGTAAATAACTTGGCCAACGTCCAAAAGTAGGAAGGGACAGGACTGGAACTCACTGTGGCATTCTGACTCCAGAACTGCTGTTCTCAGTCACTATACTACACTACCAAGGTTATCATCCCAGTGCAAAAGTGAATATGCAAGTTAAATTAGAATTTGTGAGGAAATGAGTACTATGGACTGAATGTTTGTGTTTTCCAAACAATTCACATGGTAAAGCCCTAACCCCTGATGTGATGGTTTTTGGAGGTGGAGTTTTGGGGAGGCCATCACATCGTGAAGGTGGAAACTCTCAAGGGAGATGAGTGACCTTACAAGAAGAAACATGAAAGAGATGATCTTTCTCTCTGCCACGTGAGGACACAGCAAAAAGATGGCCATCTGCAAACTGAAGCAGGCCCTTACCAAATGGCAAATTAGTTCGTACCTTGATCGTGGAGACCCCAGCCTCAGAACTGTGAGAAATAAGTGTTTGCTGTTTAAGCCATCCTGTCTATGGTATTTGTTATAGCAGCCTGAACTGAAATGAGAAAATATTTATCTCACTTACTGCACAGTAAAACATACTGATGATCCAATGAGACAACTCCTTACCAGTTCCTTTCCAGAAGCAAAGCCCTTTGCTCCCTCTTCCCATTCAACCCTTCAAATGTCCAGACAAAGCCCTCTCACCTTCCATTCCCATGCTTTTACGTGGGAGAACCAGCCCTGCAGGTAGACAGACCCATCACCAACCTTGGAGAACAACCCGGACATCATTCATGATATCCAAGTCAAGTCTATTGGGAGGGTTCATTGAAGCGGGTCACCAAATTGTTGATTCTCAACAACACAGAGTTCTTCATACAAAAAGGAGTCTGCTGCTATGAAATATAAAGTTTCCTCATATTGTTACACAGGGATTATTTGATTTAATCCTTAGAACAATCTAGAAAAAACTCAGAAATGTTTATCTCTGCTCTTCAGATAAGAAAACTGAGCTAGAGAAGGTTGACAAGGCATCCCAATACCAATGGAGAGTGGGGCTGGACCTTGACCTTTTGCTCTAGGCAGAGCAACCCTGAAAACTTGGTCCCTTTAGCACATTCTGTGCCTCTTCTGAATGGTTATCTGCCCATTCCCTTCCCGCAAAGACCTACACCTCAGTGTTCATCCAATGTTTCACGCAGCAAATTTTCTAAGCTGTTCATTGGTACGAGGCAGAGGTTCTCAACTAGATGTCAGGGGCAATTTTGCTGGTAATGTCTGAAAACATTTTTAAATTTTCAATACTGGAGGGAGCCATCAGCATTTAGTGTGTAGAAGACAGATGTGTGGCTAAACATCCCAACATGAATACGGCAGTACTTGCACAACAATAGTATTAAGGTTGAGAAATCCTAGGAACAGGGTACACAAAGAAAATTATAGGTAATCTTACACCATTTTGAGTGATTTTCTTACGTTCAATTATAGGTATACCTTGGTGACATTGCAGGTTCAGTGCCAGACCACCACAATAAAGCAAATATCGCTAAATATTTGCTATTTAAATAAAATAAATAAATAATAAAAATAACTATTCACGGATTTTTTTGGTTTCTCAGTGCATATAAAATTATGTTTACACTATAATGTAGTCTATTAAGTGTGCAATGCCATTATGTTTAATTAAAAAATGCATATACCTTATTTAAAACTACGTTATTGCTAAAATTATAATAATCTGAACCTTCAGTAAGCCATATCTTTTGCTGATGGAGAGTCTTGCCTCAATGTTGATGGCTGCTGACTGATCAGGGTAATAGTTGCTGAAGGTTAAGGTGACTGTGACAATTTCTTAAAATAAGACAACAATGAAGTTTGCCATATCATTGGACCCTTCCTTTCATGAAAGAGCTCTCTGTAGCATGTGATAGCATGCTTGCTAACATTTTACCCAAAGTAGAACCTCTTTCAGAATTAGATTCAATTCTCCCAAATCCTACAGCTACCTTGTCAACTAAGATTATAGAATATTTTAAATCCTCTGTTGCTATTTCAACAATGACAACAACATCTTCACCAAGAGTACAGTTCATCTCAAGACACCACTTTCTTTGCTCACCCATAAGAAGCAACTTCTCATCCATTAAAGTTTTATCATGAGATTATAGCAATTCAGTCACATCTTCAGGCTCCACCTCTAATTGTAGTTATCTTTCTACTTCTAACACATCTACAGTTACTTCTTCCACTGAAGTCCTGAAACTCTTAAAGTCATCCATGAGGGTTGCTATCAACTTCTTCCAAAGTTCTGTTAATGTTGATATTTTTACCTCTTCCCATGAATCACCAATGTTCTTAATGGCAGCTAAAATGATGAGTCCCTTCCAGAAGGTTTTCAATTTACTTTTCTCAAATCCAGCAGAGGAATCACTATCTATTGCAGCTATAGCCTCACTAAATGTATTTCTTAAATAATAAAACTTGAAAGTCAAAATTACCCCCGATTCATGGGTTTCAGAACTGATGTTGTGCTAGCAGGCTTGAAAACAAATTAATCTCCATCAGAGCGCTTGGGTGAACAGGGGCATTCTCAATGAGTAGTAATATTCTTAAAGGAAACTTTTTTTACTTTCTGAGCCATAGGTTTCAACATTGGGCTTAAATATTCAGTAAACCATACTATAAATAGATGTGCTGTAATCCAGGCTTTGTTGTTCCATTTCTAGAGCACAGGCAGAGTAGATTTAGCATAATTCTTAAGGACCCTAGGATTTTTGGAATGGGAAATGAACACTGGCTTCAACTTAAAGTCATAAGCTGCAATAGCACCTAACAAAAGACAGTCAGCCTTGGAAGCTTTGAAACCAGGCATTGACTTCTCCTCTCCAGTTATGAAAGGTTTTTATGGCATCTTTTTCCTCTATAAGGCTGTTTTTATCTACACTGAAAATCTGTTCCTTAGGGTAGCCACCTTCATCAGTGATTTCAGCTAGATCTTCTAACTTCTAACTGATAACTTGCTGCAGCTTCTATATCAGTACTTGTTTCTTCACCTTGCAATTTAATGTTATAGAGATGGTTTCTTTCTTTAAACCCTCATTAATCAACCTCTGCTAGCTTCCAAATTTTTTTCTGCAGCTTCCTCACCTCTCTCAGCCATTATAGAATTGAAAAGAGTAGGGCCTTGCTCTGGGTTTTGCTTCTACTTAGGGGAATTGTTTTAGTCCGTCTCACTGTCATAAATATACTACCTGAGACTGGGTAATTTATAATCAAAATAGGTTTAATTGACTCACAGTCTTGCATGGCTGGGGGGCCTTAGGAAACTTACAATCATGGCAGAAGGTGAAGGGGAAGCAAAGCACGGCTTACATGGAAGCAGGAGACAGAGCAAGAGCACAGGGGAACTGCCACTTTTAAACCATCAGATCTCATAAGGACTCCCTCACTACCATGAGAACAGCATGGGGGCAACCACCCCTATGATCCAGTTACCTCTCACCAGGTCCCTCTCTTGACACATGGGGTTACAATTTGAGATGAGATTTGGGCAGGGACACAGAGCCAAAACATATCAGGAATGTTGTGGCTTGTTTGGTCTTCTATTCAAACCACAAAACTGTCTCCATTTCAGCGATTAGGCTATTTTGCTTGCTTTTCATCTGTTAACTGAAAAAGTGATTTTAAATGTTCTTCAAGACCTTTTCCTTTATATTTACAACTTGACTACTGTTTGGCGCAAGAGGCCTAGCTTTCAGTTGATCTCACCTTTTGACATGCCTTCCTCACAAAGTTTAATCATTTCTAGCTTTTAATTTAAAGCGAGAAACATGCGACACTTCCTTTCACTTGTCCACTTAGAGGCCACTGTAGGGTTATTAATTGGCCGATTTTCAGTATTGTTGTGTCTCCAGGATTAGGGAGGACCAAGGAGAGGAGAAAGATGGGGAAAGGGCCGGGAGGTGGAGCAATCAGAACACACACAACATTTATCAATTAAGTTCATGGTCTTATATGGGCATGCTTCATGGCAGCCAAAACAATTACAATAGTAACATCAAAGAAGACTAATCATGGATCACCGTGGCAGATATAAAAATAATGAAAAGGTACGAAAATTGTGAGAATTAGTAAAATGGGACACAGAGACACAAAGTGAGCACATGCTGTTGGAAAAAAATAAACAGTGCTAATAGACTTGCTGGAGGCAGCGTTGCCACAAACCTTTAATTTGTAAAAATTGCATCACCTAGGAAGGACAATAAAGTAAAGAGCAGACTGGGCATGTTGGCTTATGCCTGTAATCCCAGCACTTTGGGAGGCCGAGGCGGGCGGATCACGAGGTCAGAAGATCAAGACCATCCTGGCTAACATGGTGAAACCCTGTCTCCACTAAAAATACAAAAAATTAGTCAGGCATGGTGATGGGCACTTGTAGTCCCAGCTACTTGGGAGGCTGAGGCAGCAGAATGGCATGAACTCGAGAGGCGGAGCTTGCAGTGAACCGAGATCGCGCCATTGCACTCCACTCCAGCCTGGGCGACAGAGTGAGACTCTGTCTCAAAAAAAAAAAAAAAAAAAAAAAGTGATGTATGCCTACAACCAATTTTCAAAATAATACTATGAGACTGAAAATATTACTATTTCATGTAAGAAGAGGATATGGAAGTCTGAGAGTTGACCAAGGTCATAAAGCTAGGACTTGAACCCCAAAGTTCAGCTTCAGAGCCCACACTCTAAACTTGTTGCATTGCCTTTCACAGTTGAATAAGACACTGTCAATATTTTATACTGCTGGTGAGAGTGAAAAGGTTCTGCAACAAGGACAGGATGGTGCCTGGAGCTGCCACTGTAAAGGCTGACTTAGAGAAAGCAGATATTTTTCTAAGTGGGGCTTGTATATTATCAGGAAGGGCTCCAGGAGGAGGAGAGGTTGAAAAGACTCTGAGGTGAAGTCCTTGGTGGCATAAAACGACCACACCCCTGAGACTTCCCTGATTCCCAAATGCAATGCAGTTTGTGTAGCAGGCTGCTTCTGAGATAGCCCCAGTGACCCCTGTTCCTGGTGTCGATGCGCTTGTGTGATCCTAAGGATACTGGCTTTACCTGTCTTGATCTCTCTTGCTCGGTCAGATGAAAGGCAAGTGCCATGTTGTAAACTGCCTTATGGAACTGGCGATACAGCCAAGGGACTGAGGGAAGCTTCCAGACAACAGCCTGTGGGAACAGAATCCTACCCACAACAATTTGAGTGAACTTAGGACAAAATGCTCAACGTCGCTAATCATCAGAGAAACATAAACCGAAACCACAACGAGATACTATCTCACACCAGTCAGAATGGCTATTATTAAAAAGTCAAAACACAACAGATGTTGGCAGGGCTGTGGAGAAAAGCGTTCGCTCATACACTGCTGGTGGAAATGAAAATTAGCTCAGCCACTGTGGAAAGCGGTTGGAGATTTCTCAAAGAATATAACACAGAACTAACATTCTACCCAGCAACCCCATTACTGGGTAAATATCCAAAAGAAAATGAATCATTTTACCAAAAAGATACATGTACTTGTATGTTCATAGCAGTACTATTCATAATAACAAAAACATAGACTCATCCTAGGTGCCCATCAGTGGTGGACTGAATAAAGAAAATGTACATATGCATCGTGAAATACTCTGCAGCCATAAAGAAACAAAATCATGTCCTTTGCAGCCACATGGATGCAGCTGGAGGCCATTTTCCTAAGCAAATTAACACAGGAACAAAAAACCAAATACTGTATGTTCTCACTTATAAGTTGGAGCTAAACATTGGTTAGACATGGACACAAGAATTGCAACAATAGACACTGGGGACTACTAGAAGGGGCAGTCGGGAAGGAGGGCAAGGGTTGAAAAAACCAACTCTTAGATACTATGCGCGCTATCTGGGTGATGGGATCGTTTGTATCCCCAGCCTCAGCATCATGCAATATACTCATGCAACAAATCTGCAAATGTACCCCCTGAACCTAACATAAAAGCTGAAATTATTTAAAGAAACAAAAGAAAAAGGAAGTGAGTCCTTCTTAAGAGGACTGCAGCCCCAGGCAGCACATTAATTGCAGCTTAGTCAGAGACTCAGGCAGATAACCCAGCTAAGTCACACCCAGATTCCTGATCACAGACATTGTGACAAAATAAACGTTTTTGTTTCAAGCTGCTAACCTTGGGGGGTAATTTGTTACACAGCAGAGAAGACTAATATAGTGTTCACATCAGATTCTTCCAACACACTTCTTCAGGTCCTCTGGGACTCACCTGGCTCTGATTCCAGTCATCTTTGAGGTGACCAGTCTTGCTTGGGCTCCAGTCACCTTCATGCAGGTAGAATCTGGTCCCACTTTGCTTCTGTCTTATATTGTACCTGTCTCCTCCCACCTGCCTTGCACCCATGCATTTCTATTTTGTAGATAAGTTAACTTGCTATGGTACAAATCTTTGACCAGGGGGCAGTGGAACAATGGATAATACGTGATTTCCCCTTTCCTTTTTCCTGGAAATGATATTCTGAGATACATTTCTTACTGCTTTTCAGGAACTGTTGTATGGTAACTGTGAAAGTATGCAACAATACCTGCAGAGACAGCCACCTGGCAACACTTGCATCAGCAATCTCTCCTTCCATGATTTGCTTCCTGACTCTCTCTCCTGCTCCCTGGGATCACACCTCCCAAAACTGTATGTGCAGAAGCCTTTGTTGGGCTGTGATTTCTGGGCAATCTAAGCCAGGATGGACATTGCCTAATACATCAGAGATGCTCAGTCAGTGGAAACTATCAAGCCTCTTCTCTGTATGGTTGAGTGACCCGGACCGTATTCCTTTTAGTTTGAAGGTTGTATAATTCCCTATATTTTTATTTTGTTCTTATAGCCTCTTTCTCATCTTTATGAGAGAAGATAACAAAATGGAAGACACAAAGCAGTTCAGTGAACAAGTTTCAAGTAGCATTGATGAAGTTTTTCCCTCCTAACTCACTCTCCTGAAACTCCTTCCACCCATTCCCTCCCTTGCTCTTCATTCCTTATTGGTACTTTCCAGTGTAGAGTTCCCCTGTCTCATCACCCTTTCATACTTCCAAGTCTTTGCTCATCTATTCCCCCTGCTACAAATAGCATCCATCTTTCTAGTTAATTATTATGTATTTTTAATGATACCACTTTAAAGGTCATCTCATCCAGCAACTTAGGAAGCCTTCTCTAAAAACCTCCCTTTGGACGAAGTGTTCCTTCTCCGAGATCTCAGAAGAACCTAGAACATATGACTGCCTTATTCATTTTTCGTAAAAAACATTATAAACTTTGCTGGAACAACAACCATAGTATATTCATCTAACACCTTCAGTGCTTAATTACTCTTCATTGAATGAATGAATAAATCCAATAAAGCAAGAAGAATGGCTAAAATCAATTTTCCCTTGAATGTCGTGCTGACAATTTCAACATAAATCTGAAAGCGACTCAATTCTGTGTTGAAAGTTAGGGTGACTGGAATAAAAACTCACACTCTTTCAACCAGTTCCATATTCAGCCTGCACCCAGTTTGCTGTTATCAGTGCAGTTCAGCAAGGCAATCTGGCCCTCTTCCTCTAGCACTTGAGAGCTCATGAGATGACATGGTAAAACATGCACAATAAACCTGGGGGGTTGGTGACAAGCATTTTTCACCTCCCCTCTTGCCGTGGCTAGGCCTATACCCTTCACTTCCCAATATCCCACCTCTAACATCAACCTTATTTTCAAGAGCGAGAGCATGAAGTGTCCAAAGTTCTACAACCTTGGAAATGTCTACAGATCAATGACTTTTGAGACCAAAGAATGTGTATGATAATTTAATAATACAATATGCTTAAGTCCCCCTGTTCACACACAAATATATATATATATATATATATATGCACAAAAAATATATAAGAAGCTCATTAGCACTCGAGACAGTTCATTCTGTTTCTACCTAAATAATGGATAGAGAGGATATCTGATATATTATTTTCTAGGTTGTGACCTGTGACAAGTCAGCTCACCCACTGAGCCTCAATTTTCTCATCTGTACAACTGAAACCATATGCGCCTGTATGGCCTTGTACAAAGGATGATAGCAGCAATCACAGCAATGAATGGAGAACAACTTTGAAACATGAAGAGATGTTTTCTTCTAGTACAGACTGTTGTTCCTGTTCTACCTACAATCTAGGGCCATTGGGCATTCTTCATTCCTGAAACACCCCGCAAAAGAGATGGTGCATTAGAATTGCAGACATAAGAAGAGAATAGTTTATCCTTAATTTTAAGTTTTCAAACAGACTTTTGAATTTAATGAGTAAGATTTTAATTTAATAACAAAGAATTTGAAGCTTCAAAACTCCAGGAATTTGGCCATGAATAGTAGCTTCAAGAGATTATTAACTGATTAATTTTTTTCCCCACTCCTCAACCTAAAAACTGGATAGGATTTGATTGGACTAAGAGAATCTGAGACAGAGTCAAAGGTGAAGTGAAGATGGCTGTAGCACTTACCAGTCCCCCCACTAAGAGGCTCCATGCATGCTCTCACCCCACCTTCAAACCTGGCTGAGTGTCCTAATTCTAAAGAAAAAAACATGAAATGACTTGGAGGAATCTCTGTGCAGAGATGATCCATGTCCTCATCCCTCATTCGAATTTGGGCACACAGCAGGTCCCTGAGTTCTCCAAGCACCAAATGGTTTCCTATCAAAGGACTTTAAAGGGTCCAGGGATCCAGAAGTAGCAACTCTGGATAAGCAGTGAGAAGTTAATGACTGAGGATCCTATGGGAAGATGTAAAACTCAAAGGATGCTGGTGAGGAAGATAATGATCACAAGCTAAATACTCAATCCCCATGCTCAATTCTCAACTCCAATACTGTAGCTCTCCGGAAACCCAAGAACTTGGTTTCAACTTCACAGTAAAGTGAGGAGAAATTCTTGATTTTGCTATTGTTGTTAATCTATGGCCTGGAGATTAGAATAAAAATGAGGTTCAACTACAAAAAACAGCTCCATTTTTGCAAATCTAAGTCGGTGGGCTATGTTACCATGAGTAAAGGGACTCACACAGCATCTGGCCCAGAGCAGGTGTCTTGTTATTAACAGCTCCCCTGCCACAATGTTGAACTGACCCTGACCTCACAACACTCTCATAGCTCCCAGTTTAGCTCTCGTGGTGACAATGACAAATGATTTAATCATAGAATCTTTGCCCAGTATGGAACTTTCCAGGCCAGCTCTCTCAATTTAGAGTTTGGAACCTGAGACCCAGGGACGGGGAGAGACACTACCAGACACAGCAAAGTAGCATCAGAGATAGGAGGGAAGCCCGGGTGTCCTGAATTTATGTTACAACTCTTTCCATTTCCCATGAAGCTTCCCAAGGAAAAAAGCCGAGGATGACTTTGCAGATCATCAATAATTTAATTGGTGGAAGACAGAAGGGCAAGAGGGAGTTAATTAGTGTGAAGAGCTAATCAAGAAAATATGGTCCCAAGGGGAATGCTAATACTCTATCTGAGAATGAATGACAATGACATAGTAACAAGTTGCTCTAATCCTTCACATCCCCATAGGCCCACCTCCTGAAATATGTTTCGCATGGTTATGTCTTTATCAAATATCTCCATTGGTTTCACGGTGTCTAGAAACTAAAATTCTACTTCTTTGGCATAGCAGTCAAAGCCCTCTCTGTTCTTCCCTCAATGCCCTTTGCTAGCCTCAATGTTCTCTGCAGCCTTTTGGACAACCTTCTCTCCCTTCGCTTGGAGCATTCATGCCTGGTCCTCCATTTTTTGCCCAGTCTGCAAGGCTCTCTTTCTTCATCCTCCCTCATGTATCAAAATTCAGCTCAGTTTGTAAGGCACAGTTTAGATGGCACTTTCCCTTGATCCCCCAGGACAAAATAAATCTTAATTCTCTGTACTTTTGAAGTACAAAACTAGGAGAATAGTAAAGCAGAGCAATAAAGAGGTTAAAGCACAGGAGCTTAAGTCAAACAGACCAGCCACTTACTAGTTACATGATCCTTAGCAATTTCCCTAACCTCCCTGAACCTTTAATTTGCAAAATGAGATATTAATGTTGTCACCTTCTAAGGGCATGTGACTTACATAATACATAAGACCTGTTGCTTTGCACAATGTTTGGTACTTGTTTTATTTCATCCAGTCTAATACAGCTGGAGTAAAATATAATAATATGCATAATCATATTTTAATGCCTCACTTTTTATGTTGTGTTATCATCCTTTTAGTCTATCTTTTCCCCTTCTCTGTATAAGTTCCAGACAGGTCAGATTTATGTCTTGCTCATTAACTCATTCAAAAATTAGTTATTATGCACCAATATATGTCAGATATTCTTCTAAGCACTGGAGATACTGAGCTGAAACCAAACAAACATGATTCCTATTCTCAAAGACTTTACTTTTGAGCAAGATGGCTGACTAGATGTGGACAGGAAGAGATTCTCCCACCAAGATACCAAATAGTCAAGAAGATTAGCACACTCCAAACAGATCTCCAGAAAGAAGGCACTGAGAGTGAATGGAGGGAGGGTGCAGATACAAGGCTAAAAGGGGAGGGAGGTAGAAGCCCTGCATGGAGTTGCCAAGCACCAGGACTCATTCCTGGCCCAGAGTGGGTCCTGGGGAAGAGGTGTGTGAAAGAGGCATGGAGTGGCCCAGTCTCACCATGGACCTCCAGAATCCTAGCTTCAGGAAATTCCACAACCCCGATGGACATTTAAGCTGGCAGGAAACCGCCCAGAGAGATGACAGAGACAGAACTCCAGCCTGCATGTAGCTTAGAGGATATGACTTGGGAACAACTGTAGTGGAGCGCAGTCATTGGTGCTCATCCTCCTAGGCTCACCATACCCCTCTAGTTGGCTTTAGCCTTGATTGACTGACAGACCTGAACAGAGCAGGGCTATCTTGCCCATGGGAGGGGGCCAGTCTGATCTGACTGTCCTCATCTGCTGGCTTATCCCAGAGTCCCTGCCTGACTGCACCTAGTTGCAACACAGCCTCAGCTGCCCAGCCAAGGCACCTGCCAGTGGCCTCCACCATAGCTCTTTCACTGGCAGACCTGCCTAAAGCTGGAGGGCTTCCATAGGCAGGCCCTCACCACCAGCAACCCTCTCCCCGTGCTGCTTCGTTGGTGTATACTCACCCCCAGCCTTCCCTTGCTGCTTTGCCAGTGCTCACTCACCCACAATCTCCCCTGGCTGCTTCTCCAGTGTGCATGCATGTGCTAACCCTGCCACTGGCATGAATGTGTACATGGAACCAGCCACTGCCCCACCACTGCCCTGCTGAAGCACACTTGCCAGCATTACCCATGACAGTATTGTTACCAATGGACTGGGGACACCTTGGCTCCTCCAACACAGCAGGTGCTGAACCTCGAGAGGCCAAAGAGAAAAAATATGCAGGCCTGGTCCCAGACTACCACAGTTAGTGCACACAGCCCAAGAGTGCTGAGCTAAGCCTTGGACCCCTGAAATCAATGAGAAATGAAGCCAATTAACTAAGCCCAAACTATACCACAGTCAAAAGCATCAAAGAATCCCCCCCAAAATACAGTAATTTTAAACATTAAAGGAACATCAACCCATTCACATGAGAAAAAATAAGCATAAGAACTCTGGCGACACTAAAAGCCAGTCTTCTTACCTCCAAAGGAGTGCCCTAACTTCCCAGCAATGGTTCTTAACCATGCTAAAATGGCTAAAATGACAGACATCAAATTCAGAATCTGGATGATAATGATTATCATCAAGATTCAGGAGAAAGTTGAAACCCAATCCAAGGAATCTAAAAAATCCAATAAAATGTATATAAGAGCTGAAAGATGAAATGGCTATTTTAAGAAAGAACAAAAGTAATCTCCTAGAGCTGAAAAACTCACTATAAGAATTTCATAATATAATCAGAAGTATTAACAGCAGAATATACAAAGCTGATGAAAGAATCTCAGAGCTTGAATACTGGTTCTTCAAACCAACTCAGGCAAAAGTAAAGTGAAAAGAATTTTTAGAAATGAACAAAACCTTGGGAAAATGAGGGATTATGTAAAGAGACCAAACCTATGACTCATTGGCATCGCAGAAAGAGAGGGAGCAAGCAACTTTGAAAACACATTTGAGGATATTGTCCATAAAAATTTCCCCAGCCTCACTAGAGTGGACAATATACAAATTCAGAAAATTCAGAAAACTGCAGTGAGATGCTATACAAGATGACCATTCAAAATTATAGACCCATAGTCATCAGATTCTCCAAGGTTAACACGAAAAAAAAATGTAAAGGCAGCTAGAGAGAAGAGGTAGATAATGTAGAAAGGGGTCTCCATCAGACTACCAGCAGAACTCTCAGCAAAAGCCTTACAAGACAGAAGACATTGAAAGCATATATTCAGCATCTTTAAATAAAAGAAATTCCAACCAAGAATTTTATATCTAGCAAAACTAAGCTTCGTAAATGAAGGATAAATAAAATCCTTTTCAGACCAGCAAACACTAAGGGAACTTGCTAACAAATCTGTAACAAATTATCTTAGTGTTTGCTGATCTGAAAAAGATTTTCTTTTCACATCTGACTTGCTAGAAGTCCTTAAGGGAGTGCTAAACATAGAAAAAAAAAAAAAAAACACTCATCAACCACAAAAAAAAAAAGAGTACTTCAGCACATAGCATACTGACACTATAACAACTATACAAGAAAGTCTACATAATAACTAGCTAATACAAGATAACAGAATTAAATCCTTACATATGAATATTAACCTTGACCATAAACAGGCTAAATGCCCCACTTAAAAGGCACAGGGTGGCAAGCTGGATAAAGCAGCAAGACGACCAAACTGTATGCTGTCTTCAAGAGACCCATCTCACATGTAATGATGCCACAGATTCAAAGTAAAGAAATGGAGAAAGATCTATCAAGCAAACAGAAAACAACAAAAAAGAGCAGAGGTTGCTATTCTTCTTTCAGAGAAAACAGACTCTAAGCCAACAACAATAAAAAATGACAAAGAATGGTGTTACATAATGATAAAAGGTTCAACTCAACAAGAAGACTTAACTATACTAAATACATATGCACCCAACATTGGAGCACCAGACTCATAAAACAAGTTCTTAGAGACCTACAAAGACAATTAAATAGCCGCACAATAATAATAGGAATCTTTAACCCCCTACTGATAGTATTAGACAGATCATCAAGGCAGGAAACTAACAATGATATTCGGAACCCAAACTTGACACTTTACCAAAGTAACCTAACAGACATCTACAGAACACTCCACCCAACAATAACAGAATATACATTATTCTTATCAGCACATGGCAACTACTCTAAGATCAACCACACATTTGGCCATAAGGCAATTCTCAACAAATTTTTAAAAATAAAATCATATCCATGTTCTCAGACCGCAGCACAATTAAAAATAATAATATCAAGAAGATATCTCAAAACCATGCAATTAAATGGAAATCAAACAATTTGCTCTTGAGTAACTTTTGGGTAAAGAATGAAATTAAGACAGAAATCAATGTTTTGAAACTAATGAAAACAAAGACACAACATACCAGAATCTCTGAGATACAGCTAAAGCAGTGTTAGAAAGTTAATAGTGCTAAACACCTACATCAACAAGTTATAGAAAGGTCTCAAATTAACAACCTAACATCACACCTAGAGGAACCAGAAAAACAAGAGCAAATGAACTCCAAAGCTAGCAAAAGAAAAGAAATAACCATAATTGAGATTCAGTGAATGAAATCAAGATACAAAAATATATACAAAAGATCAACAAAACCAAAAGCTGGTTCTTTGCAAAAAAGAGCCCACATTGCCAAGTCAATCCTAAGCCAAAAGAACAAAGCTGGAGGCATCACGCTACCTGATTTCAAACTATACTACAAGGCTACAGTAACCAAAACAGTATGGTACTGGTACCACAACAGAGATATAGATCAATGGAACAGAACAGAGCCCTCAGAAATGATGCCGCATATCTACAACTATTTGATCTTTGACAAACCTGACAAAAACAAGAAATGGGGAAAGGATTCCCTATTTAATAAATGGTGCTGGGAAAACTGGCTAGCCATATGTAGAAAGCTGAAACTGGATCCCTTCCTTACACCTTATACAAAAATTAATTCAAGATGGATTAAAGACTTAAATGTTAGACCTAAAACCATTAAAATCCTACAAGAAAACCTAGGCAATACCATTCAGGCCATAGGCGTGGGCAAGGACTTCATGTCTAAAACACCAAAAGCAATGGCAACAAAAGCCAAAATTGACAAATGGGATCTCATTAAACTAAAGAGCTTCTGCACAGCAAAAGAAACTACCATCAGAGTGAACAGGCAACCTACAGAATGGGAGAAAATTTTTGCAACCGACTCATCTGACAAAGGGCTAATAACCAGAATCTACAATGAACTCAAACAAATTTACAAGAAAAAAACAAACAACCCCATCAAAAAGTGGGCAAAGGACATGAACAGACACTTCTCAAAAGAAGACATTTATGCAGCCAGAAAACACATGAAGAAATGCTCATCATCACTGGCCATCAGAGAAATGCAAATCAAAACCACAGTGAGATACCATCTCACACCAGTTAGAATGGCCATCATTAAAAAATCAGGAAACAACAGGTGCTGGAGAGGATGTGGAGAAATAGGAACACTTTTACACTGTTGGTGGGACTGTAAACTAGTTCAACCATTGTGGAAGTCAGTGTGG
>NW_026652284.1:118761197-118876671 GCF_009828535.3 Hylobates moloch
AAAATTCCTGGAAACATAAAATTTCCCAAAACTAAACCAGGAAGAAATTGAATACCTCAGAGACTAATAATGTATTCCAAAATTGAATCAATAATAAAACATCTATCAATCATAAGAAGCCCTGGATCAGAGAGATTCACAGTCAAAATCTACCAGGTATAGACAGTACAGGTGATACCAAAACTACTGAAATTTTTTCAAAACATCAAGGAGTAAGGACTCCTCTCTAACTCATTCTATGAGTCCAGCATCATTCTATTAATAATACCAAAACTGGGCAGAGACACAACAAAAAAAGAAAACAGTCCACTATCCTTGATGAACATAGATGTAAAAATCCTACCAAATCAAATCCACCAGCACATCAAAAAGCTAACCCACCAAGATCAGTAGGCTTTTTTTTCCTAGGATGCCAAGTTGTTTCAACATACACAAACCAATAAATGAGATTCATCACATAAACAGAACTAAAAACAAAAAACACATGATCATCTCAATAGGCACAGAAAAGGCTTTCAACGAAATTCAACATCCCTTTATATTAAAAGCCCTAAACAAACTAGGAATTAAAGGAGTATACCTCAAAAAACAAAAGATGTCTATGGCAAACCTACAAGCCAACATAATTCTGAATGGGCAAAAGCTGGAAGCATTCCCCTTGAGCAATGGAACCACACAAGGCTGCCAAATCTCACCACAACTGTTCAGCACAGTGCTCAAAATACTAGCCAGAGCAACAAGGCAAGAGAAAGAAATAAAAGACATCCAGGCCAGGCGCCATGGCTCACGCCTGTAATCCCAGCACTTTGGGAGGCTGAGGTGGACGGATCATGAGGTCAGGAGATTGAGACCATCCTGGCTAACATGGTGAAACCCTGTCTCTACTAAAAATACAAAACAAATTAGCCAGGCATGGCGGCGGGCACCTGTAGTCCCAGCTACTCAGGAGGCTGAGGCAAGAGAATGGCGTGAACTGGGGAGGCGGAGCTTGCAGTGAGCCGAGATTGCACCACTGCACTCCAGCCTGGGCAACAGAGTGAGACTCTGTCAAGGGAAAAAAAAAAAACAAAAAACATCCAAATAGGGAAAAGGTAAGTCAAACTATCTGTTTTCACAGATGATATGGTTTTATACCTAGAGAACCCCATAGTCTCTGTATAGAAGCTCTTAGAACTGATAAATAATTTCAGTATGGTTTCAAGATACAAAAGTCAATGTACAAAATCAGCATTTCTATACATCATTAATGTCCAAGCTGAGAACCAAATAAAAAATGCAATCCCATTCACAAGTCACAAATATAATAAAACACCTAAGAATACAGCTAACCAGGGATGTCAAAGAACTCTACAAGAATTACAAAACACTGCTGAAAAAAGTCAGAAATGACACAAACAAATAGAAAAAATTCCATGCTCATGGATAGGAAGAATAAACATTGTTAAAATGTCCATACTGCCCAAAGAAATTTACAGATTCAATGCTATTTTTATCAAACTACCAATATCATTTTCACAGAATTAGAAAAAAACTATTCCAAAATTCATATGAAACTGAAAGAGCCTGAATAGCCAAAGCAATACTAAGCAAAAGAAAAAAGCTAGAGGCATTACATTACCCAATTGCAAACTACACTACAAGGCTACAGAAACCAAAACAGCATGGTATGTGTACAAAAACAGACACATAGACCAATGGAACAGAACAGGTTAGAGAACTCAGAAATAAAGCCACACAACTACAAAGTCAACAATAACAAGCAATGGAAAAGGACTCCCTATTCAATAAATTGTGCTGGGATAACTGGCTAGCCATAAGCAGAAGATTAAAACTGGATTCCCCCTTTCACCATACACAAAAAAATGAACACAAAATGGATTAAAGACTTAAACGTAAAACCTGAAATCATAAAAACCCTAGAAGAAAATCTAGGAAATACCATTCTGGACATACATCTTCACAAAGATTTT
Organism: Hylobates moloch; assembly: GCF_009828535.3. Taxonomy (NCBI): domain Eukaryota; kingdom Metazoa; phylum Chordata; class Mammalia; order Primates; family Hylobatidae; genus Hylobates; species Hylobates moloch. Next base: position 118,763,168 of record NW_026652284.1, read on the forward strand.
ATGACGATAACTCTAAAAGCAATTATAACAAAAACTAAAATAAGCAAGTGGGACCTCACTAAACTTAAAAGCTACTGCACAGCAAAGGAAATTATTAATAGATTAAATAGAAAACCTAAAGAATTGGAGAGAATATTTGCAAACTATTTGTCTAATAAGGGTCTAATATCTAGAATCTATAATAAACTTTAACCAACAAGCAAAAGACAAATAACCCCATTTTTAAAAAGCCAAAGAACATGAACAGACACTTCTCAAAATAAGACATCATGCAGCCAACTAGCACATGAAAAAATGCTCAACATCACTAATCACTAGAGAAATTCAAATCAAAACTACAATATCATCTCATACCAGTCAGAATGGCTACAATTAAAAAGTCAAAAAATAACAGAAAAAGGAATGTTTATACACTGCTGATGGTAATATAAGTTAGTTCAGCCACTGTAGTTTGGGTTAGAGATTTCTGAAAAAAAAAAAAAAAAAAGCTATCATTCAACCCAGCAATTGTATTATCGGGTGTATATCCAATCGAATATAAATTGTTCTACCGTAAAGACACATACACACATATGTTCATTGCAGCACTTTTCATAATAGCAAAAAGACATGTAATGTACATACATATCCATTAACAGTGGACTGAGTAAAGAAAATGTGGTCAATATACACCATGGAATACGATGCAATCATAAAAGAGAATGAAACCATGTTCTTTGCCGCCAACATGGAAGCAGCTGGAGGCCATTATCCTAAGCAAATTAACACAAGAACAGAAAACCACAGACCACATGTTCTTACTTATAAGTGGGAGTTAAACACTGAGTACACATGTACACCAATAGGAAAACAACAGACACAAGGGCTTACATGAGGGTAGAGAGTGGGAGGGGGATGAGGATTGAAAATCTACCTTGTGAGTACTATGCTCACTATCTGAGTTATGAAATAATTTGTAAGCCAAACCCAGACAAGGGGCAACTAACCTATGTAAAAAATCTGTACTTGTACCCATTGAACCTAAAAGTTAGAGGAAAAAAAGGCTTTGCTTTCTACTTAGGGAGATATCGGGGAAAATTCAGCCAGATATTGGGTGAAATTCACCCCCGATATTTCACATAGGTTCTTTTCTATTTTCCCTAAGCGTCAGCCAGGTTGAGAAATAAAGGGACAGAGTACAAAAGAGAGAAATTTTAAAGCTGGGTGTCCGGGGGAGACATCACATGTCGGTAGGTTCCGTGGTGCCCCACAAGCTGCAAAACCAGCAAGTTTTTATTAGTGATTTTCAAAGGGGAGGGAGTGTATGAATAGGGGATGGGTCATAGAGATCACGTACTTCACAAGACAATAGAATATCACAAGGCAAATGGAGGCAGGGTGAGATCACAGGACCACAGGACCAGAGCAAAATTAAAATTGCTAATGAAGTTTCGGGCACACATTGTCATTGATAACATCTTATGAGGAGACAGGGTTTGAGAGCAGACAACCGATCTGACCAAAATTTATTAGGCGGGAATTTTCTCATCCTAATAAACCTGGGAGCACTATGGGAGACTGGGGCTTATTTCATCCCTACAGCTCGACCATAAAAGAAGGCTGCACCAAGGGAGCCATTTTGGAGGCCCACCCTCAGGGATGCATTCTCTTTCTCAGGGATGTTCCTTGCTGAGAAAAAGAATTCAGCGATATTTCTTCCATTTGCTTTTGAAAGAAGAGAAATAGGGCTCTGTTCCACCCGGCTCACCAGTGGTCAGAGTTTAAGGTTATCTCTCTTGTTCCCTGAACATTGCTGTTATCCTGTTCTTGTTTCAAGGTGCCCAGATTTCATATTGTTCAAACACACATGCTCTACAAACAATTTGTGCAGTTAATGCAATCATCACAGGGTGCTGAGGCGACATACATCCTCCTCAGCTTACGAGATGACAGGATTAAGAGATTAAAGTAAAGACAGGCATAGGAAATCACAAGGGTATTGATTGGGGAAGTGATAAGTGTCCATGAAATCTTCACAATTTATGTTCAGAGATTGCAGTAAAGACAGGCATAAGAAATTATAAAAGTATTAATTTGGGGAACTAATAAATGTCCATGAAATCTTCACAATTTATGTTCTTCTGCCATGGCTTCAGCTGATCCCTCCATTCAGGGTCCCTGACTTCCCGCAACAGGGAGAAAGACATCTAGATGTGTATATCTTCAACACCTTCTTAGATTCTAGCACAAAGATCTGCACAAATAGGTATCTACTTTAAAATTTACCCTTGACAAAGTAGTTTCTTAGTGCTAAATGTCAGACTAAGCAATTTCTATGCATTATCTCAATGAATATTTACAACTTCCCAGTGCTCTCCCTATTTTAATACTAGAAAATTATGGCTCTGTCAGGTTATGTGGTTTGTTCGAGGATCCACAAATAGGAAGCAATGACGCTAGAATTCAAATTCAGATATGCCTTACCCCAAAACTCTTATCCATTCCACTAGATTTTAGTGCCTCTACTTATTGGATACTTAGTCATTGTCTCAATAAATAAACTGATGGGTAGAATAATATTACAAAGAGTAGGGAAAACTCTCAGGATTCCATTTTGTCTTTGCTTTCTAAAGTTACAAACAATGACATTTTTTGAACCATCCATCACATTGAATTTTATGAATATTATTCATTCCTCAGGTTGCTATTCAAAGTACATTACAATACATTGCTACCATTTACCCTTTGTAAGGCTCAATGAGTCAGCCAACTCCATTGATTATCTGTCACTTCAGAATATGTCTGTCACAAATTCATCCCAAAGCCATGTTGGGCCAACAACATGGTCATCTTTATCTTTGACTTAATTTCACTATTCATAATAAGAGCTACCATAATGTGTACAAGCATTACATATTTTAAAAGTAATAATAATAAGAGCTGGCATTGAGTGGGTGTTCACTTGTTGCCATGAACTCTCCTGAGTATTTTATATACATGGGTACATTTGATCCTTACAGCAGCCTTTGATGTGGGTAAGATTGCTCAGTATCACAGATGGAAAAGACTCAGGGCACTAGCAATCTGACCAAAGTTCAAACAGAGCAAATAAGAAGCAGGACCAGATCTCAAAGAGCATAGCTTTCAGGCCACAAGCATTTGCTTGGAAACATCATGTGTAGTTCGTGAAAGGTAAATATTATTCTGAGTAAGGCTTCTCACCAATAAGATGCAATTGCGAGGGGAGTGGGGACAGAACCTCCTTATGTATTCATAAAACTGTCCAGAGATAAAGCACCTCTGGCTCTTGAAGGTGTGGTCTCTATAGTGGCCATTCCAGAATCCTATTGTTCAGAGCAGCTCCACTCATTGGCTTAAATGAACATTCCATTTGGAATGATTCTAGTGTAATGGAGAAGAAAGAGTGTGCTAAGCCTCATTTACCCTCTTCAGAGTAGAATGAACACAGACAGGCTTGGCTTTTCATCCTGGCTTCAACTCTTACTCAGTGTAGATACTGTGCTTTCTCCTGAACTTTGGTCAAACAATTGTTGGTCAGGTACTGTCCTAGGTGCTGAAGTCACATAAAAGAATGAGGTTCAGTTTACACTAGCAAGAAGTTCACAGGAACTGGAGAATATAAATATACTATGGGGTCGGTCGTGGTGGCTCATGCCCGTAATCTCAGCACTTTGGGAGGCCGAGGCGGGCAGATCACCTGAAGTCAGGAGTTCAAGACCAGCTGGGCCAACATATATACACACACACACACACACACACACACACACAAAAAAAATATGTTTTTATATACATTTTATATATATATATATACACACGTCATATGTGTGTGTGTGTGTGTATATATATATATATATATAAAATGCTAAGCACAACAAGAAAAAAATCTCAGCCTCAAGTTGTACATCAAAGTATCAAACTTCATTTGTAGACTACATTCATTTGTAGACTACATTCAAACTTCATTTGAAGACTACATCAAACTTCATTTGTAATCTGGTAAGCCCAAATTAACATCATAATATGGCACTTCATACTGATCAGAATGGCTAAAATAAAAAAGCAGAGATTACCAAGTGTGGATGTGGATGTGAAATGACTGAAATTTTTGTATATTGCTGGAGTAAGTGTAAATTGCTATGGCTACTTTGGAAAACTATTTAGCAGTATCTACTGAAACTAAGCATGCATGTACCTCATTACACAACTGTGCCATTCTTAGTAATATACTCAACTATATATACGTATAATATATATGTATAATATATGTATACATATATATGTGTATATATACATTAAAAGACATGAGAATGCTATTATCATTTTTATAATAATCTAATGCTATAATTTATACAAATCTCATTAGAATGGGTAAGTGAATTGTGGTATAGTCATACTTTAAAACATTTCATGGCAAAGAGAATAAAATACTATTCTATTAAGACAGGATTAAGATACTATTATTCTATTAAGAATCTATTAAGAGTAGACCTAAACACATATTCCTTGACCTATGAGACACGAATTATGATATCTACCTTTTAAAATATTTAAAAATTTCTTACATGGCACTGAATTTTGAGATATGGCTTTTAACTTGATTTCTCCAAAAATTCCTATTTTTTTATCCTGAAATGAAAACTATTTTCCCAAGGTACAAATGAAGTTTTCTGAACCCTGACTTATGAGACAAGAATTATGATATAATAGAATAAAATACTATTCTATATGGCAATTTGGATTAATTGCATAATAATGTTTGAGCAAAAGAAGCCAAACACAAAAAATATATACTGTCTGATCCTGTTTGTATAAACCTGTTCAAAAATAGTCAAAACTAACCTATGGTGTTATAACTCAGGATTGTAAATACCTTTGGTAGTGGGAAGAGGAAGTGATTATGTGTAGACAGGAACAAAAGGGAGTTTTGGGGGTGTAGATGATATTCTGTTTCTTGATCTGGGTGCTAGTTAAACTGAATCTTTGAGTTGGGAGAAATTCATCAAGATTATATATATATATAATATTTATGCATTCTACAAATATATATATATGCATTCTACAAATGTATATTTTAATAAAATACTTAAGAGTTTGTAACATGGCACAGAATTTTGAGACATGGCTTTTAAATTGATTTCTCCGAAATTTCTCATTTTTTATCCCGAAACAAAAACTATCATTCAAAAATATAAGTTTTCTGAACCTTGACCTATGAGACAATAATTATGATATCTACTTTCACTAAGTGAAAGTGAGAATTAAATTTGAAAACTTAACACCGCAACAACTTATCAGCATAATAAATACTTGTAATGGGTGAGTGAGTGAGTAAACGTGTCTATAAATGCTGTTACATTAAGGTTATGCCACTACATTGTTAGGAAACCATGTAGCAGCACTTATTAAGAGTAGATCTAAACACATTACATAACATAGCTATGCCAGTCGAGCCCTAGAATGTACAGTAGATTGTAAATTGTTGTTGAAATCGATGTAACATCATTCCCTGATCATTTTCCATATTTTAATTTATATTGCCTGTACTTCATTGATACATCTTTTATTCTTGCCATAACAAACTTCCTACTCACCCCAAATATGCCCCATGGATTTCTCCACCTGGTCTCAAGCCAGATGGTTCCATTTTCACAGAATTCTCATCCACCAACCTGTGCTAAGCGTACTTATTTCTTCAAAGTCTTCTCCCTCTTTTTAACTCCCATGATAATTTGCCTACTTCTCCAATAGCAGTAACAGCACCAGGATCATAATAGGCTTCCATTAGTTGGCTGTCAAACTTTGGGCTAAATGTTTTATGCTAATTTAAAATCCAATCATCCCCTGGAATAGTATTGATAGTCTGTTGATATTTTTAACAGAAAAAAATAAAATAAAATAAACTAACAGTAACTATGGGGATTGGGTTTTGTCCTCCCATTTTTTAAATAAGAAAATGAAGTCTCCCGTTGACTAAGTAATACATAGATCTATCCTACACAGCTAGGGCCTAGAGGACTTGGGACTCAAAACCACAGCTAGTACAGTCCAACGCCCAAACTATGTTAGCTAGTAATTGACTACTGAAATTATGAACTTTCAGAATGATGTATCCAGACATCAGGCTGTCTCTGCTTGCAACATAACTGTGATTTCTCAGTTTACAGCTGGGGTACTGAGGCAGATTTATTTCAGTGCCTAGGCCATTGTCTCATTGTCTCATATCTTATGTAACAGAGGAATCATAAAATTGGAGTCATGATTCTGGAAAGTGTCAACTGCAGCTGCCAAATAATCTACCTGCGTTACTTTGTCTAATGCTAAGAGGACAAAGAGTATTCTCCTCAATTTGCAGGTGTGTTAAAGGTAGCACAGAGAGGTCAAGCAATGCCCTCAAGTTCACACAGCTAATGTTGGCAGGAAGCAAACTCAGAACCCACTGATTCTTGATACTTTTAGGCCAGGCTCCCTCCACCACAAAAGCTACCTCCTTAAAGATCCACATGTTCATGAGTCTTAGTAGGGATCCCTGCCCATTCATAACAAAGGGCTAATGAGGTCCCACTTTCCTTTTAAACTGCCCGTTATTTTTAGACTTGCTTTTGTTTCTGCTGTTTTGGATGCAGGCTTCTATTTATACCTCGAAATTTAATTTGAATATCTCATTCTCTGGGGGGTCTTATCAGATCATTTATGGCTCTATTTCATTCCACAAACTGCCCCCAAGGGCCTAGTATGTAGGAGGCAGTGGCCAACATACTGGGGATTCAATGGTGAATTAGAAGTCATACTCCCTGTTCTTCAGAGCTTACCTTTTTTAGTGGGGGAGAGGGGGAGGGCTCACATGCATCACTCTCAAATGCAATTTCCAATTGTGGTAAATGCTATGAACAAAAAATATGGGTATCTTTAAAATAGTATAACGGGGCATTGGATCTAGTTGATGAGGTCTGGGAAGGTTTCCTATTCCTTAGGTAGAATTAAGAAACCTGGCACTATTTGTACCTCTGCACTTACCCTCACTTCACTGTAATTTATTTGCCTATAGGCTATGAGTAACACAAGTACAGGACCATGTCCTATTCACACCTTGAGCCCATGTCCTAGAAAACTTGCATGGTATATTATAGGTGGTTAATAGCTCTCCCTTGAATTGGCTTTTATTATCATCACCATTATTGCTGCTATCCTTGTGGCTACCACCATTGTTGGAGAAAAAATGTGGGACGTGTCTGAATCCAAGCCCCATGTGACGAACTCTATTTTAACTGCACCTTCTTGGCACGTAAAGGAAGCAAACAACAATTTGTTGATGACAAAAGAAATGAGAAAGCTGACTAACTCCAACTGCTTCTCTGAAATGCTAATTTGCTTTCAGAGCCTCTTCGCTGGTTCCTTTATAGCAATTTTACAAGCTTGTAGCAAGGACAGCTTTCTGTTAATGACTACTTGCAAATCCAATATGATGACTGTGTTTTGTCTTAAGCTGGGTTAAAACACTAGCTTACAAATAGAACAGCAGAGGCAGAGATGTTGGCAGCCAGTCCAGAGCAGAGATCAAGGGCACTATCCTGATAACAGATATTTGCTCTTAGGTACTTTAAAAATTAGAACGATGTTTTTTTAACATCCAGAAAGCCCTTTTCAGAAACACTCTCCAACTACCATACTGAAGAAAGAAACTGACTGAGGTCTGAGAAGATAAATTCCAGGTCATACGGTCATACAGCAAGACAGGGTGAAAATGGGTTTTAGGCCCTATCTTTGCTGGTTTTGTTTTATGCAAAACTCTTTCTACTATGCCGAGTTTCTTTAATAGCATGCCAGAAGTATGAAATTTCAGCCAAGGCAGCACTTTCTAGAGAAGAAGGGCTACAGTGATTGCAAATTTAGTGTAAATTTTTCCCATGGTATTCCATTCCTTCACCACCTTCCCAGTTCTGTCTTCTCCTGACCCTTCAGGAAGCTCACTCTGCAACAAATGGCTGCTGCTTCATAAACACCTCACTGTGCTCATGCTGTTCCCACTTCCATCTGTACTGATAACAACAGTCACTACTGATCACCTGTTATGTGCCACACACCCAGTAAGATGCTTGGTATATGCTTCTTCCGAAGCTCAGAAGAACACTGCAAGGACAATTAGTATGTATTTTTAATATACATGCATAAAATCACCCTGAAACTCAGTGGCTTAAATTAATAATGATTCGTTTGCTCTCAATTCTATGGATCAGGAATTTAAGCAGAACTCAGATGGGCATCTCCACATCCAGCTTGGGAGCTCTCAGCTGAGGCTGGGATGTGCTTCACTCAACATAACCTCTCTCTCCTGCTGGGCAGGTGCTGGCCTCCGAGAGGATACATTCCACAAGGTGATGGTGTGAATCTCGTAAGGCTCAAACTTGAAAGGAAAACAGGATCACTTCTTCCACATTCTATTTTTTAAGCCAGGTGGCACAGTTGGCTTGAGATCGAGGACAGGGGTAAAAAGACCCTGCCTCCCAGTGGGGCTGTGAGAAAGTCAACTTGTAACAGAGCAGTTGGGATAAGACAGGAAATATTATTACAGGCATCTTTGGGAATAAAATCTACCAGAATATAATAATTAGGAAACTGTTCTTTGGAGTCAAACATTTCAGCTCTGCCATCAGCTGTGTGTCCATGGATAGGTTATTTCACCTCTGAGCCTCAGTTTCCTCATCCCTAAAATGGGAACACCACCACAAAATTTCCCAAGGGAATAAATAATGTATAAAATGAGCTTAATGTCTTGCCCACACAGAGTAAGCCTCTATACACAGTTGCTATTAATATAATTATCTAAGGATACTTTTAAGAGTGAAAGCCTTATGAAATTTACATAGAGGCAACAGGTATACACCAGAATTTATGTTCACCTCCAGCTAACATTATCATTAACCACTGAAAATGGGGAAAATCAAACTAAAACTGAAACTGAAAGAGATTAATTAGCTTACACACATTCACTAGCTCACTCACACTTACACACTAATGAAACTTCTCTTATGCGCCAGGCAAAAGAAAACATGCCCCTGCCATCTTGGGACTTGTATTCCAGTGACAGACTGAACTACCAAGCAAGTAAATAATTTCTCATAATATGCCTCTTAATGAAAGGAATCAGGGTAAAGAAAGAGAGAACACATTAGTGGACGTGGTTTCACCTGAAAGAACCAGACAACGCTGACTCAAATGGCTTAAACCAGGGGTCCACAAACTAGCCCATAGGCCTAGCCTGACACCTGCTTTTGTAAATAAAGTTTTATTGGAACACAACCACACCCATTTATTTACATATACTTTATGGCTGCTTTCATGTGACAATTGCATCTTCAAGTACTTCCAACAGATCTCGTGGCCTGCAAAGCTTAAAATATTTCCTATCTAGCCTTTAACAGAAAACTTTCTCCTATCCCTGTTTTAAACAATAGAGAAATGTATTATCCCCCATAACTGAAGATTTTGAGGAAGACAATATCATGTCCTGAATCACTGCTGTCACGTGGGACTCAGGATCCTTGCATCTTTCCATTCTGTGGTCTTCAGGCTACAGCTTCATGCAAGGCTGGGTCCCTTTAGGTTTGCAAGATGGAATACAGATATTCCAGACTCATATTGACAGAGAGTCAAGAAGAGAAGAGATCATCCTCCAGAGAAAAGGCCACTCCTAAGAATGCCTCTCTTGGGAGGAAAACAAAATCATTCCCAGAGGCACCCAAAGATAACCAACAATACCAGACTTCATCAGCCAGAAGTGTGTCATGTGTCCTCCCCTAAACTAGCCACTGGGCAGGGAAGGAGACCAGCACAATTGGCTAATACCCATCAGAACAATCCCTGGGGATGGGTGTAGGCTCCTTCTCCCTTAAATTGTGTTGAGGAGGGATACATGTATAAACAAAGTTGGCACAAAAGAGGAGAGGCTACTGGACCCCAACAGTATCTGATATGGAAGTGATTGTAGTCAGCATAAAGGTAAAAATGTTCCTTTACAAAACGTGTTCAGAGAAGTAATCTCACAGGATACGATGCCTGAATGTAGCCCTGAATGATAAGAAGGAACAGGCCTTAGGTTCTGTGAAAGAGCTTCCCAGATAGAGGGACTTGCTGGTAAGGAGCAAGAGTGGTATTCAAATTCCTACACTTTGGATCCAAAGCTTGCATGGTCTCCACTACTCCAAGCTGTCTGCTGAAACTGCACCTGTTGCCAAACAACAGTCTCTAATATCATGGTCTTCTGTGCAGTCTTTGACCATATCCTCCAAACCAGGTGTGTCATCTTACCCATCTTGATACTTTTCTCCTTCTGTTTGATATATAGAGAGAGTTATACAGGTTATTTTGCCCTAAGCAGGTTATCCACATCCCTAAAATAGGGATAGCATCAGTAGCATCAGGTGCCTCTCATCTAATCATCACTAACAGAAGATAAGAGGGCAAAATCTAACTGGTAGATATTTTCCTCTTTCATCTTCTATTAGCATGGGAACTCCTTAAGGTCAATGACCACAGCTGGTTCCGATCCACATGTACCATGACGTCTAACACAGAGTGAACACACAGTACATTCTTGATGAATATACATCAAATTAGACACAGTAGTATAGATCCGTGGCTCAGCTTGATTCAATTTGTTGGGGGTGACGGGGCCCCAGAAAACCTTAATGTTTTTAAAACAGTCCAGGTACCCAACCAAAAGGCACACAGGAAGGAATGACAATGGAACATTGTCCATCCAAAATCTGTTCCCAGAGGACTGATAGGGAAAATACAAAGTCGGACAGAACAATGAGGCAAGAGGCAGGAGAGCAGACTCCACTGTGTACAGATAGCAAAGGGTGGAGGACACACGTGGAGGGCCTAGAAAGTCATAATAAAATTAGATCTTTTTCCAGCAATGAAGAGTCACTGAAAAGAAAAAAAGATTTACTGATTACTTGTTATATTTTAGGAACTGTGTAAGGTATTTAATATATATATCTTTAATCTTCATTTAAAAAGATTATTAAGGCCGGGCACGGTTGCTCATGCCTGTAATCCCAGCACTTTGGGAGGCCGAGAAGGGCAGATCACTTGAGGTCAGGAGTTCAAGACCAGCCTGACCAACATGGTGAAACTCCGTCTGTATTAAAAAAACAAAAATTAGCCAGATGTGGTAGTACATGCCTGTAGTCCCAGCTACTCAGGAGGCTGAGGCAAGAGGATCACTTGAACCCAGAAAGCAGAGGTTGCAGTGAGCAGAGATCATGCCACTGCCCTCCAGCCTGGATGACAGAGCAAGACTCTGTCTCAATAAACAAATAAATAAATAAAATAAATTTAAAAGATTATTAAATAAATGTAATCTCTATTTCACAGTTGATGAAATTCATGCTCAGGAAGATCAGGTGGCTGAGGGTCACACGGTGAGATGACAAATCTAGGATTCTACCCAAATCTCTTTGATGTTCAAGTTTATGACTTGTTTTCTCAGTCACATAGTTGACCTCTGACCAATGATTTAAGAAGCTCAACCCAGTAAGAAGAGAGAGAGAATGGGTTTGCTGGAGAGGGAGAGAAATCGGAGGTTGGGACATTAGTTAAAACCCGTGGCAATAGCCCAGGACAGAGAGGGTGAAGTCTGGCTCTCAGTATCATTATCAGAAATCAACCATACATAGAAACCAAGTGGATGAAGAGAAGGGAGCAGCTGCAGAAGACAAACGCATCCACCTTGGGGAGATGGGCTCTGGGAAAACAAGCGTTTCTGCTTATGCCACTATTACTAAATAAAAGAAGCATTGACATTGCCCTTGGGATTCTTGCTCTAACTCTGGGCACACATTCTAAGCTTAGACAAGCTTTAGTCACAAGCACAAAATATTATTAGTTTAGCTGTGTTTTAGCTCCAGCTTTCTCTATGAATCATGTGTGCATGAATCATAATCACCACTCTTCATATTTTAGAAGCAGATGTATAATTTTTCTTACCCAAGAAAAAAATCAATTGCTGTCTAAATATGAATCTAATGTTGTTTCTGAATCTCTTTGATTTATTCAATTCTGAGCTTTCATATTCTTTGGGAGAATAATCAGGAAAGCTTACAAGAAGGTGACAAGGTGACACACACTGAGCATTTGCTCTGTCCATGACTGCTCTCCACTTTTCAAAGTCAAGGTTGGTGTAAGTGTTCCCATTATTTTATAGATGAGGAGCCTAAGGCTCATATAAGCAATTTATTGGCTTGGGGTCACACAGCTAGTAAGCACCAGAGCTAGGACTTCTATTTTATACCAAATTTTATACTTCCAATGACCCTTCCCCAGCTTACCTAGCTACAGCGTAAAAATATGGTATTAGGCCAACTGACTGCATGTTACAGTTCTCTTTGGAGAACACATTCAAAGCTCTTCCCAAGATGGCCCTGTCATTTGTTGTTTACTGTCATCTTAGGACACTGCATTAACAGTGGAAAGCTACTTACCTCTGAATATGTTCACTGTCTATGAAATGGGGATACCAATCCCACCAGCTTCTTACAGTTGACATGAAGCACACGGTTCAAGTAGGTGGGAGTACATGCCGGTATTGTGTTACTAATAACAGTGACACCAGTCAGACTGGACACCTCTCAGCTCCGGGACATGATCATGTAATGCCCTGAGCAGTTCTACCCTCCTGCTACTAAACACAAGTTTCCTCTGGCACATTACGTGCTCCACTATCAGACAATGTAAATATTTTCAATCTTGCAAGTGTGGCTGAAGCCACATGCCAGCCAGGCGCGGTGGCTCGCGCCTGTAATCCCAGCACTTTGGGAGGCTGAGGTGGGTGGATCACGAGGTCAGGAGTTCATGGCCAAGATGGTGAAACCCCACCTCTACTAAAAATACAAAAAATTAGCTGGGCGTGGTGGCAGGCGCCTGTAATCCCAGCTACTTGGGAGGCTGAGGCAGAGAATTACTTGAACCCGGGAGGCAGAGGTTGCACTGAGCCAAGATAGCGCCACTGCACTCCAGCCTGGGTGACAGACTGAGACTCCATCTCAAAAAAAAAAAAAAAAGAAAAGAATAGAAAAAAAAAAGAAGCCACATGCCAAACTCCATGATGACGCCTCAGTGCACCTCATCTCATTGATGCCCCTAACCAATGGTGAAGCTTGGAGTGTTATCCTCAGGTTACTGATGTGAAAGCTGAAGTTCTGAATGTTGACATGTCCACAGGTGTACTGCTTTATGATGTAGTAGCCTTGCTGTATTTAAATGCAATAAGACTACTAGTGTATTGAATTACATTACTTATTAGAATGCAATATTACTAATATTATTTATCAAATACAATAGCAATATCTATAAGTAGTTATGTATAGTTTTAGAACAGTTTTTGTATTTTCAATTTTATTATCTCATCATGCCTCAATATTCTCTAAAATTTAGGTCTACAATAAATATTTATAAAAAAACACATACAAATGAATCAAAACACATATTTGAAGGTCACAAATTGCCCTCTGGTCTGCTCTCAAAATTATCTTTCTAAATTGCAGTTTTTATCCTATCACCCCTTTGTTTAAGGGGTGACTTAAGCAAAGGAGGGGAGACTTCAAATCTGATTTATCAATAGAACTAAGGTAAGCAATTCCAATCATGATTCAAGACTGGGGATCTGGATTTAGCAGATATTTCAAAACCACCTTGTTCTCATTGTCTTCTTGATCAGGGCTATTTCAGCTTTCTACCATCCTGCCCTTCCTGACCTTCAGACTATACTATTTGTGACAGCCTACATGCTCCATTGGGTCTCATGTTATAATAACAGTGTCGTAAAAGAGGTGGAGAGGTGGAGACCAGATCCTTCACTTTTATTCACTGTGAAATACAGGGAATATGCAATGTAACGCTAATCTTACATGTAATAACTGGGCATTGGGAAGGGCAAACAAGGGGCTAAGCAAATGCTAAAACAATGAGAGAACCTGGATCTGCAAGAGATGTTCTCTGGGAAGAACTCAGCAAGATCAATGGATATAAATTGCTGAAAAAAATCACACTTATATGGTCACTTCTTCCATTTATTTGGAAAATACCCCTGAGCATTTTTTTTATGCAATGCATAGCGTCACTGTGATATGAGAGGGTCACAATCATATGATGTGGAAAGGTGGCTTACTCTACAGAAATATTTGTAGAAATGTATTCATTCACACTGGACAGCAGGGATCAAAGTGTCTGCTTGTTTTGCCAGTGAACACCAGGCCCTGAGTCCAACCTTCTGTGAACTGCAATGACAGGCTAGTCTGTGTTCCCACAGACCTCCTCCCAGAATCAAAGACTCTAAGGCATGAGTTTGCAACCATGTGTTCACGTTGAACAGAAAATCTTTACACAGCATGTCAACATAGGTGGGCATATTTGATTCTGACTGATATAGCCATCAAGTCTGACTAGAATGTGACTTTCCAAACAGTGTGAGCATAGCAGGAAGAGGTCTTGAAGTTAAATGAGCTAGTGACATTTTGTAAGGGCCATGCAACCTTCAGCAAATCCTTTAAGATTTCTGAGTCTTGGCCGGGCGCGGTGGCTCACGCCTGTAATCCCAACACTTTGGGAGGCCGAGGCGGGCGGATCACGAGGTCAGGAGATCGAGACCATCCTGGCTAACACGGTGAAACCCCGTCTCTACTAAAAAAATACAAAAAATTAGCCTGGCACGGTGGCGGGCGCCTGTAGTCCCAGCTACTCAGGAGGCTGAGGCAGGAAAATGGCATGAACCCGGGAGGCAGAGCTTGCAGTGAGCCGAGATAGCGCCACTGCACTCCAGCCTGGGCAAAAGAGTGAGATTCTGTCTCAAAAAAAAAAAAGATTTCTGAGTCTTAATTTCTTGTTCTGTACAATGGAGATGAGAACCTGCCACAAAGAGCTGTTGTAGAATAAAATTTGGTGACATATTTACTACAGTATGTTCTCATATTCTGAGAGGTTAGAGATTTCCTTGCCTTTGTCCCTTGGACCTTGGAGTGCTGCAGATCAATATTGATAAACAGAATGGCATAAATAAGGAGAATAAAGTCCAAATGCTGTGGCTTGTTTTTAAGGCCCCCTGTGCTCTGACCTCCTCCAGTGGTGTTACTTCATCTCCTCTCACTGCCACTACTGAACTCCCATTTCAAGTCAGCAGCTTCTCTTAATGACAGGAATGTGTTATATTCCTCAGGGGTTTAAAAATAGAGAAGAATAAAGTAATAACGTTTGGTAATGATATTGGTAGAGAAGAAGAATATAGACACAGCAGTCAAACAAACATGGGTTAAAACCCTAGCTCTGTGATATAGTTAGGCTTTGTGTCCCTACCCAAAACTCATCTTGAATTATAATCCCCTTAATCCCCACCTGTCATGGAAGGGACCTGGTGGGAGGTAACTGAATCATGGGGGCAGTTACTCTCATGCTGTTCTTGTGGTAATGAGTGAGTTCTCATGGGATCTGATGGTTTTATAAGGGGTCTTCCCCCTTCACTCGACACTTCTCCTTCCTGCCGCCTTGTGAAGACGGTGCCTTGCTTCTCCTTCCCCTTATGTCATGATTGTAAGTTTCCTGAGGCCTCCACAGCCATGCTGCACTGTGAATCAATTTAAACTTATTTTCTTTGTAAATTACCCCATGTCAGGCAGTTCTTTATAGCAGTGTGAATATGGACTAATACACTCTGCCATTTCCCAGCTGCAGGACCTGTGACAAGTGGCTCAACTGCTTTCAAACTAAGTGTTCAGGGCTGTAAAGTGATGATAAATCCTACCTTACAGCAGCATAAAGTGAAGATAAGACTTACTTTACAGTGGCATTGTGAGAACACAACACACTACCACAAACCAAGTGCCAGGCATAATGCATGGCTTACTGCAGCCATTCAGTAAATAGCAGCACAAATATTCTTATTAAGAATACCAGAATTCAGGAATCACTACATTATTGTCATTATAATTCTGAAGGGCAATGAAATTTGGTAGCGTGGTTGATGTGCTAATGCTGAAATCACCTGTTCTCAGAACATCTCTATTTGATTAGTCAAAGAACTTATTTGTGCTTCAATTCGCTCACCTGTAAAAACACCCGAGAGTACAAAAACAGTCACCTTCTTTGTCTGGGAAACCTGCTCATTTTAATTAACCTAAAAGGTTTCTAGCAATTCATGTTTGTAAAGCACTTTGACATCCTAAGAATAAGAGGCAATTGAAATGCAAAGTTTTATTATAACAGCTTTTTTAAAAATAATTATTACTCAAGGGGCTCTCAAGCGAGAAGGAGCTCCTAGAATTCCACACCTCTTATCTAGGAGAAGGTGCCGGGTGGCTATTGAAGAGCCACGTCTCAAGTACTCCGTGAGAGTTCCTGGAACTCTCCTTCCTTAGCAAAGATAATGTGGGGCAGAATCAAAAAATATAATAAAAGGTAGTAAAAAGAGTGATAATATGAGTGTCTTCAAATACCAGCTAAATCTTGATTGCTGCTATATCTACAAATCAAATTTGAATTGCACTTCTGAGCTCTGTCAAAAAAAAAAAAACAGAGCTAGGCAGTAGTTAAAGGGGTAAAAACAGACTCTATTCTGGATTATTGAAACAGGAGAAAAGATGCCTCAATATAAAACTGGGTTCAGTTTTGAATACAGCACAAGCAAGGGGAAATACATAACAAAGTAACAGGAGAGGGATCAGGGGATGGAAAACAACTAAGAGAAAACCTCAGAAGTAAAAGGATTCTGGCAAAACCCACTGAACTGGATTCTTGCCAAAGACAGGCCAGGATGATCAGACATCACCTGAGGATGATGCCTGGCACAGTAGTCCCAACCAGATACTGGCCCAGCCATTTAATAATATGTAGCAAGGACTAAAACCAGGTTTCCTGGGGACTGCATTTGACTCCTTAGCATTTCCTGTCTTTCAATGGGATGATCTTCTTGACCTAAAATTGCCATGGCAACCTTGTGGGTGGGGTGGAAGAGGTCACTATACAAACAGGTTATCAGTGACAGATGTGGCTTCTGTTCCATAATTGGTACCTAAAAAAACAAGTGGGTCATCACATTAGCTTGACTTAGGACATCTCTCACCAGGCTATTAGCCTTTAGAAAACACAGAGCTCAATTAACTTCCATGGAAATTGGATTATTTCCTGCCCATTTGAAGGCCTTCATTTATCCACCAGGAGCTGTACAAGGCAAAGTTTCTGGTGTGTATATCCCTGAAAATCTTTGAGGAGGCTCCAGCAAAAAGATAATATTCTTCTAGGTTACAGAGAACCTGCATGTAAATTACCAATTATCATTTCATAATGGCCCTGTGTGGTTAATATGAGAGAATCATAGCACATAGGACAATAAATGAGGTTCAAGATTAAGCAACTAATCACATATGTCATCATTAGGTATGAATTCAGACCTGCCTGATCCCAAATCCCATTCTCATTCCACTACACCATGTGACCTCAGTGGTCCTCATGGGTTACAAACACCAGTCACATCTTCAAACTCCAAGGTAAATCTTCATAGGCCGACCTCATAACATCAGAGGAGGACACTTCCTAGGGGGAGGGAACATATCATGTTGGGTTTCCCTTTGACTGGAGTAGTCAAGGGATACTCCAGCCTCTGTGAATGGGGAATGAAGCATTAACATTAACAAAAAGGGAAAGAACTTTCTACTGTAGTGCCAGAACTTTCCACTGTTACTGTGTGCCAGATGCTCTCCCAGGTGCTTCACAGCTGCTCTCTAATTTAATCCTAACCCCTCTGCTAGGGATGTATTATTGTGTCCCATGTTACAACTGAAGAAATTGGTGCTTAGAAAGTTTGACTGTCCAATGTTAAAATGTGAGCAAAAAAGGCAGACCTGAAATTTGGAAGCAGTTGTTGGCTACAGGGCTTTGTAAACTTTGGCCAAGTGCTTTCCATCACTCCAGGTACTTCTAAAGTAATTCAACAGATAACTGAAGCAGTCATGGTTCCTGGGAAGCCAACACACATGCTGGCTTACCTGTGCAAGAATGGACCCACTGGAGAACTGGAGTGCAGGTGTGAGGATCATAGGGAAGATAGTGTGATGAACAAGGCTAAGAACTAAGAGCTATCGGGATGTTCTTGACAGTCTCATCAGTGAGAACTTGACAAGCTCACCAGGTTCCCACCACTGGGCTGCAGGAACTATAATGTTTTCTTTTGTGTTGACTCATCTCAGTTAAGACTTAAAGTTCCAGGTGAGAGGTGCCTTCCTGGCCATATTTAGGTCTTCACCCCAGCTTTTGGCTGTACTCTTGCGAATAAATGTCTCAGGAACCCTTAAGCCACCCCAGAAGAAGGCATATTTCTGGGTTTACTTTCAACCAAGAGCATACATTCAAGAGACAATTCATCTAGAGGAATGTCTGGGTGCTATTAGAAGGGAGAAATGGGTGCAAGATAGTGACAAATATCTAGGACAAAAGTAAAATATAGGCTTTATATTTAACAGATAATATATATAAAGTCCAAAAAAGTTAAAATTAGAATTTAAATATCTATAATAATACACATGAAAGTACTGACGAACTGCATTGTCTAAATCATATCTAATAAAATCACCATCACCGTCATCACCAAAATCACCATCATTGCTATCATTACAAGATAACATAAATCAATTCCAGAGCCAGACCACAAACCTAGGTTACTGGACACCTTACCCAATACTCTTTTGACATGAGGCATTTTAGAGGTGTCTCTCACAGAGTATAGATGGGAAACATCTTTAGAAAGGCAGGATCAATTTAAAATCTATCACATTTCTGAGATATACTGTAGGCTTCCTCTAATAGATTGAAAAAGTGGCTATGATATTTCATGACATACAACTCAAGAGGTAGAGCCAATTTCCATGCCCCTTGGTCTGGGTGGTAACTGAATATGCAGAAGTGAAACTGTGTGAGTTCCTGAGCCTTCTACCTTGCTATTTTGGAGTGTTCCTGCCCCTATGTAACAAAGCCTACACTAGAAAACTGAACACAGTCCTTAAAGAAAGAGAGGAACAGTTAGCGCCTGCACCAAGACCCCCACACATGTGAGTGAAGTCATCGTAGACCCTCCAGCCTCAGTGGAGGAAGTCCTCACTCTAGCAAGTGCCTTGGATGACCCAGTGGCTGCTCCACGTGGCTACAATGTTAATGATGAATACAAGGACCCTGGGATGGATACTTTTTACAGCACTGGAGAGAAAATAGAGGAAAATAACAAGATCTAGCCTTCAGACTGCCTATCAACTCAGCTCTGATGAGAGAACAAGTTTGTTTCTGGGGTAGCCCTAAAAGAATCTCTTATTTCATGTAGTCACAGGGAAGATAAGGCTGAAAATTAGAACCAAAACTTTCTTATGCAGGTTGCAGAATTATGAGGAAAGCCAAATTTGCACACCCAACAAGTCTCTTCTGTGAGCTTTAGGGCGTCAGTTGGAAAGAGTGGGACAATGACACTTTGAATGGGGGTGTTTTATTGGATTGAGACCAAACTGGAAATCTTCATCCATCAGCATCACTATTGTGTAGAGAACTAAATACACTGCCTTGAACACAGCCTGACAGACTATTTGCTTATTATTTTATTTATTTTTTTTTTTGAGACGGAGTCTCACTCTTTCGCTCAGGCTGGAGTGCAGTGGCGCTATCTCAGCTCACTGCAAGCTCCGCTTCCTGGGTTCACTCCATTCTCCTGCCTCAGCCTCCCGAGTAGCTGGGACTACAGGCGCCGGCCACAACGCCCGGCTAATTTTTTGTATTTTTAGTAGAGACGGGGTTTCACCTTGTTAGCCAGGATGGTCTCGATCTCCTGACCTCGTGATCCATCCGCCTCGGCCTCCCAAAGTGCTGGGATTACAGGTGTGAGCCACCGCGCCCGGCCTATTTGCTTATTTTTTAAACAATGCTTTCTCCAGTTAGTACATACATTCCATGAGAGAAAGAATTTCTGTTTGTTTGCGGACTTCATTCACTACCTGAAAACAATGCCTGCAAGTATGTTCTCTCCTTTTTTGACTTCCCTTCCAATTCTCTGCTTTCTGCCATATAGCTTCGCTGCTTTTTTTTTTTTTTCCTTAGATTAGCTTGAGACCTTGATTCAAATTCGATCATAGGAGTGGACCGAGTAAGCAAAGATATTTTACCCTCAGCAGCTGTGAGAAGGGGGTGGTCTGAAGACTCAAAGAGTGCAGTCATTTATGACAGAGAATATGCTCTGTGAGGAGAGAGCAAATAAATAATTATGGAGCAAAAGAGAAATTTGGAAGGAAGGAGAAAATAAGGGGGAAAAAGAGAAGTGTTGGGAAATCACACACATACAGAATGATGCAGATTGGAGTTAGTTGAATATTTTGTATGTCAAGTTCTGTAAGTCCTTATGCAGTAGGCAAAGGATGTAAAGGACCATTTTATTATCTCCTCCCTTGAATATTACAAATGTTGGAAACTGAGGGTCTTAAACTATTACATAATCTGTCCATGGTATATGAAATAGAACTAGAATACAGCTTGTCTTAGCCTAGCATCTTCTATTTGGAAATAAAAAAAATTTAATGTGAAGAATATGGACTATATATATATATGTATATATATATATATATATATGTACTATTTTTTCCACCGTGTTGTCTCAACCTGACCTCTACCACCAAACACAAAGCAAAATAAAACAAAGCAAATAAAAACAGAAAGAAAGAGAGGAGCACAAAAACAATCAAAAACATTCTGGAGAGTAGCCAGGATGTTATGCCAGGCACTCCACAGAAAGCAGAATGTAAAAAGTAATAGATCTTCAATTCACCAAGTCCCCTTAGTAATGAATTCCAAGCAAACCACATTGTATCAGAAAGCCCTGCTGTGCTGAGGAGTTCCCACTCTCAGGGGGAAGGGCTGACGGGCTCCAGCTGTGTCTATAATTTGATAAGACAAGGACAGCAATGGAGTTTGGGAAGTGGATCAATTTTAATGCAATGCCACTGACAAATCAGAAAGGACTACGTGATAGTTGTCAGGAGAACATCCCTGCACCTCCTCCTCCCTGTGTGCGAGGATGGCTTGTCTTTAATTAAGTTAGGGGATTACAACCCCAGTGAGGCTGCTGCTACTGATGAGTCAGGACTCACCCTAAGGCTTGCATTAAATGGAATGTAAAGACCCCAGTAGGTCCTATCCCAAGGCTGTGTGTTTGTGGAGTTGTGTGCAAAGGAGAGAAATACTCCATGATCCACCCTAGTGCCAGGCCATAAAAGCCTCATTGCTCATCACATCTGGGTAAAGCAGATTTTAACAATCCCCTCAAATAAAATAGGAAATTAATGTTCCAGAAATAATAGGTTATTGAGACAGAAATTGAAGTCTGGTCTATCCATTCAAATATTCTTTTCTTTTTCTCTTTTTCTTTCTTTTTACCAGATCCTATGGGTTCCAAAGACATTCTCCAAAAAGGAGCCAGAAAATACAATCTGAACTCTTGAAGTCAGTATTATATGGGGTCCACTTGAATACCTGCATCTTTCACTATGAAGGACAAAAGCAGGAAACAAAAAGCAAACAAAAAAAAGAAGACATTTTTCAAAATCTTACATCAAACCTGAAAGGCAGAACTCACACAAATAAAATTGCTAATTAGTTAATCAAAGACATCTTTATTTTCAAAATTGTCATTCATCAAGTTAATTCACTCAGCAAGTATTTACTAAGCACTGACTAAGGAACAAGGGCTGTTCCCAGTACTGGGAATTAGAGAGCAAACAAATGACAGGGTGTATGGAACTCTCCTGTTGTGGAGACAACAACAACATCAACAAAGAAACGTACTTTATGTCAGGTAAGACTCAGGTTATATGCCAGCTAACATCATAATGACAGGATCAAATTCACAGATAACAATATTAACCTTAAATGTAAATGAGCTAAATGCTCCAATTAAAAGACACAGACTGGCAAATTGGATAAAGAGTCAAGACCCATCAGTGTGCTGTATTCAGGAAACCCATCTCATGTGCAGAGACACACATAGGCTCAAAAAAAGGGATAGAGGAAGATCTACCAAGTAAATGGAAAACAAAAAAAAGCAGGGGTTGCAATCCTAGTCTCTGATAAAACAGACTATAAACCAACAAAGATCAAAGAGACAAAGAAGGCCATTACATAATGGTAGAGGGATCAATTCAACAAGAAGAGCTAACTATCCTAAATATATATGCACCCAGTACAGGGGCACCCAGATTCATAAAGCAAGTCCTTAGAGACCTACAAATAGACTTAGACTCCCACACAATAATAATGGGAGACTTTAACACCCCACTGTCAACATTAGACAGATCAACAAGACAGAAAGTTAACAAGGATATCCAGGAATTGAACTCAGCTCTGCACCAAGCAGACCTAATAGACATCTACAGAACTCTCCACCCCAAATCAACAGAATATATATTCTTCTCAGCACCACACCGCACTTATTCCAAAATTGACCACATAGTTGGAAGTAAAGCACTCCTCAGCAAATGTAAAAGAACAGAAATTATAACAAACTCTATCTCAGACCACAGTGCAATCAAATTAGAACTCAGGATCAAGAAACTCACTCAAAACCGCTCAGCTACATGGAAACTGAACAACCTGCTCCTGAATGACTACTGGGTACATAACGAAATGAAGGCAGAAATAAAGATGTTCTTTGAAACCAACGAGAACAAAGACACAACATACCAGAATCTCTGGGACACATTTAAAACAGTGTGTAGAGGGAAATTTATAGCACTAAATGCCCACCAGAGAAAGCAGGAAAGATCTAAAATTGACACCCTAACATCCCAATTAAAAGAACTAGAGAAAGAAGAGCAAACACATTCAAAAGCTAGCAGAAGGCAAGAAATAACTAAGATGAGAGCAGAACTGAAGGAGATAGAGACACAAAAAAACCTTCAAAAAATCAACGAATCCAGGAGCTGGATTTTTGAAGAAGATCAACAAAACTGATAGACCACTAGCAAGACTA
This sequence comes from Hylobates moloch, assembly GCF_009828535.3. NCBI lineage: Eukaryota > Metazoa > Chordata > Mammalia > Primates > Hylobatidae > Hylobates > Hylobates moloch. The sequence continues at coordinate 118,786,212 of NW_026652284.1, forward strand.
ATAAAGAAGAAAAGAGAGAAGAATCAAATAGACACAATAAAAAATGATAACGGGGATATCACCACCAATCCCACAGAAATACAAACTACCATCAGAGAATACTATAAACACCTCTATGCAAATAAACTAGAAAATCTAGAAGAAATGGATAAATTCCTGGACACATACACTCTCCCAAGACTAAACCAGGAAGAAGTTGAATCCCTGAATAGACCAATAACAGGCTCTGAAATTGAGGCAATAATTAATAGCTTACCAACCAAAAAATGTCCAGGACCAGAAGGATTCACAGCCAAATTCTACCAGAGGTACAAGAAGGAGCTGGTACCATTCCTTCTGAAACTATTCCAATCAATACAAAAAGAGGGAATCCTCCCTAACTCATTTTATGCGGCCAGCATCAGCCTGATACCAAAGCCTGGCAGAGACACAACCAAAAATGAGAACTTTAGACGAATATCCCTGATGAACATCGATGCAAAAATCCTCAATAAAATACTGGCAAACCGAATCCAGCAGCACATCAAAAAGCTTATCCACCATGATCAAGTGGGCTTCATCCCTGGGATGCAAGGCTGGTTCAACATACGCAAATCAATAAATGTAATCCAGCATATAAACAGGACCAACGACAAAAACGACATGATTATCTCAATAGATGCAGAAAAGGCCTTTGACAAAATTCAACAGTACTTCATGCTAAAAACTCTCAATAAATTAGGTATTGATGGGACGTATCTCAAAATAATACGAGCTATTTATGACAACCCACAACCAATATCATACTGAATGGACAAAAACTGGAAGCACTCCCTTTGAAAACTGGCACAAGACAGGGATGCCCTCTCTCACCACTCCTATTCAACATAGTGTTGGAAGTTCTGGCCAGGGCAATCAGGCAGGAGAAAGAAATACAGGGTATTCAATTAGGAAAAGAGGAAGTCAAATTATCCCTGCTTGCAGATGACATAATTTTATATCTAGAAAACCCCATTGTCTCAGCCCAAAATCTCCTTAAGCTGATAAGTAACTTCAGCAAAGTCTCAGGATACAAAATTAATGTGCAAAAATCACAAGCATTCTTATACACCAATAACAAAAAAACAAAGAGCCAAATCATGACTGAACTCCCATTCACAATTGCTTCAAAGAGAATAAAATACTTAGGAATCCAACTTACAAGACATGTGAAGGACCTCTTCAAGGAGAACTACAAACCACTCCTCAACAAAATAAAAGAGGATACAAACAAATGGAAGAACATTCCATGCTCATGGATAGGAAGAATCAATATCGTGAAAAGGGCCATACTGCCCAAGGTAATTTATAGATTCGCTGCCACCCCCATCAAGCTACCAATGACTTTCTTCACAGAATTGGAAAAAACTACTTTCAAGTTCATATGGAACCAAAAAAGAGCCCACATTGCCAAGTCAATCCTAAGCCAAAAGAACAAAGCTGGAGGCATCACGCTACCTGACTTCAACCTATACTACAAGGCTACAGTAACCAAAACAGCATGGTACTGGTACCACAACAGAGATATAGACCAATGGAACAGAACAGAGCCCTCGGAAATAATACCACACATCTACAACTATCTGATCTTTGACAAAACTGACAAAAACAAGAAATGGGGAAAGGATTCCCTATTTAACAAATGGTTCTGGGAAAACTGGCTAGCCACATGTAGAAAGCTGAAACTGGATCCCTTCCTTACACCTTATACAAAAATTAATTCAAGATAAATTAAAGACCTAAATGTTGGACCTAAAACCATAAAAACCGTAGAAGAAAACCTAGGCAATACCATTCAGGACATAGGCATGGGCAAGGACTTCATGTCTAAAACACCAAAAGCAATGGCAACAAAAGTCAAAATTGACAAATGGGATCCAATTAAACTAAAGAGCTTCTGCACAGCAAAAGGAACTACCATCAGAGTGAACAGGCAACCTACAGAATGGGAGAACATTTTTGCAATCTACTCATCTGACAAAGGGCTAATATCCAGAATCTACAATGAACTCAAACAAATTTAAAGAAAAAAACAAACAACCCATCAACAAGTGGGCAAAGGATATGAACAGACCCTTCTCAAAAGAAGACATTTATGCAGCCAAAAGACACATGAAAAAATGCTCATCATCACTGGCCATCAGAGAAATGCAAATGAAAACCACAATGAGATACCATCTCACACCAGTTAGAATGGCCATCATTAAAAAGTCAGGAAACAACAGGTGCTGGAGAGGATGTGGAGAGATAGGAACACTTTTACACTGCTGGTGGGACTGTAAACTGATTCAACTATTGTGGAAGACAGTGTGGCGTTTCCTCAGGGATCTAGAACTAGAAATTCCATTTGATCCAGCCATCCCATTACCAGGTATATACCCAAAGGATTATAAATCATGCTGCTATAAAGACACATGCACATGTATGTTTATTGTGGCACTATTCACAATAGCAAAGACTTGGAAGCAAGCCAAATGTCCATCAATGATAGACTGGATTAGGAAAATGTGGCACATATACACCATGGAATACTATGCAGCCATAAAAAATGATGAGTTAATGTCCTTTGTAGGGACATGGATGAAGCTGGAAACCATCATTCTCAGCAAACTATTGCAAGGACAAAAAACCAAACATTGCATGTTCTCACTCATTGTTGGGAACTGAATAATGAGAACACTTGGACACAGGAAGGGGGACATCACACACCAGGGCCTGTTGTGGGGTGGGGGTTGGGGGATGGGAGGGATAGCATTTGGAGATATACCTAATGTAAATGACAAGTTAATGGGTGCAGCACACCAACATGGCACATGTATACATATGCAACAAACCTGCACATTGTGCACATGTACCCTAGAACTTAAAGTACAATAATAAAAAAAAAAAAAGACTCAGGTTATATGAAGACAAAGAAGGGTAAAGGGACAGAGTGCTGGGGAAGCTGTTTTGAATATCAGTGATCACAGAACATCCTCTGTATCATACGTGACCGTACTCTTTAGGTCTCCAAACCACCTTTTCTCACAGGAGGTAGAAGATCCTTGTTTACTAGATCCTATGATCTAATTTGGCAAGCTCAATCAAGGCCTCAAGCTAATCTAAGGAAAAAAATAATAAAGCAGAGAAGTCATATGGCAGAGAGCAGAGAAGTCATATGGCAGAGAGCAGAGAAGGGAAAGCGAGATCAGAAAAAAAAAAAAAAAAAGAAAAAGTACTTGGGGTGGGTGTCAGAATTGTTTCGGGAAGGTGTGATGGTTGATTTTCTGGGACAACATGCCTGGGCTATGGGGGTGCCCAGATATTTGGTCAAACTTTATTCCCAGTGTGTTTGGGAGGGAACTTTTGGATGAGATGCACATTTGCACTGGTGGACTGAGTAAAGCAGATTGCCCTCCCTAATGTAAGTGGGTCACATCAATCAGTTGAAGGCCCCAATAGAACAGAAAGCCTGCCCCTTCCAAGAACAAGGGTGGACTCCTTCTGTCTGTCATTTTTTCCTTAGATTAGCTTGAGACCTTGGTTCAGCTCACCAAATTAGATCATAAGAGTGGACATAGTTAGTAAGGATCTTTTACTTACTGTAAAAGCTGGAATATCACTTATTTCCAGCCTTTAGACTCAAACTGAAATATCGGTTCTTCCTGGGTCTTGAGCCAGTCAGCACCTGGACTGGAGCTGCACCATCAGCTCTCCTGGGCTTCTGGCTCACCAAGTGAAGATCTTGGGACTTCTCAGCCTCCATAATCACATGAGCCAATCCCTGATCTCATATAATGTCATGAAACTAACATATTATATTATGAAATAGATTTCATAATCACACAAGCCTATACCTTTCTTCTGTTCCTCTGGAAAACCTAACACAGGGGGAAAAAAAAAGCTAGGAATCGGAAAAAAAAAGTTCTTGGGAGATAGTAGCTGTTTCCATGGAGATTACTAAGAAGAGCAGAGGGAGAGACAACCAGGATTTAAAAGATGATCTTCTATATTTTATGGGAACCCCTCTTTACACACTAATCTTTGGGAGATCTTTTCTCAAGAGACTAAATACATATTTCAATCTCTTCCATTTTATTGCTGATACAGTCCAACTGTCATTTCTTTTAAACAATTATCTAATATGTTTACTATAAATAAATTGAGGCCACATCAGGCCCAGGTTTACTCACACTACAAAATTATCTGAGTAGCTGCTATCCGCTAAGCACCAGGCATACATGATGAAAAAGAACTTACAAATGGGTGAGAAAGGCATTCAAATGCTTCTCACATACATAATTAATTCATTACAACTGTATTAAGTAGAATAAAAGACAAGCACAGGCTGCTAAGAGAGCTCGTGCTGGGGAAACTAACCTGCTCCAAAGTGCCATAAACGGATTGAGGCTGGCCCAGATTACAGCTGAGATCCAAGGAGCAAGGAGGGAGGGAAAGGAGTGTTCCAGAGAAAGGAGCCCACAGGAGGAGGAAGCGCTCTGAGAGAGGACAGAGCTCAGAGCTGTCAAATTGTTGAGGTGAGAGTGGCTGGACATGGGGAGGGGGGCGGCAGTGAAACAGGAGCAGTAACCAATATGAAGGGGTGGTCGTCCAAGTGGAAACCTGGGAAGCAGTCAGGGGCCCACCACTCAGGGCCAAGACCAACTTCAGCATTCAAATTCTGCTAAGTGCATTGGAAGCCTATTTAAGCTACAGAGGAATCCGCTCAGATTTCTTTTTCTAAGACTTTATGTTTTTCAAACAGCTTTAGGTTCACAGCAAAATTAAGAGGAATGTACAGAGATTTCCCATAAACCCCCTATCCCCACACATCAGAACGTCCCCCATTGTCAATATTTCTCACCAGAGTGGTGCATGTGTTACAACTGACAAACGTGCACTGACACATCATAATCCTCCAAAGTTCTGAGTTCACATTAGGATTCATTCTTGATCGAACCCTAGATGTTATACCTTCTATTGGTTCAATCCCTAGATACACACAAATATTATATAATCTATGGGCTTGAATAAATAGGTAATGATGGCATCCAAAATTATGGTATCATACAGAGTAGTTTCACTGCCCTAAAAATCCTGTGCTCTGCCTCTTCCTCCCTCTCTACCTGCTGACAACCACTAATATTTTTACTGTCTCCATAGTTTTTCTTTGCCCAGAATGTCAAGGAAAAGCTATGCCTTTTCAGGCTAGTATTTTTCACTTCGCAATATGCATTTAAGTTTCCTCCATATCTTTTCATGGCTTGACAGCTCATTTCATTTTAGCCCTGAATATTTTGTTGTCTGGGTGCTGCACAGTTTATTTATCTATTTAACTACTGAAGGACATCTTGATTGCTTCCAAGTTTTGGCAGTTATGAATAAAGCTGCTATAAACATACATGTGCAGGTTTTCATGTGGATATATGTTTTCAACTCCTTTGGGTAAATACTGAGGAGCACAATTGTTGGATTGCCTGGTAAGAGTATGCTTAGTTTTGTAAGGAATGGCCAAACTGTCTTCCACAGGGATTATATCATTTTGCATTCCCGCCAGCAATGAATGAGAGTTCCTATTTTTTTCCACCCTTGCCAGCATTTGGTGGTGTTGATGTTCTGAATTTTGGTCATTCTGATAGGTGTGTGGTGGTATCTCATTGCTGTTTTCATTTACATTTATCTGATGAACTATGATATGGAGCATCTTTTCATATGGTTATTTGCCATCTACATTTTCTTTGGTGAAGTGTCTGTTATAATTTTTGGCTCACTTTTTAATCTGGTTGGTTATTTTCTTATTGTTGAGTTTTATGGTCTTTGGGACGCCAAAGATCCTTCTCATTCCTTACTCAGCAAGGGCTCATTAGCAGTTGACTCAGCCTCTGTCAATCAGTCATCTTTGATCTTGAAGGAATGATGCAATAATGCAGACATTTATTGAGTGTGGTCTGTGTCCTAGACACTGTGCTAAACTATGTGAACTATCTAATTTACACCTCACCTGATAAAATTGGTATTATTATTATCTCAACTGCATAAATAATAAAACTGAGGCCCATAAAGTTTAAGTAATTTGACAATTATCACAAAACTAATATATGAAGTGCTGTGATCCAAATCCAGGCAGTCTGGCCCCCGGGTCTGCTGTCTGGACCAAGACATTCTACTGCTTTTAAAAAGTGGCTGCAGACTAGCACACAGGCCCTGCTCATTCAATGGGATAGCCTTGACTAATTATAAACCCTGCCCCTTAGCCTCAGGGGTCCCTGCAGCTTCCGCTAAGTTCTGAACTAAATCTCTACCATGTTACTAATTCAGCAATCCCCTCATATTCTTCCAAACCACTCTCTTTTTGTTTAAGATGATCAAGTTGCATTCTTGTTTGCTACCAAGAACCTTGACTGACACACTTCTTGTTGCATATGCCATATTGTTATTAGGATAGAAGTTTTTGAAATGGTTCATGGATCTTAACAAAGGGCAATTACTTGGACAGCAAGAAGATATTTGAAGAAATCCTAAAAATGGAGAAGGTCTTGAAGGGCGAAAAGTAAACAACAGTAGCTATACATGCTGAGTACAGGTGTCCTATGAGTCACCTGGAGACATTTAGAGTAAGGGGACAACCCCTACAGCAGAATTTCCTATGAACAAGCTTGAATGGTGAAAAATCACAGGGAACCAAATGAACATAGAGGTTTGAGGTGTTCAGTACAAGGGCAACTAACTGCTTCGTCAACTGGAATGAAGAGTTTGCTATGAGCATGTTTACTGATCTTTAAATGACTCCTCTTTTGCTTTCACTGCAGATGTGCTCCTCTAAAGCCAGGGAATCTGTGCTACCCAGCACTCTACCCTCAGGGTCCCCAACAGTGCCTGACACAGATAAATGTCCAAAAATATTTGGTAAAAAGATGGACTTACAGACGGATAGGTGAACAAATGAACATGTAAATACAGGAATGAGAGATGTGTCAAGACATTGGTATAGTCTGTGAGATTTAACGTATCAGAAAAATGATGGCTGATGGCACAGCCCATATTTTCTCCTTCATTCTTTTTCACCTTGCCCATAATTTTTATAATTAATATAAGTTGCATTTAAATACAGACAATACACTAATAAAAAATTATCAATTTGTAGGCATAAAAGTCACAAAACAATATTAATTTTATTATACTATGACCCACAATTTCCTATTTCAGCCACCCAATCTGCTTTTTTTTTTGAGATGGAGTCTCGCTCTGTTGCTCAGGCTGGAGTGCAGTGGCATGATCTCGGCTCACTGCAACCTCCACCTCCCAGACTCAAGCAATCCTCCCACCTCAGCCTCTCAAGTAGCTGAGACGTGCCGCCACACCCGGCTAATTTTTATAGTTTTAGTAGAGACGGGGTTTCACCACGTTGGCCAGACTGGTCTCGAACTCCTGACCTCAGGTGATCCACCCACTTTGGCCTCCCAAAGTGCTGGGATTACAGGCATGAGCCACCTCGCCTGGCCCCAATCTGCTTTTCAAAGTGGAGGTGACCAGAGTCTACAGATAAAGAGTAGGACTGAGAGGCCCAGGAAAAATAAAAGTGTCCACACCAAGACACAGAGTAGTGGCGCTCGCTCCAGCTTCTACATAGACATCCTTCTGTGTCTTTTCCATGTCACTACACTGTAATAATTAGCTACACTGGTTAACAAATTACGTAAATACTTAGCAATTATAAACAATAACCACTTATGAGCTCGCAGTTTCTGTGGACACGGGATTCAGAAGTGGCTTAGCTGGATCCTCTAGTCTAGGGTCTCTCATTAAGTTGCAGTCAAAATGTCAGTTAGGGCCACTGTCATCTCAAGGCTCGACTGGGGCCAGAGAATCCATGCTCAGAATGTTCATTCCTCTGTCTGGCAAGGTAGTGCTGGTTGGTGGCAGGTGCCTTAGTTTTCCCATGCACCTGTCCACAAGACTGCCTAGCTGTCCTCATGGCATGACAGTTGGTTTGGCCAGAAGAAATGATCCAAGAGAAGAAGGAGGAAGCTACAACGTCTTCTGTGAGCTACCCTCGGAAGTTCAGCTCTGTCATTTCCACAATGTCCTATGACTTATGTGGGTTAATGTAGGAGAAGACTAGTAGCTCATGAATAGAATACAATATCAGAAAGTGGGGTTCATGGAGGGGCATCTCAGCAGCCGGACAGCACAAGAACTCCACTCAGAAGTTAAAAATGAGCGGCCGGGCGCGGTGGCTCACGCTTGTAATCCCAGCACTTTGGGAGGCCGAGGCGGGCGGATCACGAGGTCAGGAGATCGAGACCACGGTGAAACCCCGTCTCTACTAAAAATACAAAAAATTAGCCAGGCGTGGTGGCGGGCGCCTGTAGTCCCAGCTACTCGGAGAGGCTGAGGCAGGAGAATGGCGTGAACTCGGGAGGCGGAGCTTGCAGTGAGCCGAGATTGCGCCACTGCACTCCAGCCTGGGTGACAGAGCGAGACTCCGTCTCAAAAAAAAAAAAAAAAAAAAAAAAAATGAGCTTCAAGAAAGATGCAAGTCTGTAAGACCGAAAGCCAAGACACTCTCAGGCCTGCTGTCATTATCTCTGTAACATCATTGCCTACTATGAGGACATCAGCTTTTTTCCCCGCATTCAGAAATCCCACTTGTGAAAAGTTCACATTAAAAACAGATGCTCCTTTTGGAGGAGTGCTGATAGGTTATCAATAAATATCCCATATGTAAAATACCTATTATTTATACAAGAATATTTCCTGTAGGAACTCTAAGAAATTCCTGCCCCTGTCTTCTCTCACATAGGTCCAAGTAACAAAAAAAAAAAAAAAAAAAAAAAAAAAAGGAGGCAAAATGACTATCTTCATGATGTAAGAGAAGTATATGCCTATTCCCTGCTGGTCCCGGACTCCCTCACTTCCACAAACAAAAAGAAGCTTTCTCTTTCAGTTGTGGATTTGCTCAAGTAGCAGAATGCTGCAGATCAGTCCAAAAAATAAGCAGAAGCCAGGATACCACATACAATTAAGGGTCAGGGTCCAGAGTCCAGGTTACTCCATAGAACCAGCAGGGTCCATGTCGCTGTTCTTAGCCCCCTTTTTAGAAATGGTAGAAGATGGTTGTTCAGAGAGCAGGTCTTGGAGTCAGGCTGCCTAGGTTCAAATCTCAGCACCCTACATGTTATTTCTGTGACATTTTCCAAGTTACTTAAACTTGATAGGCCTCAGTATCTGTATAGTGAAGATAATAATAGTACTGACTCCATCAGGTGAGGTCAGATTAAATTATGTAATCCTCATAAAGTAGAAGGATTTTGCTATGCTTTTGCCAAACTTACCCTCTCCTTATTTCACTAAAGAAAAATCTGACTCTTGGGGAGAGTGTGTGGCTTTCCCCAAGGTAATATAGATGGTCGAGCTATGCCTGCAACTCATGCACTGACTCCCAGGACCAGGCAGGGGTCACTGAGTTAGTCCAGACCGGATGCAGGAGAGGAGAATAAGGCAGGTAAAAAGGAAGGTAATTGCACAAAAACTCCTTTTAAGCCGACTGCTTTTAAAATTTTAAAAAAAAAAAAGAGTAATTTTGAAAATGCCTTTTGAAAAGCAGCCTAAGTGTTTAAGCCATGGACTTGGCCAAGGTTCTCTTCAAAGGCCAATTCTCCAGGCCAAAAAATGGGATCAGGTACACGTGAAGTGGATGACTGGAACACAGCCATGTTTCAGTGACCCATTTTCTCCTTCATTCGTCAAATGGAAAATGACTGCCCTAGATGCCTCCCTTAAGTGATGGCTTTTGAGGGATATTATAGTCTTAGTGCCACTGGCAGAGGTTGCAAAATAACTGTCAAATTCCAGCATCTTCTCCTGGAAAGATCCTGGGAGTTTAGCTATTTGAACCACCTACTAAACAGAGAAAGAAATTGAGGCCAAACATATTCTAATATTTATTGATATTGCAGAGCAAATAAGTGCAGAACCAGGGCTAGTACTGAAGCCTCACTCTGCACCCTTTCTTCCTCCATCACTCAGGCCTTAATTTAAAAGTTGACAAGGGGGGCAGGATCCTGTAAACATAGATTTAGTTTCAGTCCATCTGGAGGAGTCTCACTTTCGTGCTATTGTGGCTTCACACACAGAGAGTTCCACTAAACTTAGAATCAGAAGGAATGGAAACAACTAACTACTGCGGACCTACTGTGCGCCAGGCATCTGCTCCTTGTCTCATGCACAGCCTTTGTTGCCCACAATGCTGCGGAATCCACGAGAACAAGAACTCTGCCCACAGTTTCTCACCTTCATGTCATTATCCCTCAGCCCAGGGCTTGGCATGTAGTAGACATAGTAGACATTCAATAAACGTATTGAGTCAATGATCTCACTTAAATCTTAAGATAACAGATGAGCACTGAGTTATAAATTAGGGAACTTAGCTGAAATTGATTGAAAGATGTGTTCAAGCCATTCAGAGTATAAATGTGGGAACTGAGCATGATTTTGTGACCTTCAGAAAGAGGAAGTCCTTGGGGGATCTATTTTAATGTAAAAGTAAGATTGCTTCAAATCCAACAAATATAGTGTTGCTGGCACATAGGACCCTTCAAACTACTCTGGAGGTTAAATATGTCTCCAAGCAGTTACACTAGCTCTGCCTGTTTACTCAGCAAATTCTCCTTCATCATAGATAGGAGAAATGTAAACTGCAGTGGGACCTTGGGTTGCACAATTGTCATAGATTTCAAAGTCACTAAAGTCCAAATTAACCAGGGTTTCATATTCTTCACATTCCAAGTACTTGGTCTGACAGCATCTCTTAAGATTCTAGCCAACAATGCAAAATGAAGCATAATATAGATGAAATAATAATAAACAATAACAATATCATTATAATTATAAAGTGCCAGACATTGTTCTGAGAGCTTTGCATGTATTACCCTAATCTGATCCTTAAAACAAACCTAGATGTAGGTTTTTATTATTACTATAATAACCCCCATTTTATGGAAGAGACAACTGAGGAAGAAATAAATATCTAGGCCCAAGAGATCAACTGCTTCTACATTCTGACTCTGTTCTTTCTTGTCTAGCATTATTCTCCTTGTGAATGGATGGGTAGGTGGGTATGTGGGCAGATGGATGAATAGATGGATGGGTGAATAAAAGGATGGAAAGAGATGGGAATCAGCAAAGGGTCCATCACCACTATAGTGGTACAGTTTCTAAGTACCTGACTTCATCCATAATTCATGCTGTAGACAGCTATTGCAGTGGCTGAGTCCTACTGGATTGGTTTGGAAGGCCAGGAATGGTGGTTATGTGCACAAGTTCTAAAATCAGATCTACACCCTCCATATGCCAGATCCAGACCTACAAGCTGTCTGCCTTTGTGTATGACTTTTCAGAGCCTCAATTTCTGTCTCTTAAATGGGAAAAATAAATTATCTATTCAGAAGTGTACGTGAGGACCAAATGTAATGTCAGCACATAGTAAGTGGTCAGTAAATGTGTTGAAAGACTGAGTGAACAAGTCACCAACATATCACTGGCAGCTCACAAGGATTCAACATGTCTCCCCTATGTTATGGTTTGAACAACACAATCACCCAAACACAACAAAACTGTGAAAATCCCCAGATTTATACTTTAAATCCTCACAAATATCATTGGGTATGTAGCTGAAGTATTTTGGCTTCACTGACATTGAAGTCATCAAAATGAACTAACAGCTAATTGCAATTTACAAAGTAAGGTAATCTTCCTAATCCTTTGTATCTTTGAACTGCAGATTTGCAATTTGCCAAAAACAAGTGCATTTCTTAAGAGGGTGAAGGGAGTGGGGAGGAAGTATTTTCACTGGGAGACTACAAGGTTAGGACAGGGTCTTAGCTTCTGTGTTTTGCTCCTTCAATATAATCTATGCTCCCAGCCTAGGGAGAAGGCATTATCTAATGCTTAAGTGGGAAATCCCTGCCCACAAGGTCACGAGGCTGGTGGGTGGTGGGTTTATCTGAGTCTCCTATAGGCAGCTCTATCGATTCCTAGGTAATGATTATGCCTCCAGCTGGAAAAAACAAGCTCATTTTAAAGCTTTCCTAGGAATCATCTTCACTAAAATATACACCAAATGGTGATTTCCCCATATTCCCTTGATCCTCTTCAGAAGCACATTTTTCTCTATCAAAGAGAAGATGAAAAGGACATTCGTGTTGTAAGAGAAAGCAAAGGCCTCACCGGTATGGTCTACATACATCAGTACTTAGTAAGATGAAGGGAAAGCTGGATTGTGGAGACAGAAACCACGCTCCTTTCCTGGAGTCATACCCCGTTCCTCTCACCACTGACATGGAAAGATAAAACGGGGGAAGGACCAGGAAAATCATCCTGGGAAGCTTTGGGGAGAACAAAACTGGGACAACAAAGAAGATGTGAAAGAAAAATAAAAGGAACAACAAAAAAAAAAGCTTTACATGTGGAATTAAAAACATGGGTGATAAAAGAATACACAAAATGCCTCCAGAAAAGAGAAGGGATGGCCAGCAACTCTCTACGCTAGAACTAGGAAGACGAGCAGGAGCCAGAAGAAAAGGAAGGGGGCATGGGATGTAAGTGTGTGCCGACACACAGAGGGAGGGAAGGGTGTGGAGGTGTGGGAAACGGGGCATGGCACCAGGCATCTCCAACACTGAGCAGGAGTGAGAGCCGTGGTGGAGACGGCTGGAGATGGTGTAGGCCATGGAAAGTACTGTGAGCCACTGCAGGGTCATATTATCACAGTGTCTAGGCTAGAGTTTCTCAAGGTGTGATACTCATACAACTGCCTCAGTATCACCCCAGATGGTTGCTAAAATTTCAGATCCCAAGCCCTCCCTGAGGCTTAGCAATTTCACAAGACAGAATGTAGATGATGAGCATGGCGTCACCAACTCCCAGTGGTGATCCTTGTTTACACTGAGCTGGTGACTCTCCACCAGGCACAGGGGAGCCACTGAAGGCTTTGCAGCAGGAAACTGACATTCATGTTTCACTTTACAAGGGTTTTCATCATCCTTTATGCTTTACAGGATTTACAACAATCATCCATTTCATATATAAAGTACACATTTTTGCCCAGGCATAGTGGTTCACGCCTGTAATCCCAACACTTTCAGAGGCTGAGGCAGGCTAATCGGATGAGGTCAGGAGTTCAAAACCAGCCTGGTTGCATGGCAAAATCCCATCTCTACTAAAAACACACACAAAAAATTAGCCAGGCACCCTGATGGGCACCTGTAATCTCAGCTACTTGAGAGGCTGAGGCAGGAGAATCACTTGATCCTAGGAGGCAAAGGTTGCAGTGAACTGAGATTGCATCACTGCACTCCAGCCTGGGCAAGAGCGAGACTCCATCTCAAAAAAAAAAAAAAAAAAAAAAGAGAGAGAGAGAAAAAAAAACTTAGCTGGATGTGGCACATGCCTATAATCTCCCTACGTGAGAGGTTGAGGCACCAGAATCACTTGAACCTGGGAGGAAGAGGTTGCAGTGAGCTGAGATCACGCCACTGCACTCCAGCCTAGGTGACAGAACGAGACTCCATCTCAAATAAATAAATAAACAAAGCATACATTCTTATGAGCATATAGTAGCATACTTACATATTTCCATACTAAATTATAAGCTCTGTGAAGGTGGGAACCTTGTCTTTTTTCTGTTTACCTTCAAAGCCTTAAGAGTTTACACAGTGGTGATCTGTCATGTCAGGAATTCAATATTTATTAAGTGAACAAATTCACAAATAAATGTAGTCTGTCAGGAGTAAAAATGACACATCAGAAGATGGAGATCTGAGGTAAGGTGGGAAACCTGGATACTCCAGGTGAGAGGGTTATGGCCTGAAATAAGATGGTCAAGGTTGCTATGGGGAAGAAGGAGCAGAGTAAAAAGAATCTGAAAATATTACTTGGATTTGGCAGGGATGGCCATTAGACCAAAAGAGTTAGTACATGTGTCCAGAGAATGCCATGCTTCCTTCCTGGTACCAAATCTACTATCACTCTGGCCCACGGTCTATTTGTGTAAATAAAGCTTTATTGGAACACAGTCACAGCCACTTATTTATGTATTGTCTGTGGCTGCTTCCTCACTATAAAAGCAGGGTTGAGTAGTTGAGTCAGGGACCATATGGCCTGGAAGACCTAAAATATATACCATCTATCTAGCCCTTTACAAAAAATGTACGCTGACCCCTGATTTAGGAGCTCATTTAGTTCTCTGCTGTTGTAGAAGTTACGCTGAATTCAGAGGGAGTAACAAATGATAATTTTCCAGCAGCACATGGCTAATTTAAGCAGAGGCAAAGTGAAGTGTGGGATTTCTGACTTGTGAAATTGCCGGCATGTACTGGTGGCCACACAGTGCATGTGTGTGAAATTCCCTACACAGGCAAGCCCAGGGAATACAGCAGAGGCTGGGTGTCTGAATCCACGCAGCACTGCCACTCCCCACCCCCAAATCAGCCCACAGCCAAAGGAACTGGGGAAAGTTATGATCACAGTGCCTCTATAATTTTGTGATGAAGAATGACAGGGATTTGCAGGAATCGTAGCTGGTAGAACAATCAAAGAAGGACATTAAAGGACTCAGGCTATTTTGCCGTAAACATCAGTAGCCTCCAAAAGTGTCAGTTCTCGGGCAGTAAGAGGATTTGTTGGTATTTTTCCAGAATCACTTTTCACAATTGCCAAAATACTATGGGGGAAGAAAACCAGATAAACAAGGCAGAAACTAGAAGAAGGCACAAAGCAGCAGTGGCAGGGACAATTATAAATCTCCAGGGCTGCAGGATCCTCAACTCATAAAATTGAAAAGGCACTTCAAAAAATCCTCCATGTCCGTGACAGTCTGTCACTAGAGAGGGCTTTCCTCAGATTATCAACAACCATGAAGCTCTCTAATGCCTTATCAACAGTCTCAAGGACCAGGCGATCATGAGAAACACAGGCTGTATTGATTCAATACTCAAACTGGTGGGATGATGATGATGAATGGCCAGTTTTTCTCTGTCTCATCCTCTTCAAGGATAACTCCACCCTGAACCTCAGCTCTTTCCAGACCCTAACTCAGATCTGGACTGAGGTAGGGCTCAGACTACTGCAGAGGGGGCCCTGGCATTGTGCAGCCAAAGCTCCTATACTCAGAGAGCTTGAGTTTTCCTGTTTCCTCTTCCAAGCTACAGCAAAGGGAACTGGAGAGATAAGAAGCAGGCCCCCTTTGAAAGTCTGTGAGTCACTTTAAAATAGAGATTGGCCATGGACCCTGGGTCCAGAACGCATCAGTTTAAATCCCAGGCGGCCTAAGGGAGTTACTTCACACATCCTTGTACTCTGCTCCATCAGCTGTAAAATGAATAGAACCATAGAACTTTCCTCCTCAATTTGAGATAAGGATGAACTGATTTAATATATGCAAAAGCACTGTGAATGAGGCCGGCCCATAGGAAGCATCCTGTAAGGATTAACTGTTATTTCTTTGTTGTACCAATAGTTTAAGCCCTTACTTTGGGTGATACACCATGCTAAGCAGTTTCTATTCATTATCCATTCCATTCATTATCACATTTATTACTAGAAGGCAGACACAATACCTACATTTTGCAGATGAGGACGCTGAGGCACAGGTAAGGGACATAATTTGCTCAGAGGCACATAGCTAGTAAGCAGTGGAGCCAGGAATGGAAGATTCCATAGACTGTCTGGCTTCAAAGCCTATGAGTTCAACAACCCAGTGCTATGCTGCAGTGCCTGAGACACCCACGGCCCCAGAAGCTAAAGCCTTCCTCCAAATGCAAAACAGCAGCCTGGAGGGTGAAACACACCCACCCTGGAAGTGGAGATAAAGGGACACGGCAAAGGTCTCAGAGCCAATTCACACCAACAGGGCCTTCACCCAAACATGGCAGGGACTGTCTAACCCAAGAGCTGTTTATTCTCAGGCCTCGCCATGCCTCAGAGTATACATTTGTGCCTGCTTCAGACTATTAAGATTGGGGAAAAGAAGACAGTTATTCATTCTCCAGCATTTCTTCTAGGATGGTCCTCTAGGTGACCCCATTTTGACTAATGAAATAAAAGAATAAATATTCTGGGAGGCTTCTGGAAAGATTTTTTTCTATCAAAAAAGAACAGACGAGGAAGAAAAATGGCTGGTGCTGCAATCCTCTTTTCTTCTTCCCTGAACACAGATGTGATGTTGGGAGCTGTGGTCATTCTACTGCAACAATGTGACAACAAGGCAATAGCTAAGGATGGCAAAGAATAACTCCACCCTGAACCTCAGCTCTTTGCAGACCCTGATTCAGATCTGGACCGAGGTAGGGCTCAGACTCCTGCAGAGGGGGCCCTGGCATCGTAGAGCCAAAGCTCCTGTATTCAGAGAGCTTGGGTTTTCCTATTTTCTCTTCCAATCCACAGCAAAGGGAACTGGTGAGATAAGGATCAGATGCTCAATCTATAACAAATTGTTACATAGATTGTTATATAAATATAATATATAATCTATATAAATATATATAAATATTATATATAATTGTTACATAGATTGTTATATAAATATATATAAATATTATATAATTGTTACATAGTTATATAAATATAATAATCTATATAAATATAGATTGTTATAAAAATCTTATAACAAAGGGAGTCAATCCTTTGTTATAAGTTTCTTTTTTTTTAATGTCAGTCACTGGTCACCTCCAGGCTAGTTAAGTAAACAGGAGTTGAAGCCACTATTAGTCATGTATACTCTTACGTAAAGCTGACAGCAGTCCTGGCTCACACTGCAAGGCAGCTGAGATCTGCAGGGGTGTGAAACACACACCTGAGCCAGGAAGTGGACCAGGGTGCTGGCGACACATCCTGGTCATCAAGGAAACAACTCACCAATTCTCATTTGTAAAATAAGGAAATAAAGCCAGATGTTGTAAAATAAGGAAATAAAGCCAGATGTCAGCAAAAGTCTGAACAAAAAGTTCTAAGATGTTATGACATTTTGTAATGAAGAGATTACAAAAAGTCCTTTCCAGAGGATTTGAGAAGCCCAGTGACATGATGAAGGCAGAGTACACACACAATAAGTTACCACAAACATATTTAAATGTGACCTCAGGATTGACATTTAACTTCTCTTGGTTTTCAAGTCCATGTCAAGGTATGCAAGTGAAACGTGAAGCCAATACTCTAATTCTACAGGGCTAGCTATTTAGGACCTGTGCAAGGTTCCATATACATATTGCACTTAGCCCTGAAGAGAACACTATGAAATGAGTAGGATCACTCTCCTTGATAAAACATGAAGTTCAGACTTCAGTAGTCTATGTAAATCATCCCAGGACCTCACAGTCAACCATGACTACTGGGATTTAAACCCAGGCCTGCCTTCCTCTACAAGACATAGCCACATTGGCACTGTCCCTTGATTTCTTTTTAAAACCAGCATATACTCAAAAATGACGATCTTCTCTCTGTATCGTTCAACCCACGAGGGTGGGAGGGGGTTGCTAATAACCGCCCACCCAGAGCAGCATGATTCATGTGGCTGTCATCCTGCCCGAATGACACAGATGAGCTGTCAGCCTTCTCTCAGAAGCCTGAGTCAACTCTATGACCAGCTGAATCAATTATCCAAGGTTGGCTTGATAGATGATGATAATAATGATGATGATGATAATGATGATGATAAACCCATCAATGTAAATACTTCCAGAAACAAAGCAGAAATGAGAAGAAAAAGAAAGAAAACAAAGTATTGCATATATATGTAATATGTAATAATATACATTAAAAGTATTCCACATATACGTACATATATACATATATGCGGAATACTTTGTTTTCTTTCTCTTTCTACTGATTTCTACTTTGGCATATACCAAAGGCCATTTGGGGATAACACATTGTTCCATTGCTCTTGGCATTTATTTTTGTTTTCGTAACTGTGCGGAATACTTTTCTATTTGGTAGAGCAAGTTACATCTAAGTTCTTTCAAGGATTCATGAGGCTGGGATAAAGGTTCCAGTGTTCTGCTATGAATGAAGTCAACTCCAAGGGAGGCAGTTTTATTGCTGAGTGCATCTTTTTAAAGAGAGTCAAGAAAGAACTCCAGAGCTGTGGGTTTCCAACTGTCACCCAGAGGGTGTGCAGGTCCTAGAATGCTACCTGGAGTCACTGGGGAGAGGAGGGCAGGGTAAATGCCAGGATAAGTGAGCCAGGCTCAGGACCCCAACTCATGATTGAACCCAAGTAGCTCTTCTCTGTGTCCATTTTCTATATAGGAGTTTTCTGTTCAACCTCATTTGAAAAAAAGGGAGTTGGTGCCTATTAATATAAAAAAGAAAACGCTAGGGAATTAGGCATCTGGCAAGCACCAGTGTGAGGTGCAAAGAAACAAGGTAGGTCAAGACGTGGAAACGAGAGGAGGGAGGTACAGAGAAAATCTGAAGCTGGGTCCAGATTTGGGGAAAGTCACTGCCCAGCCCATGGCTGAGTTTCAACTACGGCTTCTCTGATGTTTCTGAGTGGTCAGTATCTATAGTTTCCTCATATTCTCATCCAAAAATTAACTAACAGCAGGCTATTTACATTACATTTTCATAATAATTGAAAGACCAATAAGTAATAATAAATTATTCCCAAAAGAACATCACAACACTCAAAATGTTGATGATGCCAGTCCACTGGCACATCTGTGTTAATAAATAAAACTGAAGACCTCAGTTCTAAAAGGAACTTTCTATTCCTAAGTTTTTGGTGAAAAGCACATATGGAGTCCTTGCTTCATCGGGTTCTGTTGCTAAGCAGGTTGGAGCAAAGAGAGATAGAAAAGAGATGGTAAGTATCTTCAAATTCTTTCAAAGCTAATGGGGATGAAAAGCCCAAGTACCAAATAATTATCATTCAAAGTAGAACACACACAGTTAGAGCAGTGACAGCAGGAAAGACAGGGCCAGCCAGGAGTTAGAAAGGGGAGAGACCACTGAATTAAGGAACTCAAGAGGGTGGGAGAGAATTATATCAGGAAAGGGGGTGGGTGTTGGGGCCTCCAGATACAGCAAAGTCTACTGTAAGAAGTTTCATAGCCATGGTGAAGCAGGAAGAGCCTGGAATCCCAGCTCCACCAACTCCAGGCCGCAGCATCTGTGCTTCAGCAACTCTGGGTAAATGGCTTGTCTGGGTGTTTTGAGGACATCATGGCATAATTTCTGGGGTGAACATACAGCGCTCCACAAGTACCAAAGGTCCTGTAACCAAGTGGCAACTCAGGAGGAGCGCAATGAGAAAGAGGAAGTAGCTGGCATGGGCACCTCTTTCAGGGAGGGAGTTAGTAAAGGGAAGCAGTAGTAAGATGTAATCTAAGATGCTGCAGAAGGGGAGGAAGTTTCAGAAGGAGGAGGCTTGAACTTGACCCCTGAGGAACCCTGAGGAGAAGGGTCAAGTAGAATGAGATTTTAAGATATAAAGAAAGGCCCACTAGTCAAGAAACCCTTTGATGGGTAGTAATTATCATTATTAAAATAACCAACATGTATAGGGAACTTAAAATAGCAAGTATGCTGCATTTTTGAGTTGTATGATCTCATGTGATTTGTCTACAACTGCATGAGATTATCAGTACCTTGCATTTATTTTAACAGAAAAGGAGACTGAGGCTGAGCACGTAAATGTCTGTATTCACTCATTCCTTCATCAGGTAGAATTTGACTGTCAGAACCATGCATCAGGCACTGCTAGACAATGGAAGTAAAGACAGGAGTAAGGGGCATACCATCCTTGACTTTAAGAAGGTTGCAGCCAATCATGGCAGATGGGGAGATGGCTGAGACGTCACTGAGCTAATGTCAGCCCAATGGATACATGGCTTGGACCTGATGCTCAGGATGGATTCTTCACTCCCGACTGAGACACAAATGGCCATCTCTTTGGTCTGTATGCTTTGTTCCTAGGGTGGGGCTTACCAAATAACCTCCTTTCAGATCCAGAACTTCAGACCTCCAGGCCTCTCAAAAACCTCCCCCCAACACATGGCACAGGATGCCAAGAGAGAAAAACAATACCCACCCCTTAGAACAGAGGTTTAATTTGCATTTCTGAGCCCTCTGGCCTCAGTGATCTCCATAGACAGGGTCCTCTTGGGTGTCTTCTGAACACATGAAGCATTAGCCATAGAATTCTGGACAAAATGAATATTCTAAGAAAGGAGGGAGGAAGACAGGAGGTTTGCCAAAGTGACAGTGAAATTCCGAAATGGAAAAAACCAGAATGGAAGGATTTCAGGATATTCTTCCATCATCCCAACAGAGATCCTTGCGGCTGGATGACAGTGGGCCCACTGCCCAGAACATCAGAAGAGAAAAACAAGTCAGCACATATCCTCACAGGAAAGGCATCCAATCATTCTGTACTGCCGCAGTAACTGCCCCGGCTGCACTGCCCCCTACGCTGGCCCTGGAGTGTGGCCCTCTGCACAACACACAGTGTCTTTCTGTACCTTGGCACTTTGAATTTACCTGGCCATATTTTAAGACTTTTGCGAATGCAGAAGAATACATTCGGAAGTTGGGAAGAACTATCAGCATTACTCATTATTTAAAGAACAATTAGTAAAGAAACAGCCACAAGCTGGAATCACAGGCTTGAGGGCGATTTTGCAATTAAGAAAATTGGAGGCTGCTGTTTCAGGAGACAAACTGTCAAGCCAAAAGCGGGAAGAGAAAGGGATACACAAACCGAGCCTGGCTCTTGTGGTATCCAAGTCAATGCTGGGACCCAATTCAGGTAGTTCTGAAGTAGGGGGAAAGGAAGGGAGCGGCATTCATTGAAGTGTCACATATCAGGTGTTTAGACCCAAAGGTCATCTGCCAATTGCCCGTCATAGTCCTTTCCTAGTAGATGCTTATGAAGTGCCCACTCTACACCTGGCCCTACACTCAGATCTCGCAGGCGCTGCAAGGAATCCATCATAACCCCAATTTACAGATGGGGCATCTCAGGCTTCAAGGTCACTTTGTCCTAAGATCACATGGTAAGTAAGGGGTGGTACCACAAGAGAAACTCAGGGCTGATCAAATCCAAATGCTTTGTCCTTTTCACTGGTGGAGCTGCCTCTCTAAAATCCTCTCTCGTGCCCATGCACGCTTTCTAACTGCCCAGAAATGCAATGCCCATTCTTTGGCCTCTCTAAGTGTCATCGTTTGAGGCTTGTGCCTTTGCCCAACCCACTCTTTGCTTAATGCAACTGCATGCAGCCAGCAGAACTCCAGGAGCCCAGCCCTACAACGGCAAAAAGCCTCTCCCTTCTCAGCTGAGTGTGACTTGTACTCAGCCTCCTGCTCAGCCCTCATCTCATGTTCACCTGGCTGCTGACTTGTTGCTGTACATCCTGGTGCAAGTTTCACCTGATTTTTTATTTTTTTAGATGGAGTCTCTCTCCATTGCCCAGGTTGGAGTATGCAGTGGTACAATCTCGGCTGACTGCAACCTCCGCCTCCCAGGTTCAAGTGAATATCCTGCCTCAGCCTCCCGGGTAGCTGGGATTACAGGCATGTGCCATCACACCCAGATAATTTTTTTTTTTTTTTTAGTAGAGACAGGGTTTCACTGTGTAGGCCAGGCTGGTCTCGAACTCCTGAAATCAGGTGATCTGCCTGCCTCGGCCTCCCAACGTGCTGGGATTACAGGCATGAGCCACTGCACCCGGTCTCACCTGATCTTTTAAATCTGATGTATGGCTTTAGCCTGGACAGTATGTTCTTCCCTCTTCCAACAAGAGCTCCAGGTCTTGCTCATATGCAGAGGACCTGGAAGGGGCCTGCGGTGGAGGGTAAAGGCCCTCTGAATCAAGAAGACAGACTGGACCCTGCTCTTGACTCCTCTTGTCTGGCACTGAAACTAAGACAAATCAAAGCAAGCAAGAGAGCTGCACTGTGACCCAGTTAAAGGAGTGGGTCAGAATCTCGGTCAGGAGAGAGAAGTAGGTCAGTGGCAGGCTGAGCGCAAAGCAAACCTGGAGATGAAACTGGAAAACCCAAGAGATGATGCCTGTGAGGAGACAAGAGCAGGAACAAATGCACCAGGAGAGGCAATGTGACCAGGTGGGCAGCTGCATCCAGAATCTGAGATTCAGAGTGGAGGATGCCACCCTCACGTCCCTGGATGATGCTTTCATGGAAGAGTGGGGGCCTGGCACTAGAATGTGTTCACCAATGTTAGCTGGAGAAATTAACGACTGAACAAATGAATTTAAATAAGAATGACGTTGTGTCTTACAAGATGAGAAGGACAAATTAATAATCTATGCCAATGCAATGAGTGATGTATCAAAAACCACTCTATTTTTAAAGCTCTTGGTTAACTGTATGGAGGGCTGGGATGTTCTGTTTAATTTACTTCACGTCTAGTTCAGGAGATGAGCTAAAAGTTTTACGTCAACCTCAGCGGTTAAAAGGTTTTTTATTTCCTTTCCTGAATAAGTATAGTGCAGCAAATTTATATAAACTTTACTTTGATGATTCAGGATCAGGGAGTTGTGTCATCAGTGAAATGCTGACTATGAACACATAGAAATATGGATTAAGGAGGTGTGACAAGGTGGGGTCCCAAGCAGATCCCAGAACTAAAGAGGGTGATAAAACATCCTATCTGGTTGTTTTCCCATAATTCATCCCCTCACTCAAAGAAACAAACTCCGAATCAGTCATCGGTCACTAAAAGTTCTAGGTAATCATTGTCTTCTTGAAATACGATTGGAAGATCCCATCTGGCCTGTGCTATAAATGTGAAGAAATTGGAGAACATAGTCTGTGATTCACTGCATGCTATCTTATACCAGTTGCTGCTCAGTCTAACCGTGGGGTTCACCAGGGGATGAACAGAACAAGAACTTTTAAAATTGGGAACCAAATTTCAAACATCTTGGAGGCATAATTGATGGACTATTTCACTTATTCAAGGCCCTCAGCCTGTGTTGTCAAATATGGTAGTCACTGGCCACATGTGGTTACTTACATTAAAATTAATTAAATGAAATGTTAAAAATTCATTTCCTTTATTTTACTAGCTACACTTCAAGTGTTCAGTAACCACATGTGGCAACTGGTTACCATAATAAACAATGTGTATAGGATATGTTTTATCACCACAGAAAGTTCCACTGGACAGTATTGCTTTAGACCTCACTTCTAGTGCTTCTGAAATACAGGGTACAGAGAACCATGGTAAGTGACACTTAGAGAAAACTATCAGACAACTCTAGCATGTGGAAATTTGTGTAAGCAAACTGGCTCACACTCTCAAATAGTCAATGTTATGGGTGCAGTGTTGAGAAGGGAAATTTGGAGGACTGTTGTAGATTTAAAGAGAATAAAGATATAACATCAAAAGAAAGTCATGTACTTAGATTAGATTCTGCTTCAAAAATATCTATAAGCAAATTTCTTGAAAAATTGGGAAAATATGAATGTAGAGTATATACATTAAATGGTATTATGAAATATCATTTATTTACTTCAGTATAATGTCATTGGAGTTCCACTGAAAAATGTCTTATTCCTAGGAGAAGCCTGACGAAGTATTTAGAGGATACTGTCTTAAAGTCTGCAACTTATTTTCAAATCATCTAGAAAAATATGCATTTATGTGCTGATAAAGAAAATATTACAAAATGTTAACAATTGTTAAACCTGGGACTAGGAACTATGGGTATTCATCGTGCCTTTCTTCAACATTTCTGGATGATTGAAACTTTCATAATAAATTTTTGTGAAACAACATCTCTATGGAATTTACGGAGCCTGACATGTGTCAAAACTCCAAGGCAATTTGTATTTGAAAGCCCTTTTTGCTTTCCTTACCTAGCAATGGAACATTTCCATTCCTCTAACACTGTTTTATTTACATGGGTGTCAGGAGATCAAATGAGAGGAATAATTTTATTGCATTTTCTGAGTCCGCTGTTAGCTCTTCACGACTCTCTATCTATGGACAGAAGAAAGTCTGCATATTTTACTAATACGAAACTTTCAACTTGTGTCTCCCAATCCCAAGCCAACCAATTTCATTATGAGCCCACTTGATAAACTTTATTTGCCACCCACCACTCTTCCTTTTTCTTTTTGAATAGGGTGTTGCAATTTACATGCAATATTTACATTTCCCCATTAAATACCAGTCACCTCATTTCTCCTGTATCTGTCACAACTTGCTTTTGATTCAGCCAGCTCTAACCAGAGAGCCTCCTCTTAAACATCACAACTGAAAATTTAAAAATTTTAGCATTTTTTCCATTACTTTCAAAGGGAAAAACCAATTACTTTTGCACCAACCTAATAAATATATTAATTGAAAATTGGAGGCTAGATACGGTGGCTCATGCCTGTAATCCCGGCACATTGGGAGGCCGAGGCGGGCAGATCACCTGAGGTTAAGAGTTCGAGACCAGCCTGGCCAACAAGGTGAAACCCCATTTCTACCAGAAATATAAAAATTAGCCAGGCATGGTGGCGCATGCCTGTAATTCTAGCTACTCAGAAGGCTGAGGCAGGAGAATTGCTTGAACCAGGAGGCGGAGGTTGCAGTGAGCCAAGACACAGCCAGTGCACTCCAGCCTGGGCGACAGAACAAGACTCTGTCCAGAAAGAGAAAGAGAGAGAGAGACAGAAAGAGAAAGAGAGAGAAAAAGAAAGAAAGAAGAAGGAAGGAAGGAAGGAAGGAAGGAAGGAAGGAAGGAAGGAAGGAAGGAAGGAAGGATGGATTGTGGTTTTTCCCTTTGAAAGTAATGGAAAAAATGCTTAAAATTTTGAAATTTTCAGTTTTTAAAGTTTCAGAAAGAAAGAAAGAGAGAGAGAGAGAAAGTTACCGGAAAAGAAGAAGAAAACATGAAAGGTAATCAAGTTCCTGGGATTAAGGAACTCCACGATGAAGGGTTAAAAAGGAACTAGCATGATTGATTAGACCTAGGAAACAGAAGACAAATAATTTTTTACAAGGCAAATAGTGACTAGGCACATCTCTGAACAGACCTAGGTGTCTTAGGTGACAACTAATTTAATATAAAGCCAATGCTGATTAAGGACCCTGAGAAAGGAGCAGGGTGTGTGTGTAACATCTTAGGAACTAGGGAAGCAAAGTAGGAAGAAAAAAATCAGGGAAACAGAAAGCATTAAGCTCGCCTATTACAACTGGACAATGGGCTTATACTGATACCAAGAGATGGTTACAGAGACTACTGCCAAGAAATATTAGAGATTCCTCAATTAATTATGTAACTGTATATGTCTTGAGGCAGGTGGCATAGCAGGACAAACACAAGATTAGAAAGCAGATACAACCTCTCTGAATTGTCATGCTAATGCCACCTAACTAAGGATTAATATTTTGGGGAGAAGAAGGGCTGGGGATTTTATTTTTGGCTTTTTAACAGGCTTACATTTACAGTCCCCAACACAAGAGCTCTCAGCACATTCTCAGACTAGCAGCATTAATTGGGAAAATATAATAATAAATGCAAGGCAACTAGCACATCGGCTGACATGTATGCACTGATCCATTCATTCATTCGTTATTAACTCAACACCTTGGATGTGGTGGCCACTGGGCTGGATTCCAGAGATTAGCAAAAGCAGACACATTCTCCTCGACGTGGAGTATGCAGGCTAGTGAATGAGGTAATAAAATAATTATAGAAATAAATGCAAGACTCAAGGAAAACTGCTTTGAAAGGCATAATATCTGAATTGAAATATAAAAGACATGAGTGGAAAGATGCATTGACTCTCAGGCAGGAGCCCTAAGACAGGAGAAAACACAAAACTTTAGAGAAATGTCTCCTAAACATTTTAGAACACACATCACAAGCCCAGGAACAAGAGCAGAAACAAATGCACCAGGAAAGGCAATGTGACCAGGTGGGTATAAAAACCATATACACCCATATACACATTGATATTATATTCTCTGTATATTTTATATTTATACATTAAATAATATCTTAAGTCTCAGTATATTTAAAGGCAGGAGCTCACTGTGGCTATGAATCAGTGTAAAGCCCTGGTTCAGATGGTCTCGGGGATGATATTTTTATAATGTATTATCAAATATAATTAGATCGAATTTGTTTTTTAACTTGTGATGTGTCTGGAAAAAAGCTTTTACTTGACTTCTATTCATTGTGTAATTATCAGTATTGTCTTCAATCTCGGTTTCCTTGCGGGAATCTTTCAGAGTCACTTGTTCATTTTGTGAAGGCTGTTTAATTAAAACTAAATACTATAATCCACAAATCTACACAACTGCGTACTAGAGACAATGTATTGTAACAATAAAGCTGGATTTGAAAGGATAAGTGAGGACATCACTCCAACTTGCTTTGTTAGGAGTCCCCCTTCCCTCAGGACACTGGTCACACTACATGTGATGTCTGACAAGTAGACAGGCAAGGGTACTGAAATCCTGCAGAATATAAATATTAAAAAGCCCAATTTCTCACTTATTTTATAATTACAAAACCAATATAAAGGAAAATTCTAGCATTTTCTCTCTGTGCTCCAATGAACTCTCCTCAGCATTCCCTGAAATGCATGCCTCTCACTCTGGAAGCCACTGTTTTGGGAAAGCACTGTGTGGGGCTGAGAGGTAAACACAATATCATGCACACAGACAATGCTGAAATGTATGCTCTTAGTCTTCCTGAGATTGCAAAGCCTTGTGGGGTTCCTAGAGAAAGGTGAGAGGGGCAGGATATCATCTCCATTCTGAGAATATCAAATGCACCACAGATTTGGGGCACAGTGTGGCTGGCAACAAGTTATCATGCACACAATGTTGAAATGTATGCTCTTAGTCTTCATGAAACTGCAAAGCCTTGTGGGGTTCCTAAAGAAAGGTGAGAGGAGCAGGATCTCATCTCCATTCTGAGAATATCAAATGCACTACAGATTTGGGGCAGAGTGTGGCTGGCATACATGGGGAAATCATTAGGAGAATATGACTGCAATAGAGCTGAGAGATGATGGTGGCCTCAGGAGGGTCATCGAGGGAAGGATGAAGGTGGAGGAAGATTAGAAGGACAGACATGGACAGGTGATAGGATGGTGACACAGGCATATATGGAAATGATGACTTTTGCTTCTGGCTTAGGGAAACAGACGGACAAAAGTACCATTTACCCACTGAGACAGGAACCTCAAAGAAGGACAGATTATAGAAGTAAGTTTGGAACTTGTTGAGTTTAAGGTGCTTTGAAATGCACTCCTAGAGAAATCCAGCAGGATGCATGGATTTATAGAAACGAATCAAGCACAATTTAAAAGTGAGAAACCTATGGTAATTTAAACCTTTGAAGTAGGTAAGAACACCTGGGATTTGCATTTACCATAAAAACATCAAAGGATCAAAGTATATACCAGAGAGGATCTTAGCATTTAAGGAGTAAGCAAAGAATTAGCGATAATGTACACCACAATGAAAACAAGTATTATATGACAGGTAGGAGGAAATTGAGGAAAGAATGAAATCAAGGAAAAAAATAGTGAAGAGAAGTGATTCACAGAAGGAAGACACGGTCAACTTGGTCACCATGCAAAGAGGCATCCTTCCAAAGATCTAAAGAGTGAAATGTTTCCCGTGAAACTGGCAATTAGAAGACTGGTGATTTGCACAAGGGCATGTTCAGTGGGAAAAGAATAAATGAGAAAATGGGGACAACAAGTTGAGACAACCTTGTCAAGACTGGGTGTGCAGGACAGAGAGAGAGGACAGACACAGGAGGGGACACAGTGTGTGTTGAGGGGGAATGTAGGGATGGCCATGTGGTTTGGTAAGAGAGAGAAATTTCTATAGTATGTATATGTTAATGAGCTAATGAACTGGGGCTAGAAGAGAGGAAGAGGTTGACCATTCTGAAGTAAGAAGGAATATCACAGGGAACAAGTTCCTTGAAGAAGAGAAGGAGGCTGAGATCCAGAACAGGAGGGAGTAGGGAAGATCTGGCCGTAGAAAGAGGCCTATTCTTCCCAGGAAGAGCCGCATGCAAATGAAGTGGTATGCAGGAGTACAGGGAGATTACTTAGGGACAGTCCCTGCGCTATTCTGGTTTCATTTTGTTTCCCTAGTGCAGGAAGTGAAGTGGGTCTCCTGTCAGGTCCGAGGACACGTGGTGGGAGGTAGACAACGCAAGGAGGGTATAATTTGGAAGATTTTGAACAACTCAAATTCCAGTAGAGAAAGAGCAGAAGGAGAAAAAGCGGAAGATAAAGAGTAGAGGAAGGAGGTGTTAAAGGGTTGTCCAGCAATGTTAAGAACTGAGCTAAGTTTTAGAGACTATGGATTTCAATTGGCACCATTCCACAATGTGCATGTTGTTTCCACTGGCAGCTTGACAGCCTCAGCAAGGGGAGTCCCACGTTTAGAAGGACTCAAGACTGAGCGCTACTAGATGCAGGTATCATGGTTTGTCTCTGCTGATTGGTCTGTTAACGCAGATGCATTGATTGACACTGCCTGATGTCTCCCCTCAAGACCAAGAATGCATGTTTTATCACAAATGGAGCACATTTTATCTGGAGGTCACATATAAGTCCTGCACATCCATGATAGAGCACGTGGGTATTGGGAGTTCTAGTCAGAAACACAGTCATTAATATGAATTATTACACTCTGGAAAAATTAGAATAAACTGAGATGAATTATTTCTTCTCAACTCAAACCATTTTCACCTTTTGTTCCCCATTAGATTGTGATCATGTGATCTGCTTTTCTCGTGACGACTTAAGGCCTTGCATTAATAATGAGAGAAAGCAGGATCTAGTAGGAGAACCTCAAAGTGAGCACTAAGAATAAAACATGCTGACCTAATGTCTAGCCTGACCCAACAGACAGCCACACCCTCGTTGCCCCAGAATAATTCACAAAAATCTAAAGTCTTCTCACGGCATTCCCTTGCTTAAAAATCCTTCAAGAATCCATGGTGCCTACAGAATCAAGCCCAGTATCCTTAGAATGCTTTACACAACCCTCCTGGATAAGGGGATAAAGTCCCTGCTGCTTCTCCAATCTCTCATCCTACTCCTTCCCACGCAGATCCCATCTTCCTATAACACGGAAATATATACCTCAGAGAATTCTAAACTCATACAGCCATTTCCTTCCTAACTTCTAAAAGATGGTGGTTTTTGTAATAGAAACAATACCCTAAGCAGTAAAAGCCATTGTTCCAACCAGATACAGCCTAATATCCTCATCCTGAAAAGCAATTTCCTAAAGGCTCTCTAGATGCTAAAGACAGCTATTGATTGCCAATGAGAACAATGCACTGGTAATTCGCTAAACAATCAGGAGATCAGCCCAGTCACCAGCAGCTTTAAGATACAATAGTGAAAACGAATAAGAACAGAATTGTTCGTGACTTATTGATAGTCATGTTTAATTTTTTTATCCACTCATATGAGAGACAGAGAGAGACTTTTCAATCATAATTTTATTGCTTTAATTCAGTCCAAGCACTGTGTAAGTGTGCATAAAACTGTAAACAGAAGCCATCCCTGGGGACCTTGGCACTACAAGTGAGTGCCTTGGGATACATTTGTTTGTTATGCACACTACCTAAAGATCAGCATTCCATCTTTTATTTGACTATATCAATGTGTCTCAGGCAGAACTTTAAATAGATTCAGTGATTCTATCTGAGGTTTGCAAAACCATTGTAGAGTCAGCCAGTCAACAGAAAACAAATATAGCCCTAGTTCCTTCCTTGCAGTGCAGAGAGTTTAAATTTGTCCTGTGGAATACACAGTCGGGAGTGTCGCCTGAGTCATTTGTGGAGGATGCCATAGATGGATGAACAAAAAGTAACGACGCTGAGGCCAGACAGACCCCCAAGAACATCCCAGTTCTACCAGCCATTAACGGTGGAACCCTAGGGCAAATTATGTACTCTCTGAGCCTCAGTTTCTCTCCAGCAAAATGAGAGTAACAGCACGACTTATGATACATGTTTGTAAGGAACAAGTGAGAAAAGGTCAAGAGCTTAGTATAGACACCAGCACATAGTAGAGATCAATCACAACTTCCTCCCTCATGCCAGTTTTATTTCTGTGTTATTCCAGCTATAAAAGATGCAAGCTTATCGGGGACATAGGTATGATTTTACTGTGAAGAATTGAAGTTGTCATCCTGAGAATCCCCTGGCCTCCTTTCCGTTGAATTGAATGCCTTTCCTACACACAGTCACACAGCTCAACTCCTAACTTCATTTGGGTCTCTGCTCAACCAACGACTCTATCTAAAGCAGCAATTCTCTGCCTCCTCTTCCCTTGTTGTACTTTACTGCATTATGCATTTTACTTTCTATTATATTTTGTAAATATTTATGTACTGTTTGACTCCTTCCTCTAGGGCTGAGAATCTGGGGGAATGAAGGTTCGGTCTGGACTCTTCCCTCTCTATTCCCAATGTGCTGAACAGCATCCATCCCAGAGTAAGCACCAGGAAGTGTTTGCTAGCAGTAAATGAATAAAGTAATTCACATACTACTAATCCTTAATCACCCAGTTCATTGTCAGCCTCTTGCAGGATGCTTTTCCAGACCTGTCTGTGACATGCATTCTCAGTATCACTCAATTTGGGACAAAACCTTGGGCTGTTACCAAGTTTTGTAATATTTGCCCTTTTTTTGCTTCTAGATTAGTGAAAAATATACAGTTTGAAAGCCATAGCTTATATTTGCTAAGGATAACAGGGAGACAGAAGTCGCTGGGTAGTTCAAGTCAGCATCTATTAACTGAGGCACCAAACTTTGTGCAAGACTCTGTTGGTTTCTGCAGGCTCTTCTTTCTCCCTGACCCCTTGCAAGTTGGTTTTCACACCACCCACAATTCTGTCTCCTGCCTTTTCTTTTATCTTTCTACAGGAAATGCTCTAACTGGGGAGTCACATCAAATCTCATGAATTCAGCCACAATCTTCACATCAATAACCCCTGAATTTCTACTTCCAACCCAGACGTCGCTCAAAGCCACAGACTATAGATAGCTCTTAATGAGGCACCATATTCCCAGCTCTCAAAACCTTCAGTTTTGTCCTCCATTCTCCTATGTCTGCAAGTAGCATCACTACCATCTACCATCTTGTCATCAAACCCAAAACCTCAGAGTCAGCCAAGATTCAACACCCAAGGTCAATCTATCACCATGATCTGTCAATTCTAAATCGGCAGTATTTCTAGAATTTAGTCACTCAATATCCACTGCCTCTGCCTTAGTTCAGGATCTCACTAATTCTTACCTCATTGATGGTATAGATATTTTCTTACCCTGAAAACAAAACACTGGCAACACAAAATGCTGGTGAGGGTGTGGAACAACAGACATGTTTTTATTGCTGGTGGAAATGCAAAATGGTACATACTAATTTGGTTGTTTCTTATAAAACTAAACATACTCTTACCTTACAATCCAGCAATCATGCCCTTTGCATTTACCCAATTAGTTGAGAATTTATGTCCACACAAAAATCTGCATATGAATGTTTATAGTAGCTTTATTCATAACTGTCAAAACTTGGAAGCAACCAACATGTCCTTCAGTGGGAGAGTGGATAAATAAACTATGGTACATCTAGATGATGAAACGTTACTCAGCACTGAAAAGAAATAAGCTATGGAGCCATGGAAAGACATGGAAGAAACTTACATGCATATTACTAAGTGAAATAAGCCAATAGAAAAAGGATACATACTGTATGATTCTAACTATATAATATTTTGGAAAAAGCAAAACCATGAAGACAGTAAAATGATCAGTGGTTGCCAAGGGTCTGGGGGGGATTGAAAAATGAAAAGGCAGAGGACAAGATTTTTAGAGCAGTGAAACTATTCTGCATGATACTACGATGGTGGAAACATATCATTAAACATTTATCAAAGCCAACAGAATATGCAACACCAAAGTGAACCCTGATGTAAACCACGGATTTGGGGTGATAATGATTTCTCAATGTAGGTTCATCAATTATAAGAAATGAACCACAGTGAGGTGGATACTGATCAGTGGCTGTGCATGTATGGGGATGGGGGATGTGGGGTATCTCTCTACTTTTTTCTCAATTTTACTGTGAACTGAAAGATGCTCTAAAAAATTAAGTCTGTTTAAAACAAAAAAGGAAATAAACACAAAATAGCCTTTCATCTAGCCATATGAACCCATCATGAACCTATTGAATCAATCTCCCGCAGAACTCAGGAATAATTTTTAAATAAAAAATATAATCAGCATAACCCACTTTCAGAAAACCCTTTCATGCTTTTCACAGCCTAGCCTATAAATTAAAGGGCTCTGGGCAAACAGTTAGCATTTTTTTCCCCTTGTGCATTAAGAATCTGACCACTGGATAAATTTTCTAAGCTGTTTTCCTGGAAACAGATACATCACTTAAACAAAACAGTACTGCTTCTTGTAAAATGACCCCTGTTGTTAAGAGGACTGGAGCTGGACTGGGATAACTATAGATACCTGATGAAGATTCCTTACTTTGGGTTTTCCCAATTATGGAGACTCCTATAGTTAGCATGAGAGAAGAGGCCAAGAACCAAGAAGCAATGCCTATGGAGTTCTTATGAGAGACAAATGGTTCCTGAAAGGCATGAGTCTTTTAAGCCATGTGGAACCTGAACCATCCAATGTACCTCGTTCTTCCTTGCATCTGAGCTATCTGCCATATGGCTGCTGCAAAGGCTCTTGCTAATGAGGAACACCTGTAATTCCTGAGTAGGCAGATATCAAGTGTCACCAATGGTTGTCTTATGTGTCTAGTTGAGACCAAGAAGAACCTACTCTCCTTTTACCCTTCTCCAATAGAACAAACTATTTACATTTGCCAGCCAAAGCTCTTTTCCCTGAGCTGTCTTGCATGTCCTTACCTCTTCTTTGTCACCTACCAATTCTCTTCCTTCAAGCTCAGCCGCAGAGTCACCTTCTCTAGGGATACCTTCCCAAACCATACCCCACACTGGGGGAAGAGCTCCTTCCTTTGGCTCCCAAATCACCACAGATCCCTCTTACCCTACGTTTTCATCATCTGTTTGTTTAGCTGTTGCCTCATTATGAGCTGCTTGATCGTCATGGCTACAAGGTCATGGTAACCTTTGATGGCTGACAATGCCATTTTTTGTAAATGTAAGCTGATCCTGTCACTCACACTAGCAGGCACTGCTAGTTTCTTAGCCAAAATCTACCTCCTTTTCTCACTAAACAGAATGGTGATATTAACTGACACCTATACCCAGACAGGCACTTCCTCAGACGCCCTTTTGGTCAGTGGAGGCCATGAGGGCCAGTTCAGGCTGAGAAGATGTTAGTGAAAGTCTAGTGAATGGAATTAGGAGAAAGATACTTTGTCCTGATTCAAAGAGATAAACTTTGCTGACATACACTTTTGCTCTTCACCCTTCCTGCTTCCTATGTATCAGGAAGATGGACTTCATGTCTGATTGTAGAGCAGAGATCTCATGGTCATGAACCAGAAAAAGACAGACATACAGTAAAGATGTCAGAGAAGAGATCCTAGGAAGCCTGGGTTCTTGACGACTTCCCACAAGTAGCAGCATGAGCCAGATCTGTTGTTGCATGAGAAAAATAAAACCCTATTTGGATAAGCCATGTCGTGAGGTTTCTGTTATTCCAGCGGTACCCCGTGTTAACTGGAGGAAAACTACACATAATTTCTTCCCCCAAAACAAGATGAAATCCCAACCCATCCCCCGACACTCCCTGCGTCTCAGGGTCTGTATACCTTATCAGTCCCACCCCCTGCCACTAGTCACACATGCTCTCTGAGCCCTAGTCATTCTAAATGTGTTAACAAGTGCCCCTGAAAACGCTGTCTTTTGCTATAGGTCCTTGTCTTTGCAAAGGTTCTTCTCTGTCCTTGGAATGCCTTTTTCCCCACGAGCTTCACCTGAAAGTATCCAACTGGCCTATCAACTTGGGGGTGCATATTACCTCCTCTTTAAAGCTTTCCTTGATTCCACAGTCCCTCATTCCCCTAAACTCCCAGAGAGCACCCTATGGTTGCTTTTTTTGCAGCAATTAATAAATAACTTTCAAATTATTTGTTTTATCATCTCCCTTCTCCACCAGAACTTGAAATCACAGACAGCAGTGACCCTGCCTTACCAGGCATTCAACATAATGTTGAAGGGTGCTTCTAAATACACTGGCTCTACCTACCAAAGTGGTGACCCTGATCTCTAACTCTACGCACAAAATTGGGATGGCACTAGGTTAGCCACATAAGACAACCCTAGGTATATAATACTACAAATAATAAGGGCCCTGCCCTTGGGTGAGTGTTGAGGAAGACATGAAAAGACATTTCCTGTAAGGAGGGGAAAAGCAAACCATTTTTCAATACGCTCACAGAGAAAACATTTCTGCCGGCAGATGTGTGGGTTTTGCACACTGAGCAATTCTGACACTAACTACCTGGGGTCAATGCAGACCCCGCAGGTTAAGGGTTCAGACCCCTAACTTCAGATGCCAATGGAAAGTCCAGTTGTCATCGGTGCCTCTGACTGACCAGCTCTATGTCACAGGTTCCCACAACCTCCTCGTCAAGTTTAATGATTTCTTAGAACAGCTGGCAAAACTCAGGAAAACATCTACTTACATGTATCAGTTTATAACAAAGGATGCAACTCAAAAAGCACTGAAAAGAAGAGATACATCAGGCCAGGTATGGAAAAGGGTGTGGAACTTCCATGCCCTCTCCAGGCAGCCATCCTCTCAGCACTTCCATGTGTTCACCAACCAGGGAGCCCTCTGAACCCTGTCCATGTGGGTTTTTATGGCAGTTTCACTACATAGATATGATTGAATAAATCATTGACATTGATAATAAATTCAGTCTCCAACCCCTCTCCTCACCCCATCCTGGAGGTTGGGAGGTTGGGGGTCTGGCAGTTCCAACCCTCTAATCACATGGTTGATCCCCTTGGCAACCAGCCCCCCCTCCCCCCGTTTAGGGGCTTTCCAAAAGTC
The DNA here is from genome assembly GCF_009828535.3 of Hylobates moloch. Taxonomy (NCBI): domain Eukaryota; kingdom Metazoa; phylum Chordata; class Mammalia; order Primates; family Hylobatidae; genus Hylobates; species Hylobates moloch. The sequence goes on from NW_026652284.1 coordinate 118,821,266, forward strand.
ATGCCGTTGATATCAACTCAGACAACGTTGATAGAGGCTTGTTATGAATCACAGAAGTTGCTACTTTCATCTTTATTGCTCTTATCACTTAGGAAATTATAAAGGTTTTAGGAGCTCTGTGTCCATAACTGAGGACTAAAATAAAAATTTATATTTCTTATTATATCACAGTATCATACAACCCTGGAGTTGGGCACCCTATGGATTAAATAGATAATGCATGCAAAGTGCTTAACATAATGCCTGCTAAAATAAATTCAACAAATATTAGTTTTGGGGATGATGATGATGATGATTGTATCTTTGTATCCTCAGCACTGGACTTGGACTATAGTAGGTGCTTATTAATATTTTTCGGATAAATAAATGAAACAAAACTTAGGTCTTTTGTTCTTGCTTCCAAATTACACAGAGCTCTAACATCTCAATACAAAAGGACACAAAAATCAAATGATATCCCTGCGCACCTAGTTTTCCCACAAAAATACCTCCTGATGTTCATCCCCCAAGGCTTACCCCATCAGGGAGGCTCAATTCCTCATTGAGACAGTCTGTTTCTGAGCACAGTGTGGCCCTGGGGCAGCCACTTTGCGGGTAGGTTCTCAGTGGTGCCAACTGTGCTGGCAGGACTGGGTCAGTAACAAACACAGCTAAACAACACAGTCATTCATTGGATCTGGATGTCCATGAGGCTCTGGGAGTTGAGCTCTGGCTCCACCATTCTTAACAATTTAATTTCTTCATGTGAATTCCACGGGGACTCCCTGGGACAAGAGAGGGCTAGAGAGAAGTGAGCAGCCATTTGTAACTAGTGCTCAGCTCAGGCGAGCCTCGCTTGGAGACTAGCTCTCAGCCTGTGCTAGTAGCTCAGGGGAAACCTCAAAGTCAGTTATTGTGATCTGTCTGGTTCCAAAACATCAGTACATTAACATGATGGGATCGCTCTGTTTCTGTAGGCTGTTGTCGTCAGGTTGTACAATAAAATCCTAATGGCAGAATTATATAAACATTTATTGTGCAGCTACAGTGTGGAAGCCCTGTGGAGAAAGACAGACTATGAAATAGGCTCAATATTCAAGTTGTCCACACTCAAATAGGATTTTTTTAATCTAAATAAGTATCTCTACTAAAAGAGAAATAAAGAATATATGAGAGAAAGAGGAAAAAATGAGAGAGGTTCAGCGGAAGAAACAAATTCAAAGGAAAGAGAAAATATTTCCTAATGGAAGAAAGCCAACGTGAAACACCACTAGGATGATCTCTGTATCTCTCGTCATTTTGAGAAGCAAGTCAACTTGTCCTAGTTTGCACTGATTGCTCTGCAGGACTGTGAGTCCGTCTCTATTTAACAAGTTAGCCTTCTGAAACAGCTTTGGAATCAGATGCCTCTAAGTTGGAATTTGGGTTCTGAGACTGATCATCTTTGTGACTCTTGACAGGGCACTCAACTCTCTGAGCTTCAGAATTTTCATTTGTGAAAAGAGATCAGTAAGAATGCTTTCATCTGATAAAACTGTTGGTAAGATTACAGGAGAAAACCCCTGTCTGTTGAATGAACATGTGTTTGAACACATTGTTTAGAAGGGAAAAGAGAAACTACTGCTTGTTACCTCTGACTTCTCCCTACTCTCCCTGCTAAAAGAATTTAAGTTTGAGGAGATAGAGACCACGCCTGCCTTGCTCTCAACAGCATCCCCAGCACACAGGATGATTCTTGGCACATGCTATAGACTTGATCAAATTTCATTTACTAATAAAATAAATAGTCTTTCTCAATTATGTCACATGGTATCAGGCACTTTGTTAAGTCTGTGTATGCAGTGGTTACATCATTCAATTGTCCAGGCCACCTAGGACAAAAATAGTCTTTTTATCTCCATTTTACAGGTAAGAAAACAGATTCAGAGAAGTTAAATGTTTTCCAAATCAGAGCTAGTGAGTGGCACAGTTGAAACTGGAACAGGATTTTTTGAATTCAAATGCTCTGTTTGCATCCTTCAGGTCAATTAGCTTGCATATTACAGCTGAGCATAGCAGGGCAGAGAGTGGGTCTGCGCTAACGCCAGCGGAGCAGGCTTTTGGGAAAGCACCGATGGCTGCACCATTCCCTTAGGTGGACAGTGATTGAACTGGGTATGTTTTAGCATAGTCCTGGGAGTCTAGCCCTTCAAGGCTGGCTTCCACACTGCCTGCCCCGGTTATGCGGCTATAACACAGCCAGTCTTTGCTCATGCTTTATTGCTTTATTCTCGCTTGAATGACAGCTCCTCCACTCTATCGTTTTCACCTTCCACTTGCTCCTGCCTCTGTAGCATCCAACCCAATGTCTGTTCAACTGGTCCCTCCCAGCAACTGGTCTCTCCCAGCCTCTTCAGGGAATTGTTCTATAAGACCAGCTCCAGAAACCAAGATTTTACCATGAGTTTGTGCATCTAACAGTGCCAAGGCCAGACCTAACTTTAGGAGAAATGATTGGAATAGTCAGGCATTAGATGGGAGTACAAGATAAATAAGTCAAGGGCCTCCCCTGGAGGAGTTCACCATCTGGAGAAGGAGAGTGTGAAATTGTTCAGTTCAAAGATGGACATTAGTAGGGGCTACATTGTCAGCACATAGGGCAGAGGAGTCCATTCCATATCATGCCCAAACTTCAGCTGAAAGATGCAAAAGAGATTCCCAGACTGTAGAGGGAGGATGGAAAGGAAGTGCCACTTCAGCAGAGGGTGCATGAGTGTAGGCTGTGCAGGAGTGACACCATGCTGGTGTCCAAAGATGTGGGGAACAACAAGGTCCATAGGGTATCTGCATGGAGTGAGGAAGTGTAGGGAAGAGGGAAATAGGGAAGAGTGTGTTGAAGTACGTGGCCACAAGGGCCATCAAGAGCCTGCTCAGAAGATGCCTGTAATCTTTGTCAGACTCTGTAATTTAGGGAAATTAGCATCCTACCAGGGTTGACTCTATGAGTGCATGCCCTATGTAGTCACAGAGGATCCCATACCATGCTTAGAAGAACCCTCCCTTCGGTTAATTGCTCTGCTGTTACCATCTTGATATTAATAATAATTTTTAACAATGGGCTCCACCTCTTCATTTTGCAGCTGGCCCTGCAAGTTTTGTAGTCAATCCCAGGTCCTACCTAGTAATAGTAGCTTACGCTTCGTAGTGTTTAAATATAGTATGCCAGTCCCTGTTTAAATGTTTTTCATATATTAACTCATTTAATCCTCAAAATACTCCATTAGGTAGACATATTGTTCTTGCATTGTTTGATGAAAGGATTTATGCTCAGATTGGTTAACAAACTTGACCAACGCCAGTAGCAGAGTTAGGATTAAACCCAGTTTTCTGGCTTCAGAGCCAGTGTTCCTATCCACTCACACTGGGTCTCTTCATTTTATATTTTCACCATGGAGTAGTACTCTGAGATACCCATATTTTTAGAAAAAAAAAAGTTGTTAAACTATTTTAGCTTCCATCCACCCACCCATGCACCCATCCATCCATCTACCCAAGTATTCATTTAATAACTCCATAAGCCACATTTTTCTATAAAACCTGTGCCAATATAGTACCTAGACTTAGGTACCTCAATGAATTTTGCTTTAATAAATGGAAGAGACTATATTTCAGGAACAATGAATTTAAAATTTGAAAAAAAAATCTCACTGTCTCAAATAAGAAACAGAAATGGACTTAAATCAATGCGTAAAGTGCAAAAGTTAACATTTCTTGAGTCTTGCTATGGGTCACATTTCTAACCACATTTCTTCTTGTGTTTGTTCTTTAATCCTAACAAAAATTTGAAGGAGGCACCATTTTATTTTTTATCCCAACTTTACACATGAAGAAATGGAAGTACAGAGAGGCTGAGCAACCTGTCCTGGGTAACATAGCTAACCAGGAGAGGAGCGAGGCTTTGAGCGACGTGTTACCACACAACCCACAGGCTGTCACGCCTCCAAGCTGGGGTCTTAGCCGAGCTGCTGTGGGAGCAGAAAGACAATGAATTCAACCATCAGAGGGGTGGGAAATGCCTTTTCAGAAAAGATGGCAACTGAGGTGAATCTACATCCATGAGGAGGCTGCCCAGATGAAGGTGGGGTTTGTACACATGTTTACGCATGCCTGTGTAACAGGGAGAGAGGGAGACAGACAGGAGAGGCAATAATATTGTGCTAAAATTATAAATAGATGCATCAGCTCCTTCTTTGGGGGTACCTCACCCTCTGTACCCCTGGAAGCCATAATCAGGACCCCAAAAATACTTGCAAGGACAACTTCCAGCTCAGGGCATACTGCTCATTCCCGCAGTGACCCTATGCAAGCCTCAACTGCATTCCACTGAGTGTCAATCCAGTCTCAGTTTTAACTTAGAATGAGATGCCTCTTCAAGCAGTATATTGATTTTCAGTCTAGGTATACACTATACGTTACATTTGCATCCCAGGAGTTTTGACACATACATTAATCACTGAATTTTGAATAAAAATATCTAGGGGGACACTCAATGAAGCCATACAAATAAGAAAGAGCAGATCTGCAATTTTAGTAAATGCTCTTTTTTTCCAGTTTGTTTCAAGAAAGTCAATAAAGTATAAAGTGAAAGGATGAACACCTAATATTTCGACTGCTCACCTGAGTAAGTAGGGAGGACATAGATTTCTCTGGATTTCTTTTTCTTTTTTTAGCCTAAGCAAGATTCTAATTCTATGAGTTTTTTCAAGTAAATGTGCCTGCAACCCTTCACGCAGACCTGATAGGAGGGATCCTCAAATAAATCCCCTCCTCCAAGTTAAACAGGAGCTCTAGTCCTTTCTCAAGTTCACACAGCTGGGTGGCTAAAAGCAAGCAGTCTTGAGTAAATACGGTATTTTGAGGTTTTATTTGGGTTTCTTTATTGGCTGAGAGGGAAATGGTTTGTTTTACTTTCATGATTTATAGCTGAATTTTGAATACCCTTCACAGGGGACATCTACAGTGCAGCCGGGAAGGAGTAAGTTTTGAGATCAAACAAATTTGGGGGTCAGGTTCTGGCTGACTGGGTGACTGTGGACAAGTATTTTGCCCCCTTGGCTTTTATTTTTTTAGGGCTAATGATGGCCCTGCATGAAGATGACATAAAAGCTTCACCTGGGGAAGTACTTTCTACAGTCTACAGCTCATAGTAGGGGTTTAGAAAGAGCTTCCTTTTCCTCTCACACACACCACTTCCTAATTCAATGTTAATCTGTTGCTGAAAGATGGTTTTGTTATTCTTTTTCTCCAACATCTGCACGCTCTTGAAAAGAAGGGGGGAAAGGAAGAAAAAAAAGAAACCTGGGAGAATCTCATTCTGTTATTCAGAAGCAATTATATTAATATTCATTTTATTCTCCCAAAAGGCCAACACAAGCTGGCCTGTTAAAATACCAAGCTTGATGAATTCTACCTTGGGCACAAGATTCCATGGATAATCCTATCTTTATATATTTCCTTTAAACAAACTAAAAATGCAATTTATTCTTCAGTGCATTTTACATTCTGAGTTAAAATCAACGAGGTTTCACCAAAGCCACCAATTCAGTTGCCTTCTCTCCCCTTGCAATAACACCTCAGCTAAGATGACGTGTGCCCCAGAAATTAATTTTCCACACAACTAATATCAAGTCCTTTAAACATCAAATAGTTTTATATTTAATTTTAGTAATTTCTGATGTAACCTATTTTAGAAATTATACTCTTATTTCAGCAGAGTTTACAGACTGTAATTTCAATTTTCTTTTATGACTCATTGTCACACTTCTGAACATAAGCTATTGCTCAGTGTTGTCACGGGTTGATGGCCTCAAAGACCGCTAAGGCATAACCATCTCCAAAGCCACACAAGGTCCCAGGGTCTTCCCTAATGATATTCCCTTTGTCCATCCCATCCAGTTTCCATTCAAGGAAGAGTCGCATGGAGGTTCCTCAGTTTTCAGAGTGGAATGACAATCCGCCATCCTCTTGGTTGATATTAAGTAAATACACAGATCAGCCTTTAGTCAGAATAAACATTGATTAATCTCCTACTATGTGCCAAGTATTACAGTAGAAGCTGTTTAGTTTTATTTTTATTTAAATTTTATTAAAAATTCCTCATGGGTTGTGTATTATCATTATTTTAGAGATAAAGGAACTAAGGTCAATACAGTTAAAGCAACATGATTGAAGTCTTGCAATCTCCTAGGGAGAAACTGAGGTTACAATCAGGTTATTGGGAAAAGTACTGCTGAAATTCCATACTATGAAACCCATGTGGGTAAGGAGGGGAGTTATAGAAAAGAGGGCTAAAGAATTGAGGGAAATAGGAAAGATCACTGGGCCAGAGGAATCCAGGCAATCAAAGAACAGCAATAGCAGGAAAACTCAAACAGCAAGCTAAGAGATGAGGCCATGTTCGACGGATCATCTGGAATGCAGAACAAGTATGATATGTGAGTGAGTGTGTGGCTAAGGGGAATAGAGGAAAAGCTATCTGAGTAGAAGGTGGGATCCAGGATGGTTTAGGGGTCATCTACTTAAACTTGGAAAGCCTCCTAGTAATTGCACAAGTGGGTGGTAAACAAAACCAAGCTTCAGGTTCCAAAATGATCAGTGAGTGGACAGTAATGTCTGAACAGCTAATGCAACCCCACCAGGGTGGAAGGTACTGGTGTAGCTGGCATCCTGTTGCACTTTTGCTGGTCAGTAGATGCTTTTAAGAGATGAGCAGGAGGAGTAGCTAAGTCGGGATGAAAATCCACATAGGTTCCTCAGGTTCCAAGCATGGCAAAGTTTCAGGAGACATTTTTACAGTATTTCATGACTCATTCCCTCAGGGCACAGGCATTTTCAGAGGATCAAAGGGTAGTAGGGCTGAATGTTATGAGTCCCAAAGAATGAGCCCTGGGGAATGTGTGTGTCTTAAAGGAATACCTGGAGGGCTGTAATTGAAATACTCATTAATGTAGTGGATGCTACTGCTGACCCACCTGGTCCCGTCTACTGAGCTGGCGCTCCATCACCCAGATGATTTTTTGGCTGCTAGCAGCCTGCAGTTGCTTTGTTCTTCTGAAAATTGCCCACAGCTGACAGGAGCTGCTTTTCCCAGAAATACCTGGGAGGATATGCTGCCAGAGCTGAGTCTACAGCAGTGACAACAGCCTGGGCCCTGGCCTCAAGGAGGAAGACTGTGTGGGCCATGTGTGTCCCAGGGCATCCTGTGCCATCAGGCTGAGACCAGATATCCATGACTGGCCTCTCCTTTGTCTAATCCTGCTTCCCTCTCTCTCTCTCTCTGAGGTTTCAACTGAAGGTACCTGCTCAGCCAATCACTTGCACAAGAATCTCCATTTCAGTTTCTGCATCTTAGGTACCCGACCTAAGGTGGAGTAAGCAGGACCTCTCCACAAAGACCTAGTAACTGCCCAGGGTCCCTTGGCTAACAAGTATCAGAAATAGGGTGACCAACTCATCTGTGTTGTCCAGGACCAAGAAGGTTCCTGGGATGCAAGACTTTCGGTTTTCAAACTGGAACAGTCCCCCTCAAAATGGTACAAGTTGATTAATCAGAACTTGGATTCAAACCAAAGTCTGCCTCACTCTAAAGGTTGTGATTTTCATTTACATGACCCTGTCTCACTAATACTCAGAAGATCTGCTGTTTTAGTTTTCACCAGAGAATACAATCACTTTGTGATGCCCATGCAGGGATGTCTGCAGGCTCCAAAGCAGCCCCAACCCACTTGTAGAAAAGGCATTCTTAGCTGGTCACGGAGGACTTCAGGAGATCCATACCTTCCCCCTAACCCCCATAGGATTACTTTTTTTTTTTTTCTGAAAAGAGTGGCTATAAATTTTATCGGATGCTCAAAATGATCCTGGACATAATTATGGTTAAGAACAATTGTGTAAGAAAACATTGCTTTTATCTCTGGATGAAGTAGAACAGTGGGGTGCTGTACTTACATCTGATGCTTAATGTCTCAAGCAGAGCTGTTTCCCAGTAAATGGCCCAGCACCCACCCGTGCATTCACAGGAGCATGGTGGGTGGGAGCTGTCCACTGCATTCCTCAAACTACTCTCATCTGAGCCCTAAGTGTGTGTGCGGGGGGGCGGGGCAGAGGGTGGGCAGGGGTGGTACTTCTTTTCTGTTTCAACTGAAATTTAAAACACACTTGTCACTTGTCAACCAGGCACAGTGGCTCATGCCTGTAATCCCAGCACTTTGGGAGGCTAAGGTGGGCGGATCACCTGAGGTCAGGAGTTCAAGACCAGCCTGGCCAACATGGTGAAATCCCTTATCTACTAAAAATATGAAAAAATTAGCCAGGTGTGGTGGTGGGCACCTGGAATCCCAGCTACTGGGGAGGCGGAGACAGGAGAATCTCTTGAACCCAGGAGGCAGAGGTTGCAGTGAGCTGAGATCACACCACTGCACACCAGCCTCGGAGACAGAGTGAGACTCCCTCTCAAAAAAAAAAAAAAAAAAAAAAAAGACGCCTGTCAGTGTCATCTGAGGAGATGGACAGGGGAGGTCATCCCAGGGGGGCAGGTGTCCAGCAGCAAGCAACCAGGCTGCAAGGTGCCCCTGAACTGGAAGGCCACCTTCTGACCCAGGAACTGTAAATGGTGCTTAAATAGGGCTGCAGTTATTACTTTTTAAATGTAAAAAGTATTATTTTATTATTGATGATTTCTGCATGTATCCTTCTATTTTTTTGACAAATATTTATTGCATGCTCAATGGGTGCCAGGAACTATCCTAAGGGTTTTGTGCAGCTATGAGTACGGCAAAGTCCTTGCACCACGGGAGGTCACATCTTGCAGAGGAGATAACAGAAAACAAACCGATGCATCTCTACTATTTCAGATAATGATATAATAATGAATTCTTTTGAGGAAAAAAAAAAGCAAGCTCTGTGGCTAGAGACTACACAGGGTTATTTAACTAGGGTTGTCCAGATAGATCACTACAAAGAGGGGACTTAGATGAGGAAAGGGAGTGAGCCACAGGAACATCAAGGGATGATCTGTCCCAACCAGCAGTGTAGACACAAAAGGAAAAATCCCTAAGGACAGAGGAAGCCAGATAGTGTGTGTTGTTTGTTTTGTGTGTATGTGTTTTGTTTGTTTTGTTTGTTTGCTTGTTTGTTGTGAGAGAGAGTCTCGCTCTGTCGCCAGGCTGGAGTGCAGCGGCACGATCTCGGCTCACTGCAACCTTCGCCTCCCAGGTTCAAGCAATTTTCCTGCCTCAGCTTCCCAAGTAACTGGGACTACAGGCACGCACCACCACACCCAGCTAATTTTTGTATTTTTCATAGAAATGGGATTTCACCATGTTGGCCAGGATGGTCTCGAGGTCCTGACCTCGTGATCCACCTGCCTCAGCCTCCCAAAATGCTGGGAATACAGGCGTGAGCCATCACGTCTGGAGTTTGTTTGATTGTTTGAATGAGCGGTAGTGTAGACCTTGTGGGTCTAAAGGAACACCTTTGCTTCCTCGACCTCTATACTTCTCCTAGCCAATCACTGCTACTCCCAGGTTCTCAATTAGCATCTACGTGCTGAGGATTCCCTAAGTCTGTGTATTCAGCCAAACTCTTTTCTGAGTTTGATTGATATTGCCTAAAACGTATATGGATGTCATCAGAGACCTGAAACTCCATGCTTTCGAAACAGAACTCATCATTTCCTCCTGAAAACCTGTTCTTTCCCCTGTGTCCCCAGGCCAGTGAACAGCAGCAAAGCCAATCCATCAGACTAGGTCAGAAAATGGAGCATCATCCTGGAGCAGAGGTATTCTTCACTCTTGGACCCTGTATGCCAAGATTCTACTGACTGAATATTTCTCAAGTGGGTCCTCCTGTCTCCGTCTCTACTACCTTAACCTAGGTTTGGGCCATCCTTATGTCTAGGTACCCTAAATTTCCTGCAATAGACTCCCACCCAGTCTCCATGCCTCCTATCTAACTTACTTTTCTCCAATGCATTCTCTATGTTGCAACCAGAATGGACCATTACAAAATGCATGTTTGTATCTGTCATCTCCCAGTTTAAGATTTTTCCACCCCTCCCATTAGCTTCCAGATAAAGAATAAATCCATTCACAAAGTGTCCAAAGGCCTGCACACCCAGCCTCTACTTACCTCTCCAGTCTTTTAGCTTCCCACCCCTGTCTCAAATTCTTCACCCACACTCTCTCTGAGCCCACACATCCCACTGCCTGCAATACTCTCTCAACCCCTGCTCTCCACCCTGGCTTTCTTCTATGTGAAACAGCTCCCCCAACTCCTCATCCCACGTTTATCTATGTAACTCCTACTTTCCATTCACGTCTCATACTCGATACCTCTTCCTCCAGGAAGCCCCCCGTGGCATTCCCAGGTGGGGTTAGGTGTCCTCTGCTCTCAGGTCTTCTCTCTATCATAGCTTTGCCACTGTACATTATAACTGCTTCTCTACTTGTTTGTCTTCTTTAAAAGTTAAAAACTTCTTAAGGATATAAACATTATCTTCTTTATCTTGACCCCCTTCAAGCTTCTATAACAGAGGATGGGGCATAATAGGCACTTCAGAAATAAAATTTGTGTTGACTGCCTTCATTTCACAATCGGGAAAAGAACTCCAGAGAGGTTAAGTTCCTACTTAAAGAACACAGCTAATTCATATCAGAGTTAACCCTAGAGTACCTGTATTCCATTTTTGATCCAATTTTCTTTCAGATACCAGACTCCTCATAAGAGATAAAACCCAGTTCTTAATCTCATAAGTACACAGTCTAGGAGGGACTCAAGATCTAGACAAGAAAGCTACAGACTGAGAAGGTCAAGCCACAGGGTTGCACTGAGTGTTGGAGAGGAACACAGGGACCTGCAGGGCCCATCAGGGAAGTGAGCCTAGCCCTGGAGACATGGAAGAGGGTGTGCCTGGTTGAGAGAACAGAGTGAGCCATGCTCAGACAGACAGACGGGTGGATAAGGGCCTTATCTGCCATCCTAGCAAGAGAACTTCCACCAAAGGAACTTCCTGCTGAAAGAGCTGCACCAGGAAGACACTCCCACAAAGGAAGCCTACACCACTCTGCCTCTAGATTATCCATAGGCAAAGAGTTCATCCCACCACTACCTCCCTCCAGCTACCTGGGATGACACTCACCTCTTCTCTTCACTCTCCTTGCCCATCTTCCCCCGAATAACTGAAGACTAAAGACTGTAAGTTACAGTTATTCTAAGTAACTGAAGACTTAGAGAATATGACGTCACTTCAACGTCTGCTAAATATAATGAAATTAAGGAAAAAACTCCAGAAGAGAAAGAAAAATAGGCCAGGCGTGGTGGATCATGCCTGTAATCCCAGCAATTTGGGGGGCCGAAGCGGGTGGATCACTTGAGGTCAAGGGTTCGAGACCAGCCTGACCAACGTGGTGAAACTCTGCCTCTACTAAAAATACAAAATTAGCTGGGCATGGCGGCACATGCCTGTAATCCCAGCTACTTGGGGGGCTGAGGCAGGAGAATCGCTTCAACCCAGGAGGTGGAGGTTGCAGTGAGCCGAGATCATGCCATTGCACTCCTAGCCTGAGCTAAACTCTGTCTCAAAAAAAAAGAGAAAAGAAAAAAGAAAGAAAGAAAAGAAAAGAAAAATATTTCTTATATCACAAAACCCAACAACAAAAGCTATATCATCAATTAAAATATAGGGCAAGACTTTAAAGAATGGGGTGGAAAGAATATGTCTAAAGTGACAAAGAAAGTGAACAGCAGAACTCAACCAGGCCCACACCCTCTAGTGTCTAGCTGGAGACTCTTCTAACAATAAATCTATAGTTTTCCGTGTGCCAAGAAATGTTTCATAAGAAATTTTATCTCGATAGTCTCGCTATCCAACTGCCTAGTTATGCCTGGAATATTGTAGCTATGTAGGAAATAGTCACTTAATTCTAACCCACAATTTGGAACATGTCATTGTTTCTCCCTCAATCATTTCCTCATTTTCTAATTCCCAGTCAATGCTGGGACCAGCATGTACTCTGGCGCTGAGGCAATCCTACATTCACTCATTCATTCATTCATTCATTCGGCAAACATTTACTGAGTGCATATTCTATGAGAGGATTTGTTCTACCAGTGGGAGTTCAACAGTGAACTATGTAATATATTGATAAGTACTATAAAGAAAGAAACATCAAAATAAGAGACTGTCATTGTAGAGGTAGGTGGTAAAGGTGGGCTAATGATATGCTAAGGTGACATGTGAGTTGCAGCCAGAATAAAGCAGGGACACCCAGTGGTTACCAGGGAGAAGAATGTCCCAGGAGGAGGGAGTAGCATGCGCTGCTGAAGATCAGCCAGGAAGCCAGGGTGGGTAGAGGTGAGTGGCTGTAGAGGAGACTAGGTCACAAGGTGGTGAGCAGGGTTGGAAGAGGGGCTGAAGGTCATGTAGGTTGCAGGTCATGGGAAATGCTTCAGATTTTACTCTGAGTTAGAAAACCACAAAAGGGCTTTGAGCAAAGAGTTTAATCTGATTTTAGTCTTATAAAGATCTCTCTGGCTGCCTTGTGCCGAGTAGACACTGGGAAGCAGAATAGAGGCAGGGATGTCAATTCAGAGCCTGGTTTATTAGACCTTGCCTTCTTCTCTCATGGTGGGAGGATGGAAAGAAATCCTGAGTATCAACCATGACCCCTCCTTCCTCTTGACTTATCAATGGTCAAAGGTCCCTAGAATGTCTCACGGATATTTTTGTGAGATAGGATGCAATCTGTTCATTTCTCTGATACCCTCCTTCTGTTCCTCTCTACTATTCCTTCTCACACTATTTCTTCTCTTTCCTTCTCTTTTTCCCACCTCTCATTACCTGAAGTCAAGCACCTCTGTAGAGCCTCCTAAGAGGCCATAAAATCTTTGTTGGATCTCGCTAACCTGGCCTCCATCACAGCTAGGGAGAGCATCCTGCCCAGATCTAGACCTTTCTGTGACTTCCTATGGCCTTCCGTTAGAGGAAAAGACTGGCTTGCAAAACTCTCCAACATGTAACCCTAACATCTCCCAAGCCTCAATGGACACCACCTCACCCCTTGGCCTCTTGTTCCAGCCCTGCTGTTCCTTTCTCTTCCTTGCTACTTCTTGTCTCCAAGTCTCCGCATGTTGCTCTCCCTTTCTGATTGCCCTTCCCTCAGGTCTGCATGTGGAGATTCCTCCAGACTCAGCTTAGACTCTCTCTCCTCTAAGAAGGTATCCTTGACAGCCACCACCTAGGAAATATGTCGGAGGCTCCTTCTGTTTGCTCCTGCAGACCCCTTGCATTGCCTGGTTTGTTCTTGCCAATTTCCATGCCTGATCCCCCAACTACATATTAAGCTCTTGAAAGGTAAGGACCTTGTGTTGTCTACAGCTGATTCTCAGAGTCTGGCTTGATGAGTGACACAGGGCAGGATACTTATGCAAATGCCCTGTACCAGGCACATCACAGCACCACTCCATCCACACCAGAGGTGGAGGCAGGGCCACAGATCCCAGGCTCACAGTGCCACTTTCCTTTGTGATGCGAAAATCTCCCTCACGAGTCACTCCTGAGATGGGTGTGCAGCCACCTAGAAATTATTCATGTTTGAGCAGAAACATTTGACATTTCTGAGCACCCAGTGTCTGGGTAGCTCAGCAGATATTAGCGATGTCCATGAATCTCTGTCAGCTCTCTCAGGTAAGATCAGACTTTACACACACAATTTACTGCATTTGGAATCAAGGAGATCTTGCAGACTGGACTGAGCAGCAGAACCTCCTGCCTAGAGTAGGATAAGAATTGGACTGGGACAAGGAGTATTAAACAACTCCCTAAGTCCCTGGGTCATCTTGAGCACTTTAACTTTCTTTTCCTTTTTTCTCTTTTTTTTTTTTTTGAGTTGGAGTCTCACTCTGTTGCCCAGGCTGTAGTGCAGTGCTGCAATCTTGGCTCAAGAGACGGAGTCTTGCTGTTGTCGTCCAGGCTGGAGTGCAATGGCACAATCTTGGCTCACCGCAACCTCCGCCTCCTGGGTTCAAGCAGTTCTCTTGCCTCAGCCTCCCAAGTAGCTGGGATTACAGGCGTGTGCCACCACGCTTGGCTAACTTTTGTATTTTTTAGTAGAGGTGGGGTTTCATCATATCAGACAGGCTTGCCTTGAACTCCTGACCTTGTGATCCACCTGCCTCAGCCTCCCAAAGTGCTGGGATTACAAGCATGAGCCACCGTGCCCAGACTTAACTTTCTAAACTAAGGAAAATGCAAAAATAAGAAAAATTTGGTGGTAGGGCTATGGGTATATAATGCATTGAAATGTAGAGTTTTGGGTAAGCTGTGAGTCCCAACAATAACAACCACCACAAAATGGCCTGAGGGCTATAGATGTAAACTCTGTAAGGGGAAACACAGATTAGTGTATACGAGCATTGAAATAGAGCTAGAGAAGGCCATTGACATCACCCAGGTTTCTTACAGCTGAAAACACTGAGTCAAGAAAGGTAAGGTGACCAGATCAATAGTTCTGCAAATAGTATTAGATCCGGAGTGAGGACCCGGGCCCTGAATCTAAATTTTTAGGTCATTCTGCTTCCTCCTGGTGTCTCTCATGTCTAACCAAAAGAGGTTCTTGGTGGTTGGGACCATGACATCTTCTTAATTCTTCCTCTCTTGCAGAACTGTAGGTGAAATAGAGGGAGGAGACTCATTTGGGGCATTTCAAAAAATTCTGGAACCCTCTATTATTGGCAATTACATCTATCATTTGCAAATTACAGATATTATGTATTGAGTGCCTGGCATGGCATTTTTCTTTCTGTGCATTTCCCTACCTATCCTGAAAGGGGGCTATCATTACAATGCTATGCAGATAAGGCAGATGGTCGAGGGAGCAAAATGATTTACTGAAGGTCACACAGAGCTAATAAGTGAAGGAACCAGCATTTGAAGCCCATGTGATGCTGTGAAATTAGACAACGATTTTGCTCATTTTCTAGGACAAAAATTAAGGAAAAGAATGAATTTATTTACAGTATTAGTATTTTACAGTTTATGAACTACTTTTACGGCACAGCTATTAATTCGCTCCAAAACTCCACATCTCTGAGAGATGGGTATTCACAACCACACTTTATGAATGAGGAAACTGAGGCACAAGGCAATCAAGTGCACTAGTTGCGGGTACCCTGAGAACTGAGATTAAATCTAGGCTATCTTAATCCAATGCTTGTGCTTTTTTACTATACTGGAGCTGAAATTCCAATGCTTGTGCTTTTTTACTATACTGGAGCTGAAATCAAGGAAAGAAATTGAAGTGAGAGAAAGATATTTCAAGTTTAAAATATTCCATCAGATGTTTTCAGCAAATGTTACATGAAGGCCATTCAACACCAGATTTCAGTTATCCTAAAGTGCCCACTTGAAAAAAAAATGAGCATTTTAAAGCAAAATATGTGTTTCTGTTCTCCTTCACTTTGCCTCAGTGGGTTGACCCTAAATAATGCACAATAAGCCATGGAGCATCCTTCAGGCTTGCCACACAGACCGAGATGGCGAAAGCAGCCAGGAAGGGCCTTTCTGCAGCCAACGTCTGCACAGGTGGTCATGTTGGAAGTAAGGCTCATTCACTCATTCAACAACCATTCATCATGGCCATGGCTGCACCAGGTGCTGCAGCCACAACTAAAGTCAGATAGGGAGAGGCACCTATCATTGGGAAGCATCAAATCAACAGAAAGGACAGGTATGTGTGCAAGCGATGACACAGCACAGTCCATCACAAAGCAGGTCCAGTGTTGTGGGAGCACATGAGAGAATCGGGGAAGGCTTCCTATAGGAAGGGGCATTTGAATTGGGTTGTTAAAGGAAGAAAGAAGTGAGAAATGGTTATTCTAGGCAGGGAGACCACCATGAACAAAATCAGGGGCATAAAAGAGCAGAGAATAGTATAAGATAGTCCTGGTTCCTTCCAGAAATTATAATTCCTTCAGCAATAAAATCAAGCTGTCAGCATTCAGTCTATTTCAGTCAAATTGAGCAAATATTTGGTAAACACCTGACATTACAGAGCAGAGTTGGATGAAAGTAATCCTGCCCACAAGAAACCCACAACCCGAGGACAAATGAGTCCCTACTCTGTGTAAATCTCTGTTTACACTGTAAAAAAAAAAAATTTAATCCACCCCTGTTGTGAGCAGACCTCACTGTTTCAAACTAGACGAGTGCTGCATTTGATGGCGAAGCACTTGACCTTCAGCACTTGTAGGCAAGGAGGACGGCATGCAGCATTTTCCCCTGAGAAGCCCTCTTTATGTTGCCCTGAGTGAATCTTGGACCAGACTACAGTGTTTCCACTGTGAGTCACTGACTAATATTTCCACTCTCTTTTCATAGTTGATGGATGTTTAATGATTTGCCAATCTGAGGAAGAGAGTTTCTTTAGAAAACAATAATCCCTTTTACTTGCACAAGACATTAGGTTTTAAAAAGCCCTTCCCAAACATCCTCTCCACATTCCATTGGATTGTGATTGAGCCTGGTAAACTGCAAGACTTGTTAGTTAGTATCCCCATTCTCCAGATGAGAGAAAGAAGCCTCAGTGAGGTGGAACAACTCAAGGTCACACAGCAGGTGCATGAGGAAATCAGGGTTCAAATTCATGTTTTCTGAGCCTCCAATCTGGTCCACTTTCCTCTACACCTAACCATCTTCCTAAGCTCTGATAATATCATCTGTATTATGACATAAATCTCCAGATGAGAGGCTGGCCAAATCACATCCCCTTGGGTAACATAACATCATAAATTAAAAGCCCAATTAAAGAACATAGCCTTTTAACTGGGACTTAGACTGTCCCCTGAGGTCACGATATAAAGGAAGAGCCCTTTCAAAGTCAATGGCTGCCTATCCTGGATATTACTCAGAGACCTACTTACCTACATGCACGAACTTTCAGACCCTAATTATTCACATGCTATCTTCCTTCTTCCGGGGCCCTGGTCCCAGCTGATCTGAGTTTGGAATCACTCCCCAAGCTCTGGCCCTCTCTCCAGCCTGCAGATGTAGTTAACAGTCCATCACACTGTATGGACAGCCCAGGTGCCTCTCGGCTTTGACACATCACTTAACATCAAGAGCATCATAACCTGATGGAAAACAATGCCCCCTGGTTCAAATGGACAGCTGAAGCCGGTGTCTCCAGCTGTCTGAAAGCGAGATAGTTTGCCAGTGGCCAAGGAGCAAGGATTGTCACTATGCACGATGTGGTTCTTGTTTTGCTGGCAAAGTGGGGTGGGGAGCTAGAAATGAGGTGGGGAGAAGGGGAGGGCATAGTCTTGACTGCTAGCTCAAAATTTTATTTCTATTCCCATTCTATCCCTAATAGTCAATGGCAATAACACGATACTCCTGTGTCCCAAAATAATAACAGTTACTATTTGCCTCGTCTAAACATCCCCTCCAGTGACTGGGCTTGAAGCTGGCTCTACAGATCAAGAGCTGGTCCCTTTCCATGTCATAGCTGAGCTGCAGTGTCCCCGCACACCCCTGTCCCCAGCCAAGCCACAGGAAGAACGGGTCTGTGCATTCGCCTGGATCACAGAGAATCGCTGCCACTGTCCCCTCCACCCCAGTGCGGTCTTCTCCTGAGCCTGGCCCCCGGGTTCCCTGGCTCCAAGGACCCCAATGGCCAAGGTCTGCATGCGCCCCCTCAGCCTCCATCTGGGACTCCTCGGGGGAAGCCCTCATTAACCCAGCTTCTCCGCTCCTCTCACAGCCCTGGCTCTTCTTATCCCCTCAAGACCTGTCCAGATGTGCAGCAAACCTGGAGGGCAGAGAGACTGGGGAAAATCGAGGGAGATAAACCACATTTTGCGGCGGAATCGCTGTTCCGTGACAGAAAGCCATCCAACTGGCAACCACGCTTGCAGAAGCGTCACTACCACCGACGAGAGTTTCACAGCTGCCGACCCCGAAGCGCTCTCACCTACCTGTCTCCACTGCAGGGCTCCCCTCTCTCTCCCGCCCCGGGGCCGCGCTCCTGGGTCCCTCTCTCTCCTCTTTCGCCGTCTCTGGCCGCCAACACTTGTGGCGGCGGCGGCGGCGGGCGGACTGGGGAGTCCGCGGCACCTGCGAGCTGGTGTTGGGTCCCCGCGGCGAGGCTGCCTGGAGGAGGAGCGAGCGGATGCTGCCCTCGCCCGCCGCCGCCGGTGCTGATGCGGTTGCTATGGTTATGGAACTCCGCAGCTGCCCCCCACCCCTCCTCCTTGCAACAGCTGCCCGGCCACGGCCTCCGGGCAGCCCCAGCGAGCGGGCGCCAGGACCCGAGGCTGTCAGCGCGGTCGGGAGAACGCAGCCGCCAGCGCCGCAAGAAAGCAAGGACCGAGCGGCTGCGCCCGCGCCGCTGGGCTGGCGCCTCCCCGGCTGCGCTCACCTCTGGCGCCCTCGCTCCTCTCCTTCCTCCGCCGGGACGCGGCCAGACCTCCGCGCCGCCCCGCGCCGCGCGCCCTCGCGGCCGGGAGAGCCCGCCCTGCTGCTCCCGCTGGCTCCGCTCCGCAGCCGCTGCGCACCGCGGGGGTAGACGCTGCGCGACTGGCTGGCGGCGCGGCTCACGCGCTCCCACCTCGGTCCGTCTCCGCCGCGAGGCCCTGATGGGAGCCCGGGGCGGGCCGCCCGGCGGCCAAACCCCGCCCGCTCGGCCGCTCGGGCGCCCAGGGCGCAGGCTGGGGCCCCGCGTGCGGCCCTCCCAGCCTGACCGGCGCGAGCATGCTCAGTCCCCGCGGCGGGGCTGCCCTTCCGAGCCAAGACCCCAGGCCTCGGGCAGGAAAAGGGTCCCTGCAGACCCCCGGGGGCGGGTCGGGGCGCGGCGGAGAACTGGCCGGGAGGGGGCTGTTGAACTTGGAAGAGAAGCCCAGGCAACAAGTAGATGCCTGAGAAAGGGTAAAAGCGCTGAACAACCCATACCTCCAATGCGAAGTCAGCAGTGGCCTTCAACCAGCCAGCCGGCCCGTCATCCGATGGGCTCCTCACTTCATGCTGAACGTGGGGGTTCACAGACGTGTGAGATTCTGTCCACGGAGGAGGGAGAGGAAGATTAGGGAGGGTTAAGCCAACTCCCGTCTACTGAGCGTTCTTAAGGGGCATTGGGAACTCTAATTATCACCACCACTGTGTTGGCAAGTTCTCGTGGCATGCCTGTGACAGATGACAAAACAGCCTTAGAGAAGGAGCCAAGACTGGGACTCGGAAGCCCAGTGACCCGTCCACTAGACTCGGCTGCACTAACTCCACCCAGGAGGAGGCAGGGAATGGAACCAGGCATTAGAGGATGACTATGTCCCCCATTAGACTGGGCTGCACTAACTCACACCCCAGGAGGAAGCAGGGAATGGAACCAGGCAATTGCAGTTGGCAGGAGGAGCCTCTAACCCAGTCAGGCTGGGGGCAGGGGCAGGTAATTGGAGAAAGATAGCTGAAAAAAAAGGCATAAGAACAAATGAGTGGGGCGGTGAAGGGTGGAGAAGAATGCTCTTTCCAGGACAAGAGGAGCAGGGTACAGAGGCCTGGAGGCAGGACAGAACAGCTGGAACCTAGCAACAGCAGGCAAGGAGAGGTGAGGCAGGCGATTGGTGAGGTTTACAGGGCAGGCACTGCACGCCAAAGGCCTTGTGATCCAAGTGAAGGGATTGGAATTTGACAATGTGACCCTTAGGATGGGAGGGGAATGGGGAAGGTGATGGGGAGGAGGGCAGTGAAGCAGTTTAAGCAGGAGAAAGGCTGGGTGGGAATGAAGGGAAGGTCACCTTAGTTGAAGTGTGTGTGGTGCTGGCTAGGGTGGGGATTAAGGCTGCAGAAAGAGGTGTCCTAAGGAGGCTGTTGACATAGTGGGCCTGGGCAGATGGAGGCTCTGAGCTATCTACCCTGCTTGTCCTCCCAACAGCACCCAGCAAGCCCAGGGCAATGCACACCCTCAGTAAATGTTTGGTGAATGGCAAATAAATATGAATTTCTCAATAGAGAAAATGGATGCTTTTCTTTTACAATATTTGTCTGTTAAATGTGTTCATAATCATATGGCATTTGTTTTGCTATTGACATTGCACTTTTATGCAACCTTATTTTTGAAAGTCAGTGCAAGCACTCATTATTTTCCTCTGTATTTTCTAGTCCCCAGCAGTAGAGATATGCCAGGAGCATAGGATTTGCTTGTATCGGATGTGTTTCAATTGTCTGGATAAAACAGCTCCATGATGTATTAAGTGAAAAAGCAAAGTGCAAAGTAGATAAAATAAGATAATGTTAAAATAAGACAACTGTTGTGAAACAAGGAGACAGATACACATATTTGTATTGCTTGCACTGGCATAAAAATATGCTAGAAGGCTATGTAAGAAACTTGGAGAAGTGGCTATTAGCTATGAGGGTGAAGATGGGTGGAAGAACTAGGTTGACGAGGTTAGAGTGAGAGTGAGAATTTTGACATACACTACTTTTTTGTTTCTTGAGACAGGGTCTTACTTTGTTATCCAGGCTAGAGTGCAGTGGCACAATCTTAACTCACTGCAGCCTTTAACTCCTGGGCACAAGCAATCTTCCCACCTCAGCCCCTCCAAGTAGGTAGGACTACAATGCCTGGGTAATATTTTTATTTTTTGTAGACATACCACCATGCCTGGGTAATGTTTTTATTTTTTGTAGACCTACCACCATGCCTGGGTAATTTTTTTTATTTTTTGTAGACCTACCACCATGCTGGGTAATTTTTTTTATTTTTTGTAGACCTACCACCATGCCTGGGCAAGGTTTCTATTTTTTGTAGAGATGGGGTCTGGCTATGTTGTCCAGGCTAGTCTCAAACTCCTGGGTTCAAATGATCCTCCTGCCTCAGCCTTGCAGAGTGCTGGGATTATAGGTGGGAGCCACTGCACTTGACCTCAACATACACTTTTATAAAACATTTTGATGTTTAAGCCAAAAAGAAATTGCACATATAAAAGTGTGTATCTGCATATATATAAACACACACATATGTATGTGTGTATATGTGTGTGTATGTGTGTGTATATGTGTGTGTATGTGTGTGTGTGTATATACATATATACATAATCTGTATATATAATCCATGACTAGAATCTCAGTGAATCTTGAAATAACCTCAAAGGCAACATGCAACATGTGCCAGTGAGATATGTCCCAAGTGATGCCCCCAATCCTTGTTCCCCATGTGGTAAAATAGTATTATGAATTATGACCGCAATGTCTTCTTCAAATTGTGCTCATGGACTGCCCAGCATGACATTAATCAATCAGCTGCAGTGATGCACTGTTGGCCTCGAGATCCCCTTACCCACTGTCCTCTTAATGAATGGGCCTTGTGCAAGGTAAGGCCCTGAACAGCTGGGGGCTGCGGGAGGTCTGGAAGGGAAAGCCTCTGCCACTGCCCAGGTTGGGCCTTGGTGGAACTGACTCAAAAGCAGCAATGGCCGTCCACTGTTATCTCCCACCAAGAAAATGTCCCACTGCCCATGAAATCACAGAAGCCAGAAACCTACCATCGTCCTAGGCTTCCTAGTCTCTCCCTCTCTCCCATTCTCTCGACTCTTCTCATCTCCCTCAACCGAATTAATTGTCAACTTCTGCCAATTCCACCATGTAAATAGCTCTCAGAGTCATCTGTGACAGGGGCTCCCTGAGAGATTTTTAAAAATCGTCTTCAAAAAGGGGTCATGAGTGATGATGTGTCTTTCGAGAGAAATGGTGCTTTGGGATGAGCAGTTACAGATAGGACAGATGGACATTGGTTCTGAGACGGATACAAGCCAAATCCAGGCCCTGGTTCTGGTGCAGGTGGAAGGTGAGCCCACTTGAAAGAATTGAGTGCTGAGAGGTACAGTCTGGGGAGCTCCCCTGAGATGCTTTGGCTGAGTGGGGTTCAAGGGTGTGGTGTGAGGTTGTCCTCCCTCATAGGGACCACAGGGGCTTGAGCCCCTTCAGGGTGAGCAAGGGATCACAGCCAAGTGGGCCAGCATTTCTTCCTGCAGAAGGCAGGTTTAAATGGTGACATCCTGTGGCAGCAAGAAGCAACTGTCCTAAAATGCTAATCAGACTCCACAGCTCTACATATCAGAGAGAAAGTCGGAGCAGCCTCCCTGGGGACTGGACTGTGTGCAAACCCCGGCAGATTGAGGACAATTCGGGAAGAACAGACCCCAAGAGGGAGAAACTTCACTTCCCGCTAATAGAACGACACAGAGGAAACAATTTGCCAGGCCTGGACCCCTGGCTTTGCTGCTGTCTTCCTGTTGTCCTTAAAGATGCAGTATGACCTAATTGCATCTCAGTTCCCATTTCTCTAAAACAAGGATAATAATAAAATAGACCTCATAGCTTTTTTGTGAAGATTAAATGGATGAACACGTATGGATGCAAATGGATTGAAACTTAGAACCCTGCCTCAGACCCAGGAAGGGCTACGTAGGCATGAGCTGTTATTATGATCTTTTTCAATACGGAGATTAGTTGAAGAAATAGAAGAGGTGTCTGGGTGCCATGTTTATTAGTTATACTTTCTTATCTAGCCACCCCTTGACCCAGGACCATCCTGCTTCTTATCTGAAATAATTTCTTATCTGATCTCTCCAATTCTAGTTTTGTCCCCTTTAATAATCTTCTGTAGACATCCTGTGGACCTTTTAAAAATGCAACTTTGATCCCATCCTCTTCCTCTTAAGATCCTTCAGGAGTGATTCTGGACTTCCAGAATAAGTTCCACGCCCCAGAGTCTGGCCTTCGGGGGCAGCTGAGGTCTGACTCCTGCTCTATTTGGCCCAGTAACACCCAAGTGTTTGTACTTCCCAGAGAGCCTCACAATGTCTAGAATATCCATGAATTCTTACTCATCCTTCAAACCTCTGTCTCCTTATTACTTCCTTCCTGAAAGCTTCTCAGACCTACCTGAGAGTTAATCCCTTCTTCCACGGAGCTGCCTCCGAACCTCACACATAGTCAGAGCCTGTAATATAATTATTTAATATAAAAATAGATTTCCCACACTAGACTGAGAAGTTTTTGAATTAAGTTATTTTAAAGGGGGCCTGTGTCTTTTTATCTTTCTTTACTCAAACTGTAGCACAGTGTTTGGAATATACAGAAGATGTTCTCGGTACCTGTCAAAAATTTGAGGCCAGGCATGGTGTCTCATGCCTGTAATCCCAACACTTTGGAAAGCTGAGGTGGGTGGATCATCTGAGGTCAGGAGTTCGAGACCAGCCTGGCCAAAATGGTGACACCCCATCTCAACTAACAATGAAAAAAAAAAAGGGCATGGCAGTGCATGTTTATAATCCCAGTTACTTGGGGGGCTGAGGCAGGAGAATCACTTGAACCCAGGAGGTGGAGGTTGCAGTGAGCTGAGATTGCACCATTGCACTCCAGCCTGGACAAAAAGGTGAGACTCTGTCTCAAAAAAAAAAAAAAAAAGTTGATTTTCTTCTCATGTGATATGGTTTGGCTATGTCCCCAAATCTTATCTTGAATTGTAGCTCCTATAATTCCCACATGTTTTGGGAGAGACCCAGTGGGAGATAATTAAATCATAGGGGCAGTTTCCCCCATATTGTTCTCATGATAGTGAATAAGTCTCATGAGATCTAACAGATTTATAAGGGGTTACCCCTTTCACTTGAGTCTCATTCTCTCTGGCCTGCTGCCAGGTAAGACATGCCTTTCACCTTCCACCATGATTGTGAAGCCTCCCCAGCCACGTGGAACTGTGAGTCCATTAAACCTCTTTTTCTTTATAAATTACGCAGTCTCGCATATGTCTTTATCAGCAATGTGAAATGGCCTAATACATCATGTATTTGACTTGTCTTGGCAGCAACCAAAAATCAAAAGTTTGTTTTAAACATCAGTGTACTTATGATAGCCATTCAATTATTGCATTTAATTTTATTAACTGATGAAATGAGGGATTGGTTCACCTAAGAACCAGCTTGATTGGCACAGGAGGGTGGGAAGGGGAATTAAGAGAAGGCCGACTTTGTTATGCTTCGGGGCAGGTCTTCAATGAAAATACTTCGTCAGCAGTTCAGCCCAGAGGTATTCCCATGATTATCACTTCTTTCCATCAGTGCTTTATTTGGGGGCACATGTAATGGTGACCACAGCCAAACTCTTAGGCAGCAGTGTTCTTACCAGGAACCAGACACTATTCTAAACATTTTGTGTGGAACCTGTTTCATCTTTCATAGGGTCAACAAGCCTGTTATGAGGAAACACAGGCAAAGGTGTGGAAATTGACAAAATTTACCAAGCCAGGATTTGAACAGCCAGTCCCTGTTTACTCCCACTAAGCATCACCACCTACATCCTCTGTTCGAACTTGGCTTCCATTTCCTGTGTGGTTTACATTTATAAGTTATACAGGTGTCTTACTATCATTATCTAACACAGTGTTTCTCAACCTCAGCATTATTGACAGTTGAGACCCAGTGATTCTCTTCCAGGGGGGCTTCCCCATGCATTGCAGGATGTTGAAAAACTCCCTGACCTCTGCCCAATGGTAGCACCTTCCCTCACCCTCAATTGCGACGAACAAAATGGTATCTAGACATTGGCAATGTCTCTGGGGAGCAAAATTGAGAACCACTAATCTGAAAAATAGATTTAGGGCATCATCATTTACTGTAAAAGATAATGAATATGAAACCAACTTAAATAAATTTACTGATATTTTCAAATAGGCCAGTATCAGCTGGGTGCCATGGGTCACACCTGTTATCTAAGCAATTTAAGAGGCTGAGAAGCGAGGATCACTTGAAGTCAGGAGTTTGAGACCAGCCTGGGCAATAAAGCAAGACCCTAGTTTCTACAAAAAACAAGAACAGAAGTAAATTAGCTAGGTATGGTGGTGCCTACCTACAGTCCCAATGACTTGGAAGGCTTAGAAGAGAGGATCTCTTGAGCACAGGAGCTTGAGGCTGCAATGAGCTATGGTAGAACCACTGCACTTCAGCCTGGGTGATATAGCAAGACCTCGCCCCAACCAGAAAAGGGGCCAATATTTGTAGATATAATTGAATCAACACTGTTTTCAATTGTAGTTTGGGCTGGCAAGGGCTTTCCTGGCAGATGTGTTTGCTTGACTTTTTCTTTCTGTTCACTTGTGTTTCCATTACATGTGCATTCTTTTTTTCTTTTTCTTTTTTTTTAGACAGAATCTTGCTCTTATTAGCCAGGATGGGGTGCAGTGGCACCATCTCGGCTCACTGCAACCTCCGCCTCCCAGGTTCAAGCTATTCTCTTGCTTCAGCTTCCCAGGTAGCTGGGATTACAAGCGACTGCTACCACGCCCAGCTAATTTTTGCATTTTTAGTAAAGACAGCATTTCACCATGTTGGCCAGGCTGGTCTTGAACTCCTGACCTCGTGATCCGCCTGCCGCGGCCTCCCAAAGTGCTGGGATTACAGGCGTGAGCCACTGCACCCGGCCCATGTGCATTGTGCATTCTTTTTAAATCTGTGTGTGTGTGTGTGTGTGTGTGCGCGCGCGCGCGTGTATGTGTTTCCTTTCATTTGTTTGCAGGGGTCTTTTTAAACCATTTGTCCACTTTGCAGGGATTAGCTTAATTATAGCATTTTTATGATCTTTAATTTAATTAATTAGGCATGACCAACTCCATATCCCCGTTGCACTGAAGGAGGTAAACCACTGCCAAGTTCTGCATGTGTGATTCTCAAAAGTAGGCATCCCTCAAGAGTGGGCAAGGCAGGTGCCCACCAAAATGCAGACAGAGTTATGGTGCTGCTGTCAATGTTTATGTTAAACATCCGTGAAACTAAACCATTTTCCTTTTTAAGACAAAGTTCAATATAAATGAACATTTTAACATATTCTGGCTGTGCATTCTAAAATATGAGAAATCTTGTCCACAGCCCCCTACTCCTGCAACCTGAAGATCAGCAGAGTTGTTGGAAAGCACATGGACAGTAGAATCAAAGGGGCCCAATGGGACCCCAACTTTAGCCTCTCTACCTGTGTGACCTTGTGCATGATATAAAATCTCCCTGAACTTCAGCTTCCTCCTCTGCTGCTTTACATGAGAATTAATCGCTGCATGAAAAAGGTCTAACCTCTGGCGTGTTCTCAGTAATGGCAGCTACTCTAATTCAGCTGAACAACCACCTGCATTTGCCAGCCCTCCTTGTAGCCGGATGGGAACTGCATGACTCCCCATTAGTCAGTGGTCAAATGAGCAGACATGTTTGTGTGAGGAAGTAGTGGTCATGAGACACACACACACACACACACACACACACACACACACACACACCCTCTCTTCTATCTCTGCAAATGAAAACAAAAAAAGAAATATACAACAACAGCAACAAAATAAAACAGTAAATTTCAAAATAGAGATAGGTCAGGCCCCTGAAGTTACCTCTGAGGCTCCTAGTGACAATCGCCTGACCTATATCGGGGCAAGAAGTTAACTCTCATTTCAATTTCACATTGAAATGTCAGGGCTTATCTGCTTACGTAGCATACACTTGCCAATTCTGAGTAATCTAGGTAGAGAGTCACAGATTTCCCAACCACTAGATAATCACCTTGAAAATGACACCAAGACTTCGCATGTCCATACCACAAGATCGGTGCTGTTATTATCCAGAGTTTTCACAGATAAGGAAACCAGCATAGCTGGCTAATAGCACTTCCCCGAGCTAGAAAGTGGCAGAGCTGGAATTTGACCCTAGCAGTCTAGTTTCAGGATTTTCTCCTCTGGGAAGCCCCAATAAAGGTTGGAGTAATGAATGATTGATAGAATTGGGGGCACATTAAGTTGTGTTTACTTATCACACTTAATTATGCCCATTTCTTTACTGCTAAGAGCTTGATTCATTACTGAAGAAAAAAGGTCAGTTGGTAACAAATAAATCATTTGTGTCGTTGAGAACATCAGCGACTTTGAAGAAAAGGGGGTGAGGATGTCTATTGAGTTGATAGTGAGCCTAATGACATTAAAAGCAAATGTCCTTAGTAAATAGTCAAACAATGATATTATTTTTCAAGTCAATAAAGAAGATATGTATATATTAAAGTTATGAATATATATGTTTTCTTTATTGAGTTGAAATGATGAATATATATGTACATATTCATCCTTTTAAGTTGGTGAATTATTAAATGGCTACAGTACTTTGGGAACAAATTCTTCCTTTTATAAAGGACACAGCCTTGGGAGTCATCCAGGGCATTCTCTCTTCTCTTGATCAAAGTGTTTAAGTCTTCAATATCATTCCTGTCTGCAGAAACTCCAGGCGCTGTTCCAAGGTCTGCCCTTGGTGAATTATAAAGGGGGAGCAATTTATCTTCAGCACAAAGTTGCTGTGTGTGTTTGCTCTGAGACGACTTCCCCCTCTGTGTAATAGAGTAGGTGCAATGCCCTTGCTGGGTGCGCTGGGGGATTCAGTGGCACCACAGTATGCAAGCTGGGGCTCAGCATGGGGTCTGGCACCTAACGGGCATCCAGTACATCTTCGGCCCATTCCTTTCAGGCTCCTACAGTCTCGTGTTGCTTCCTTGGCCACTAGCACCTTGTGGCTCACCTATAAAAGACTCAGTGACCAGGCAACAGCCTCCTGAGAATACTGTAGACAGGAAACCCTGAGCCTGGCTCTAGCACTGAGAACTGCTAGTAATCAGCTCAGTGACCTTGGAAAAATCATGTGGATTCTCTCAGTTTCTCATCCATATAAGGGACAGTATTCATAAGAGAAGCACTAAGTTCCCTTCTAATTTTGACATTTAATGTGTTATCAGACCTGCATTCCATTCCATGCAAACATTTGTTGCCTTAGATGAAAAAAGTACAAGTTCAATACAAAACTCAGCTCAAATATATTACTCTTATTCAATATCAATGCTGTCTCCCCTAATTGAATGTAATTAAACACATCTCCTATTGTTTTAAGTTATTCTTAAATAAACATTTTAAATTTAATTTCAAAGTTAAAATTTTTTAATGAAATGGATCAAACAGATAAAATAGTTACATACATCTATGTAACTCTATATATGAGAGAGAGAGAGAGAGACAGAGATAAGCAGAGATGGTACATACATCTTCATTATGACATTATTAAAACTTGGTACACCCAATCTAGTCTCAGGACGAGAGCAGAGTCTGTACCTATGCAGTGTCCTGTGTGCCCTTTCCTGATCCTGTTCCCATCTCTCTCCCCCTTCAGGTGACATTTGTCAATTATGTGTTATTAAGTTCCACGTTTTACATTTTACCATACGTATATATCACATAAAATGATTGTTTGGTTATTTTCGTCAAAGGAAGTAAGTTATATGTATTCTTCTGAGGCCTGTTAATTTTTTTTCTGAACATGTTTTGTTTTGGTGCTAGACATGTTGATGTAATAACTCTCAATTCGCTCATTGCTATTGCTGCATTATATTCCATTATAAGAATAAACCAGAATTTATGAGATTCCACAGCTATATTCAGTTTCTTCTGAGTATGGAGGGTGCGTGTGTGTGTGTGTGAGTGTGTCTGTGTGAGTGTGTGTATGTGAGTGAGTGTGTGAGTGTGTGTGTGTGTGTGAAAGCGTGTGTGTGTGTCTGAGCATGCACATTTCTAATAAGGGTGCTATGACTGTTAATGTATTCACCTCTTGGTACACTTACGCCTGTTTTCTCTATGTATTTAAGAGGACAATTGCTGAATTATAGAGTACATACATGTTCCAATGTATGGGTAGTCCCGCATTATTTTCTGAAAGAATTGTATCATTTTAAACTCACATCAGCAGGGGGCACAAGTTCCCATGGCTACGTGTCTTCCCAATACCTGATAAGGTCAGACTCTGATTTTGCCAGTCTAATGAATTGGAAATGGCCTTTTGTGCAGAAATGGTTTTTCTTTGCTTTTTTCTGATTAGAAGTGATATTCAGGTCTCCTTTTGTGCTTACTGGCCATTCATGTTTCCTGTACTCTGAAATGCTTTCTGTTTTGCTGATGTTTATTACTGGGACATTTATCTTTTTCTTATGAATTTGTAGGAGTGTTTTATGTAGTCATAGTATTTCTTAGGTTTTATGTGTTCAAATACCTTCTCGCGATGTGTGGTTCTTGTTTATCCACCTTTCTATGATGTCTTCAGATGAATAGAACTTTGTGTTAATATGTTGATCTTTATATTTTTCATTATCTTTGCTTTTGTGTTGCTTTTTAAGAATACTTCCCTATCATGAAAGCCATTAAGATCCTCCCCTATGTTTTTTTTTAATTATAGGACTTTGATTTTTACTTTTTCTATCCAATGACTCAGCACCATTCACTGTCCAGGCCATGCTGCCCCGAGTAATCGGCCACACCAACTCTATGACAGACGAGGTTTGCACACATGGAGGGTCTGGCTCTGGGCTCTCAATTTCGCTCCATTAGTGGAATTTGTTTCCCCTCTTATAAACAATACGTTACTGTTCATAATACTATAGTTTTGCAATGAATCTTGTTATGTCCTACTGTATTGTCACTCATCTGGTTCTTCTTCAGGAAGAATTTATTCAGGTATGTCAGTGATTCCTGACAACACACCACTACAGGATTCTGGAAGGAATAGGACAAAAATGTGTTTTTCCTTTAAACTTTAGAGTAAGCTTTGCTAAGTTTCATAACAACACTATTTAGAGTTCTTTTTTAAGATTTCTAATAATTACATAGAGCAATTTGGGAGTTACTAACATATTTATAGAAATGAGTATACATTTATTTCAATCTTCTAATGCAATAAAAGTTTATAATTTTCTTCTTAAACCACTTGAAAACATTTTATTCCATTTAGACCTAGGTACCATGTTTTTGGTGGCTATTTTATTTTATTTTATGAGACAGGGTCTCACTCTGTTTGCACAGGCTGGAGGGCAGTGACGTGGTCACAGCTCACTGCAGCCTCCATTTCCTGACATCAGATGATTCTCCCACTTCAGCCTCCCAAGTAGCTGGGACTACGGGCATGTGCCACCACGCCCAGCTAATTTTTTGTGTTTTTAGCAGAGATGGGTTTCCGCCACGTTGCATAGGCTGGTCTCTAACTCCTGTACTCAAGCAGTCTGCCTGCCTCGGCCTCCCAAAATACTGAGATTAAAGGCATGAGTCACCTTGCCCAGCCTAGATATTTATTTATTTATTTATTTATTTATTTATTTATTTTTGAGATGGAGTCTCACTCTGTTGCCAGGCTGGAGTGCAGTAGCATCATCTCAGCTCACTGCAACCTCCCACTCCCTGGTTCAAGCAATTCTCCTGCCTCAGCCTCCCAAGTAGCTGGGATTACAGGCACCCACCACCACGCCCAGCTAATTTTTGTATTTTTAGTAGAGACGGGGTTTCACCATGTTGGCCAGGATGGCCTTGATTTCCTGGGCCTCATGATCTGCCCATCTTGGCCTCCCAAAGTGCTGGGATTACAGGAGTGAGCCACTGCATCCGGCCCTGGCCTGGCTATTTTAAAGGTATTTTTTATCCATCAGTAGATAGAAATGCAACTGACTATAGCATTGGCTTTTACTGTCTACTCAGTTTGTTTAGGCTGCTATACAAAAATATCATAAACTGGGTGGTTTATAAACGACGGAAATACATGTCTTTTAGTTCCAGAGTCTGAGAAATTCATGATCAAGAGGTGAGCAGATTTGGTGTCTGGTGAGAGCCATCTTGTCACTGGAGGGAGAGAGGCAAGGCTGCTCTCTGGGGCCTCTCTCACCAGGGCACTAAATGCCATTCACGAGGTCTCCATCCTTACGAACAAATCACTTTCCAGGGACCTCACTTCCAAATATCCTCCCACTGAGGACTAGGATTCCACATAAGAATTTGAGGGGGGGACCCTAATCCAGACCATTGCACCATCTCTATGCTAAAAACGGAAATTTACATAGTTAGCTGGGTCTTCTCCTTGATATCTAGATATGTATAACCTACTCCCTGGAGGTCCTGTCAGGAGTCGTCAGGTGTCCCAAAGTAACCATTCTAAAGCATAGCTATTGGTCCCCAGACCACTTCTCAACATCCCCCTCACTCACAGCTTCTATGATTCAGCAAATGTCTCAACGCCCAACCCAGTGCTGAGGCCAAAATATAGGAGCACCCCTCTCCTGCCTCACAGCTTGCATCAGTAACGCCCTTCGGTGGCACCTCAAAAATCTTCCCCAAATAGCTCACTTCACCACCTGCACAGCCACCTCCCACCTGGCCCCCACACCTGTCGTCTTTCTCCCCTAAATCTGCCAGAGAGACATATCTTAAGAACTTACACTGATATAACAAAATATCATAAAATTCGTAGCTTATTGGTAACTTATAAACAACAGAAATTTATATCTGGAGGCTTGGAAGTTCAAGATCAAGGTGCTGGCAGATGTGGTGTCTGGTGGAGGCAGGAGGCCTGCTTTCTTTATAAAAGAACCTCTTCTCGCTGCATCCTAACGTAGAGGAAGGGAAAACAAGGTCCCTTGAGCCTCTTTTATAAGGGCACTAATTTCACTTATATCCTAATCACCTCCCAAAGGCCCTTCTCTTAACAGCACGCTTGGGGATTAGGTTTCAACATACAAATTTAGGAAGGACAAAGGCATTCAGACCATGATAGCCATATTCTTATAATCTGTTACTAATTCCAATAATTTGTCTATAGATTCATTTGATTTCTTATGCAGACAGTTGTGTTAGCTGGGAATAATGGTAGTTGTGATTCTTTCTTTTCATATTTTATACAAATTATTTGTCTTTCACGTCATAGGTCCCTGGCTGAACATAGAACGCAGGAGATGACAGTGAGCAGTCTCCCATTGATCTTTATTTTAAAGAGAATGCTTTTCAACAATTCAATGTTGTATATATCATTCCATTATTTTACCTGTAGATACTCATAAATTATTGAAGAAAGTTTTCTTTTATTCTTATATAACTAAACTTTTTAATATCAAAGATTATTGAAATTGTACCATTCTTTTCTACATCTATTAAGATAAGAAGGTGATTTTTCTTTTTCACTTCTGTGAATAGACTAGATTACATTAATATGTTTTATCATATTGATGTAAATTTGCATTCCTGGAATAAACTTCAATTGGTCATAATTCACCTTCTTTTTGCAAACTTCCATTTAGACTGCCAATGTTTTATTTAGAAATGTTATATTATGTTTATGAATGAGATTTAAATACAATTTTCCTTGACTGTACTAATCTTTCTTGGTTGTAGAATCAAAGTTATACCCACACTCTCTTTTTCACTTTTTTGAAATATTTTATATAATATGAATAATATCTACTTCTTGAGTACTTAACTGTAAAATAATTGGGGGAGGTCTAAAATTTTCTTTATAGGAAGAGATTTAATTGTTGATTTAGTTTCCTCACAGAGGAACCTGCTGTGTAAAATTGGATAAATCACTGGTTCTCCCTGGATCATTGTCTTCATTTATAAAATCTATTGAGTTCTATCATGTTATGTAAGCTCCTTTCTTCATTTTATACTTGCTGTAGGTCTGAGCAGTGACACGACTCAGTCTTCCCTCTAACTCTGTTTTCTCCTTCCTGAAGTTGTCACAAAGTCAGCTTTTATGGAAAAATTTATAATGAATAAATTTATAATAAATTTTTAATAAATTTTATTAAATATTTTATAATAAAGTTATTAGGTGACACTCCAGAGATGGAAGAGGGATGTTCCAGGATTGAAGCAAATTGAGCCTATTTATAAATTGAAGGAACCAGGAAGAGTGAGAGTACAGAAAAAGAGAGGGAGGGAAGAAAGAACAGGGAGGTCCTGAGGAAGGCTTTACTGCTAGGGAGGAAGATTTGGAATCAGAGATTGAGGAAAATGGGAAACCTGGATTGGTGTAGAAGAATAGGTGATCAGGGAGAGGCTGATGGCTTGATATGACAGATACGGGCAGGTCGCTGGGCTGTGGCTTGGATTCCAGAGGAGCTACAGCAGGACTGGAGTGGAGAGAGCTCACTGTATGAATTAGGGTAATTACCAGATGCTGGCTGAAGAGCTGAATCGTGATAAGCTGGGGGAGGATGAGGGAAGTGGGGGCTGGAGATGTGTGTGATATTAAAGTAGAAAGAGGTGGTGTGGAAGGGAAAGAGGACGCTAAAATACCGGAACTTAAATTCAATTAAATTTTTTTTTTAAAAGGCAGCTGCTATGATCAGAAAGAATAGGTCTGAATGCATATGCTTGTCAGGGTGGAGTGCTCTGAGTTTGGGATTGGGTTAAGGTTAGGGTAAATACCCAGGGACATCATGGGAGGGGAAATGAAAGGAGACTCTGTGGCGAGGTAGAGTGGAGCCAGGCTGTAGAGAAGCATCTGCAGCGAGTGGTTGATTTTGCCCTTATCATCTGCCCCAAAGAGTGTTAAGAAATTTACATATATTATGTAATTTAATCCTCACAACAGGATAGTGAGGTAGGCTTTAATATTGCCTCTAATTTCCAGATGGAGAGCTGATGCTTAGAAAGTTGGTATGCCAGGTTCAGCTAGGACATTTCTGAGATGGGATTTAATTTCACATCTTTCTGATCCCAAAGTCATGACGTTTAACCAGTATTCCACATGCTAGAGAGGCCAGGAAGTTTAGCCAGTCATTCATGAGACATTAAAATCTCCCAGAGAAACAGCAGGACTTTGGGTGGAGAGCAAGCCCCTGAGGCAGCAAATGCCAGAGCGAGAGCAGGTGAAGGGTGAAACAGCAGATGATACAGACTCCAAGAGTCTCTGCTGAAGGCTGGGGACAGGGACCTGGAGCTCCATGGAGAACTGGAGTATGGGGACAGAAGAGAGAGCTACATTCACTTGAGGTTGCAAAGGAGAACAGAAACCCCCAAGGGAGAGTCAGGTTTCAGTTAAGGTGGGGGCCCTGTCCTGTGGAGCTCTTGACGGACATCTCATCACTCAAAACAACTCAAGCTCCTGTATGAGCACTCCTTGCATGAGCTAACAAGCGGTCATCATGCTACAGAAAATGTGCAATGGCAGCCAAGACAAGCTGGACTAGGATCCCGGGTTGGGACTCTGCATTGAGAGGTCAAGGGAGGATTCCCAGAGGAGGTGACATTTGAACTTGGACTTGAAGCATCAGCATTTCCAGGAAGCATAGTGGGATTACAGACAGATGAAACCTAGAGGTGTAGAGCAGTGTGGATTATGGAGAAGCTAAGAACAGGCCACCGTAGCAGGAACACTGTGGACATTTGTGAGGAGGTGGCTTTGCCTGCAAAGCTCTATAGAGAAGGCGATATTCCCACAGAATCTAAAAAGATGCTAGATGAATGAGTGCCAAGCAGATAAGAGGAGGTGAGGAAAACATTCCCCATGAGAGGATGCTAGAGCACTGGAATGTGCCTGGGAAGGAGACCTTCCAGTTCCCAGGAAGCATCACTGAGAGGTGAAAACACACACCTGCTGGCTAAGATAGCATCCTCTTTCCTGGCTTAGGTGGGCCCAGCAGCAACACAACAGATCCTTGTGTGTATTTCCTTCCTAAGCCATCGGCAAAATGAGCCTGCCCTGCATGACACCACATTGCTTCCACTAAGGTGCTGAGGATAGGGCCATTAGACCCATGTCCTGTGGGTTTAGACCCAGGTCCCATGCACATTTGCATATAAATGATGTGAGAGTCCCTCCTCCTCTACCCTACTTCCTCCCAAGGGAAAGTAAGCCTCCTGTTCTTGATCCTTGATGTCATCTGCAATCCATTTATTAGTTCCCAATATTGATGAGAGAACTGAATGAGGCATTGCACATATAGCATCTTTCTTGATCCCTACTTCTACCGCATGAGTTAGATATTATTATCCTCATTTTACAAGCCACAAAACTTAAGCACACAGAGATCAAGAGATTTGGCTACGTACAAACATCCCTTGCAATTGTAGACCTTTTTTTAAAGGGAATATATACTGCATGCTTTTGTATCCATAGTCTGTGATTTTGTCCCTGTTATCTCCACTGGCAGAGAAGTAATGCCCCTTGCTCCAAGACATGTCACCAGTAAATGCTGGACTTTTGGCTTGCTGTCCTGTGATATTTTCACAAGGATCACTGTAGTACTTCCACAACCAGAAGCAAAGGGTAGATTTTCATGCAGGAATGTTGGCTAAACCTGGTGAATTTTATCACTTTGGCTCAGGGCTTCCAGAAAATTTGGCATTCAGTGGGGCTCCCTCCCTATGTCCTGGTTCACCTTTACTTCAAGAGGCAGTTCAGGGACCACCAGTGGGTCCTGCAAAAGTCAGGCACAGATCAGAGGAGAGAATGCCAAGGCCCCACATCCTAAAGACTCTCTCCTTTTTAGGCAAAGGGCAGAATTCTCCAGTGACTGATAAAGGAATAAGGATAAGGTAGGGGCGTTAGTAGATTCAGTTTAAACGCACAGAGAGACTGAAGTTTTCAGCATGGAGTTGTTCGCCTCAGGGTGGGTCTGTGTTGCATGCTAAGAAAGGAAGCTAGCCATCTACTGAGCTCTTTCAGAGTGCTTTGTTTTTTCATTTACTTCTCTCACTAAACTTGCATCACGATTATCTACTTTTTTGGACTAGAACACAGCGAGGAGAACAGATTTGGAGTCTGAATACCCAGAAGTAATTTCTGAACCTGCCAGTTCCTAGCTGGTCAACTGGGGCTTAAAAGTGCATGTTGGGGCGGGGCAGGGGAGGCGGTTAGGGAGAATGAAGGGATGAATAGGTAGAGCACAGAGGAATTTTAGGGCAGTGAAAGTACTCTGTATGGTGCTGTAATGGTGTTAAATCATCATTCATTTGTCCAAACTTATGGAATGCCCAACACCAAGAGTGAACAGTAATGTATGCTATGATAACAATGTGTCAATTTAGGCTCATTGTATTAGCCCATTCTCACACTGCTATAAGGATACTACCCAAGACTGGGTAATTTATAAACAAAGGAGATTTAATTGACTCACAGTTCCACATGGCTGGAAAGGTCTCAGGAAACTTACAATCATGGTGGAAGGAAAAACAGGAACATCTTATATGGTGGCAGGAGAGAGAAGCAAGTGAAGGAGGAGCTTGCCAAACACTTATAAAACCATCAGACATCATGAGAATGCACTTACTATCACAAGAACAGCATGGGGGAAACTGCCCCCATGATCCAATCAACTCCCACAGGTTCCTCCCTCAACACCTGGGGATTACAATTCAAGATGAGATTTGGGTGGGGACACAAAGCCAAACCATATCACTAATCTGCTGTAACAATAACACTCTAGTACAGGACATTGATAATGGGGGAAGGTTATGCAAGCGGGGGGGTACTATATGAGATGTCTCTGGATCTTCTGCTCAATCTTACCTTAAACTTAAAACTACTCTAAAACACGTAAGTGTAAAAGGTTTATATCCCTGAACTTTTATTTTATAAAATAATTTATAAAACACAAGCATTTATAAACTAGAAATACTACTAATTATAAGGCTACTGTGAGGATTATATAAATTATTATGCATAAGGTATAGAGAAGAATAACTGACCCATAGCAAGCACTCAATATGTGTCTGCTGTTGTTGTTATCAACAATATGAATACTGAGAGGGAAGCTCAGAGGGGACAAAATTTGGCCAAGAAAATGCAGCTCAAATGCCAACTTGGGCCTTCCAGGTTCTAGAATTCATGTTCATTCTGCTAAAGAGGAAGATACTTCAAGAGTTCCATAGCTGAGTTAATCCTTGTAAAAAGAGCACCCTTCCATTTACATTATCCCTTATCCAACCAAATATTTTCTGAGCACTGCCTCTGAATGGGACTCTGTACACATGCCTGGGCTCTGGTCCCTGTCTCTGAGGGGTCCTCAGTAGGGGGACATCAGACACACAGAGAAATAAACAGGGGTTAGATAGGAATCAGACTCTCAGTAGGGCTTTAAGGGAAAGCCTGTAAAAGGCTCTCAGAATCCAGTTGAGGCTGCAGGCATTGGCACTCAGCAAACATATAAGGCTTTGTGCATAAATCTGGAAAGATCTGCAAGACAAAAACAGTGGTACGAGACTGGGAGAACTGAGAAAAAATAGTGTGAGCAGAGGCAGAGTTGGGTACCCATCAGCTTTGGAACTCAGAAACTTGACAGCAGGAGGGCATCTTACTGACCAGCTAGCCCAGTCCCTTGCAGTAAATCACTGGGTGAAGTCATTTACTAGCCACATGCTCTTGAGTGGGATCTGAACCTTTCCATTCCTCAGTTTCCTTGTTTTTAAATATTTACAGCAATATTCCTACTGTGCAGGGTTATGATGACAAATGCTCCTTAAACATAAGCATTTGGTAATCATCATTTTTAATAACCATAGTTATTATTGTTATTTAAACAGATGTGAAAACTGAGACGAGCGAAGTCAATAGAATTTTCAAGTTCTCACACCAAGCCAAAATCTAAAACTCTGTGTTTTTCATCCCAGCAAACTTCCTCCTCTTATGAGGACAAATTGGGGTAAATATGGGTAAAGTACTCTTAGGAGGACAAATTGGGGTAAATATGGGTAAAGTACTGTAATAGTTTGCTAGGGCTGCTATAAACAAATACCACAGACTGAGCAGCTTAAACAACAGAAATTTACTTTCTCATTGGTCTGGAGGCTGAAAGTCTGAGATCAAGGTGTCAGCAAGGTTGACTCCTGATGAGGACTCGCACACACCTGGTCTTTCCTCTGCATGTGCATGTCTGTATTGAAATTCTCTCCTTTCATAAGAATACCAGCCCCGTTGGCTTACAGCCTGTCTTAGTGCATTTGTGTTGCTACAACAAAATTCCACAGGGCAAGTAATTTATAAAGAATAGAAACATATTTCCTCACAGTTCTGGGGGCTGGGAAGTCCAAGATCAAGGCTCCAGCAGGTTTAAGGGCTAGAGAGGGCTCACTGATTCAAGATGGCGTCTTGCTGCATCTTCACATGGCAGAAAGCTGACAGGCAAAATGGCCTAAGCTAGTTCCCTCCAGGTCTTTAATCAGACACTAATCCACTCATAAGGCTGGGCCCTCATGGCTTAATCACTACCCAAAACGCCTTACCTCTTAATACCACCACAATGGAGACTAAGTTTCAACATGAATTTTGTAGGGGACACAAACGTTCAAGCCATAGCAGGGCCTGCCCTAATGACCTCATTTTACTCAGTTCTCTCTTTAAAGACCTTATCTCCTAGGCCAGGTGTGGTGGCTCACACCTGTAATCCCAGCATTTTGGGAGGCTGAGGCAGGTGGATACTGTTGGTCAAGAGTTTGAGACCAGCCTGGTCAACATAGTGAAACCCCATCCCTACTAAAAATACAAAAAATTAGCTGGGTGTGGTGCCTGTAGTCCCAGCTACTCGGAAGGCTGAGGCAGAATAATTGCTTGAAGCTAGAAGGAGGAGGTTGTAGTGGGCCAAGATCGTGCCACTGCACTCCAGCCTGGGTTACAGAGCAAGAGTCCATCTCAAAAACAAACAAACAAACAAACAAACAAAAACTGAATTTTAGTTTTGATTGGGCCCAGTGGCTCATGCCTTGTATTAGTCAGGGTTCCAGGGTTCTCTAGAGGGACACAGCTAATATATATATAAAACATATAATACTAATATATATATACACATAGATATATAAAACATATTATATATATATAATTTATAGGGGAGTTTATTAAGTATTAACTTACATGATCACAAGGTCCCAAAATAGGCTGTCTGCAAGCTGAGGAGCAAGGAAAGCCACTGAGTCCCAAAACTGAAGAACTTGGATTCTGATGTTTAGGGGCAGGAAGCATCCAGCATGGGAGAAAGGTGTAGGCTGGGAGGCTAGGACAGTCTCGCCTTTTCACATTTTTCTACCTGCTTTATATTCACTGAAAGCTGATTAGATGGTGCCGACCAGATTAAGGGTGGGTCTGCCTTCCCCAGCCCACTGACTCAAATGTTAATCTCCTTCAGCAACACCCTCACAGACACACCCAAGATCAATACTTTGCATCCTTCAATCCAATCTATTCGACATTCAATATTAACCATCACATGCCTATAATCCCAGGTCTTTGGGAGGCTGAGGCGAGTGGATCACTTGAGGTCAGGAGTTCAAGACCAGCCTTGATAACATGGTGAAACTTCATCTCTACTAAAAATACAAAAATTAGCTGGGCATGGTGACACGCACCTGTAACCCCAGTTACTTGGGAGGCTGAGGCAGGAGAATTGCTTGAACCTGGGAGGCAGTGGTTGCAGTGAGTGGAGATTGCGTCACTGCACTCCAGCCTGGGCAACAGAGCAAGAATCTACCTAAAAAAACAGGACCTTGTCTCCAAAGACAGCCACGTTCTGAGGTTAGAACCTCTACATATGAATTTTGGGGGCTCATAATTAAGCCCATAAGAAGCACTTGTCACTGATTCTGGCAGAGAACAGATGCTAAAACATATCAGCTGCTATTGACACAGCATGGTTACTACAGTGCCTTGTCGCTAGAGTTTGATGAAATCCTCGTGTCAACGTCCATTGTTTGTGTAACATCCATAGCAGAAGCCCCTTGAACCTTTTCCACATATTCTTCAGGGAACATCACACAGTTCCACAAGCCCGCTGTGCCCTCAGGCTCCTTCTGCAAAATGACAAACCCTGTAAAATTTTTTCATACAGCTGATTTTTCAAAAAGCTGTATCAAGATGCATTAGCATTCTCCAGAGAAACAGAACCAATAGGAGATGACAGATAGATAGATAGATGATAGACAGATAGATAGATGATAGGTAGACAGATAGGTACATAGATAGATAGATACATAGATAGATAGGTGAGAATTTTATTAGGGAATTGTCTCATGCAATTATGGAGGCTGAGAATTTCCATGAAATGCCATCTGCAAGCCAGAGAGCCAGGGGAGCTGGTAATAAGGCTCAGTTCAGGTTCAAAGGCCTAAAAACATGGAGTTCTGAAGGCCAAAGGCAGGAGAAGATAGGTGCTCCAGCTCTAGAGAGGGGGTGAGAACAAATTAGCCTTTCCTCTGCCTTTTTGTTCTATCCAAGCCCTCAGGCAACAGGATGGTGCCTTTCCACATTGATCAGGATGGATCTTCCTTACTCAAAACCACTGATTCAAATACCAATCTCTTCCAGAAACACCCTCACAGACACACCCAGAAATAATGCTTTACCAGCTATTTAGGTTTTCCTTAATCCAGTCAAGTGACACCTAAAATTAACCATCATACAAGGTCTACTTGATACACAAAAAATTGCTCACATGTAATATATCTGTCTTGATGAGGTTAAACTTATGCATACACCCTGATACCATCAACACAACCAAGATATTAAACATATCCATCCTCTGCAAAGATTTCCTTGTGTTCTTCTGTACTCTACTTTCTTTGGTGGGGGGGGGGGGTGGTAAGAACACTTAACATGATGTCTATCTTTTAACATATTCTAAAGGCCAGAATACCATGTGGTTAACTATAGGCACTATGTGGTCCTGTAGGTCTCTAGAACTTACTTGTCTTGTATAACAGAAACTCTATACCCATTGAAAAACAACTCCTCATTGCCGCCTTCCTCTAGCCTCTGGGAAATAGAATTCTACTCTCTGCTTCCATGAGTTTGACTATTTTAAACACCTCCTATAAGTAGCATCATGTAGTATTTGTCTTTCTGTGACTGGCTTATTTCACTTAGTTTAATGTCTTTAGGTTCATTCACGTTGTTGCAAAATTGGTCAGACCCATGAGCATTAAGTGGAAGAATCCCTACTATACTACCCCAGCATGGGATTTTGGTCAGACATTAATGTCTGACCACAATGCAGCCAGAGATGGTAATATAGGTATCAACCCCATCTGTCTGTGATATGGAGCAGTGCTTAGTGGAAAGCATCATATAATTTGGCTGTTAGAGCCCCTCTCTTTGGGGGCAATAGATCATCAGACTTGAGTTTGACCCAATCTATGCCCCACCTCCATGTACAGAAAACCCCAAAAGACTCAAAAACACTTTTATTTCTGTGTATCTATAATGTACAATGCTTGGATGCATTTGATCTCCTCTGCTATTCTCCAGGGCGTTTTCCCACTCCCTTTATCCTAAGGCCAACCATACTTCCTTTTCATGGAGTGCCTGCCTTTCTTATCTATAGGTAAATGGCCAAGACAGAGTAACATGCCTCCCTTTCAATTCTCAGAGAATGGGATCAACATGAGGAGGTAGAGTTCCTGTCCATTATTGTGGTTTTCTTTCAGGACCAGGACCAGGACCAGGGACTTTGTAACACTTGGCATGCCAGTGAACAAGAGGATAGCAAAAAATGTGTTAAAGTGTGTCTCAGTTCTGACCATCTGTGATGCAATGTGTGGCCCCTGTATCTAGCACACATGCACCCCCTGCCAGTCCCTTCTGCCCTCACACTACAGCAGAGCCTGCACCTCAGAAGGCAACTCACGTCTCTGCTGCTGCAGGGAGGGAGGCTGGGAATGATAGATGGAGAGCGATTTGACAGGCCGATTTCAGTGACTGCGTGTATGTGTTTCAACTTAAAGAATGCAGGAGGAAATACCATGTCCATGCACTTGTTTATTCCTGTATTAGATAGAGGATGTGCCATGTCCCCTGCATGGTGGGAAGCTCTGAGAACACAGAAGAGCCCATCGTCTGGGTGGGGGGACTGACCATGAACCCACAGGATCATCACAGCCAACAGGAATGGCACCAGGACACAGACACATGTGCTGCAGGGAAGGTCACCAGAGGATGTCTCACTCAGCCCCTGCCCACCAAAGAGATTTCAGAAGCGGGGGGGATTTGGGTCATTTATTGTTTGCATAACCCTTGACAAGTCCTTCCACACAGCACGGTTGGGAGAATCGTGAGAGCTACAGGAGCACTCTGTATGCTGCAATTGCATTATAAATGCTAATTATCATTAAGAAGGTGATTGCTCTGGGGCATGATACAGTTCACACTCCTTAGCATGACAACCAAAGCAGCTAAACGTCTGACTCAGGTTACATCACTGCACCATGCAGTCTGTTCTCCACATACATAGGGCAAGGCACCATTTCTGAAGCCATCCATACCTGACCATGCTCTACGCCTGCTCCCTGCACTCGGGATGCCTGCCCCCTTGCTGTTTGGCAAATACATGCTTACTTGTCAGAACTGACATCTCCTATCATCCCATATGTATATGCATCCACACAGACCCAAATTAGGCACCATTAGCTGTGTCTTCTGGGCAAACTGTCTGACCTCAAGGTTAAGTCAGGAAAGACTGAATTCACTAAACAACCTTTAAGTCATTTTTTCAAGAAGCCCCCTGGTTCTGATAACCCAGAGGCTCTGAAACAGTCTTGGTTAGGTCTCATGTTCCTGATTCTACCTGCAAATTCTCAATCAGAGTGAAACACAGGGCAGTGAACTCATGGATAACCCTTTTGTGCAGTACAAGGATGTCCATTTCTATGTACTTTGCAGTGACACAAACAGGGAAGAACATTTCAATGTACAATATTAGAGGAGATTGTTTGAATAATAGATACTAAGCTGTGAGTCAACAATTAAAGTGATGCTTTAAATGTATTTAAGAACAAAGAGAAATGTTCTATTAAGTAGAAAAAATAGATTTATGAGATACTTTATGGTGGGATGTCATTTTTGTACAAACCTAATCGAAGAAACCATAACACCTTGGAAGTATACAAAGCCAAGATAAGCTCTGGGCACAGTAAGTACAGGTGATTTTAATTCTCTCCATGATGTTTTTTCTACAGTTTGTAAATATCCTGTAAGAAATCATTCCTTATATCACCAGGCAAAAATAAATGTGTTTTTATACATCACCTTGATTCAGGTGACTCAAATTTTTGTATTCTAGGCTTTCATTTATTTTAATAATCATCCATCCATTCATCCAACCTAAGAAAACTGACGTATCTCACGATGTTGGCTCTGTCCCTTGCAGCCTTTGGGATATCACTGAAGCAGAGAGCAGGTTGGAGATCTGCAGATATGCAGGGGAGGTGCTGGGCCTGTGGTGGGACCCTTCCTCTACAGCTGGCTCTGCTTTGCATTGAGACCTGAGGGCCCTACACAAAACAAACAGGGGCCTTCTGCTCCATCCACGCAGGTTGGACAGCAGCCGCCAAGAGCAGACCAGGAGCAGCAGGATGTGGGAACCTTGGCACAGGCACGATGGGAAAGT
This sequence comes from Hylobates moloch, assembly GCF_009828535.3. Lineage (NCBI taxonomy): Eukaryota > Metazoa > Chordata > Mammalia > Primates > Hylobatidae > Hylobates > Hylobates moloch. The sequence goes on from NW_026652284.1 coordinate 118,864,524, forward strand.
CCTAAATGATTTCTGAGGCAGACCCTGGGCTGACTTTTAGGAAACCATGAATGCCAGTGGAAAGATCGCTGGATCAGAGTGTCAGAAGTAGGAGCTGGCTGTGCCAATGATAACTGACAGTGCCATGCCCTTGACAAGTTTCAGGACCCTGAGCTTCACTAGCCATGTGCAAGCCTCTCATTTATACAGAGGAGGGAAATGAAACTCAGAGAGACCATGCACCCCAAGACCTGGGAGGGCAAGTCCTGATGAGAACCCCCATCCCCACCTCCCTCCCCAGGACCCCACTGATACTGAATACTACTCACTGGCATCCTGACTGCCAAAGAATAGCTTAACCTCTGTCCTCAGTTAAAACATCTGTGAATGGGGACAAGGGCCTCAGCCTTGCATGCCTTTAAGGGTTCTTTTGAGGAACAAAAAGACTTACGGATGGGAAACCCATTCAAAGCTTCTCCTTCCCAAGTGTGTGACCTGCACTTTTCATTCTCCAAGCAGGTTTCATGCTCACCCACTTCATTTTGCAAAAACCCAAACCATCCCACAAACAATAGCTTTCACATAAATGCATTTTTGGAAGCAGTGAAGGCTCCAATTAGGATTTTGATGTCTAAAAGAAAATGCATACCATCTCTTCTAATGTAAAAGCAATTTACTAACTTCCTACATAAAGGATTCTTTTCATTTAAATAGAGAAGAAATCTTAATAATAGATGATTACTTTATGAATATGAAAATTATATATTCACTGCATAATCAACCATTTAATTGACACATCATATCTCCCATAGAGTGTGTGGAACAGATTTGAAACCATGTGACTGATTGTTCCAATGCTTCTTTTTTTTTAAAAAAAAAAAAAGAGGTCTGCTATTCAGCTGAAGGTATAAGAATATATCCCATCCAAGGCCATTTTTATTTATTAAGCACCTGTCGTGTGCAAGGAGAGATTGTTACAGAGTTTATAATCTTCAAGGGGATATCTCCACCACTTTGAAGCAGAAAATTCATGAGATCAGTGCACAGATTGCCCTCATACTTTAAACCCTTTGGGGAAAAGGCAGAAATGAGTAAAGGAAAAGAGTTTTAAGGATCAGCTATGAACAATCACTTTAAACGTATAGTCTCACTTAATTTTCAGCACAATAGTATGTAATAGGTATCATTAGCTCCATTTTACACATGAAACAAAAAACTGAGTCACAGCCAGATGAATCACCATACTCAAAAACAGGTGATAGAAGCAAGAAAAGAATCATCTGGATTCAAACGCCTACCTTCTGTCACTTACGTATCTCATGCTGTTGGCCCTGTCCCTTGCAGTCTTTGGGATATCACTGAGACAGAGAGCAGGTTGGAAATTTGCAGATGCCCAGCAGAGGTGCAGGTCGTTCAGGGCCATCAAGGTGGACAACCTGCACCTCTATTGCTTCCTCTCACGTGAATTACGAAGAAGAAATACTCACACAGCTCTGGGTGGGAGCAGGTTCAGAGCGACAAGCACCGAAAAATCTCCATAGGGCACGTGGTATTTAAAAGGAGTGGGAGGATGGGACAGGCTTGGGCTGAAGGCAGTGGGGTAGACAGTTTTCCAGACAGAGGTGGTGAGCATGGAGCAAGATCTCTGCGCTGTCCAGGTGGGCTGCTTAGTACACATGTGTTTGCGTAAAGGTGGGTTGCAAGCAGGTTCTAGATGACCTAGAACAACCTGCACCTCTATTGGCAGAGAACCCTGAGCCCTTCAGGGTGTCTGAGTAGAAATGAGTGCAAGACACTCTGAGATTTGTGCGAGCTCTGTCCTTGTGGGAGAAGGATTGCAGCAGAGACAACGGAGGTAGGAGGTCTTAGCCAGCAGTTTCATTTTGTGACATAAGAGGTGCAGCCTGACCTAGGGCTCAGGGAAAGGCCTCAGCTCTCTCAGGAGAGCCTCCTACAAGGCTCTGAAAGGCTCCGAAATTGGCTCCTGGTAGGGGATGGCAGTTAAAAGAATGGAAGGAGTCAAATGATCTCTGGTGATAGGACTCTGAGGGACCCCAAAGAAGCCCACCGTCCATCCTTCTCAGCAGAACGAGATTTCCAGTTACAGAAAATAAAAACAGAGATGGCCAATCACATTTGAATTTCAGGTAAAGGATAATTTTTAATAGAAATATGCTCCTAATCATGCATGGGAAATATACTGAAAAGTTACCTGAAATTCAAATTTAACTGGGCATTCTCTATTTTATCTGGTAATCTACACCAAAAGGACACAAAACTCTATCTCCCTACAGAATGGGCCCCCAAGCACAGCATTGCATTGGCCCCCATACCACCTGCAGCCGGCTCTGACTCTGAGGATATGGGTGTACCACACAGATCTAAAAGCGGAACACATCATGGCTAGTTTGCACCATCGATATGGGGTTGCCTCAGAATCTGGGTGTCTGCTACGGGGCCACAAGGAGTACCCATGAGAGGGCACCTGGGAAGAACAGCAGGACCCAAGAAATGGACACAGCACCGTGCGATCATTTGACTTCGATACACAGAAAGAAACAAGCACAAAGACTCTGGAAAGCTAAAATTAACTTTTATCCCGATTCCTTGTCCTCCCTTCCTCCCATTCATTCAACATTTGTTGACTTCCTGGGATGTGCCAGGCACTATGACCTGCAGCTATAAAGATGAGTGGGACCCCAAAAGGCAGCCTTATCTACCGGGTTTCAAATGCTGTCTTTGCCATCTCCAAGCTGTCCGATCTTTCACTGACCGTTTCCTCATCTGGAAAATGGGCATAAGAGTGCATTCCCACCAGGTTGTTTCAGGATTAATTTAAATGAAGTGAGCATTTAAGCAAAAATAATACTCACCAAAAAGCTAGCTGCCCACTTCTGACGCCATTCTCATTTTCTATTCATGGAGAAAGAAAGATGATCTCATAATCCCCAAGCAGCGAGAAAAGGATACAATTTTATAGAACACCAGAGGAAGGAGTGAGTTTTTAACAGAAGAAAGGCATTTAACTATAACTTGGAGAAAAAAATAAGGTGTGCTCCATACAGGCTTTTAATTAAACCTACTCAGGATTCTTTGCTATGGAAAGCCACCCCTCCTCCCATTAATAACCCCATTTAGTCCCCGAGGTTTGCTTGGGACTTGCCTTGTTCTCAGGGCTGGGGGCACTGTGCAGCCACTCAGAGAAGTTATACCTGAGAATGAAGACAGAGACCCTGTGCCATAACTGAGACCCTGAACTGAACTATGTCTGAAGTCAGATCTGTCTCCTGGACTTACCCATTACAGGACCCAATAGAGGTTCCTTCTCACTTAAACCAGTTTGGTACAGAGCTTTGTTACTACCAATTAAACAGCTCCCATACTAGGGGACATCGTCCATTAACTTTGCAAATACTGAGTGTTTCCTATACTGCTTGATGAATAAAGAAAAGATAAAATTTAGAGGAAGGTAGTCCCAGCTACTCAAGAGGCTGAGCCAGGAGAATCATTTTCACCCAGGAGGCAGAGGTTGCAGTGAGCCAAGATCACACCATTGCACCCTAGCCTGGGCAACAGGGCGAGATTCCATCTCAAAAAAAAAAAAAAAAAAATTAAGTAATCTTGTCATCAAGAAGTTTTCAGTTGACTACTGGGGTCTTCATCTCGTATGTATATATGGTAAGATATTTCTATTTGAGTTAGATTTTGAAGGTGACACCTTATTTGGATATTGGATAATAATAAAACAACCAATACTACTGTTACTTAAAATACAAATAAAATTTCCTTAACTTACTTTAAGGAATTGTTGGTACTCCTTGAGGTAACTGATGGGTTCTAGACTATGGCAAAATCACAAAGAGGTATCCTTGCCTGGACAAATATTTGAGACTCAAACTGAGCTCATAATGTCAATGGCAATTCATGGTGAATTGTATTGTTTCCTTGTATTTTGAAACATTTCAGTTAACTGCAGTCAGTTCCAGTAAGATTTAAAAAAAAAAAAACTTGCACATTTAAAGTTTTTGAAGTTCGTTTTCATGCTTTCTGGGAATTTTAAGAATACTCATTTTATATGAGCAAATTTTCATCTCTATAAACCAATCAGAACAGAGTACCTTTAATTTAAGAAAATTCATAATCTAATTTATGAGTACTAGGAAAGTATCACCCAGGCACATAATGAGGAGTAAAGTCCTTTTTGAATTACAGGAGTATAGAGAGAGCTGGATTTTCAGCTTCCATTTTAGCCATAGATGAAGAGACACAAGAGACACTGAACTACAGTTCACAGATCCAAATATCAAACAGCAGTTCTTCCCAATGGGCACAAAATTCTTAATTAAATTTGAGCCTAAATAGATAAACAGACACACAAAGAGACTAAAAACTGTATTATCTGTCATTTCCCATCCAACAGAGAATAGACCTCTATACTTCACTAATCAATTTACAGAAACCACCAAATTGTCAGATTACAAAACCAAATTCCCAATCATTGCTGCCACCAATAGGAAGCAAATTTATCAACTGTCAATGCAAACACAAAACACAAAATTAGTAGAAAATAATATCACAAAACAAAGGGTCAGCAAAATTTCACTATGCTTGGAATTCACCTCTGTAAGCCAAGAAAAGATGCACCTGGGCTTAAGGTGTCCATTGCTGGCAACACGGTTTACCTGGCTCTGTCAAGTGAATCCAGGGGCATCTCAATGGATGACTTCCCAAACTATAAAATGATATTATTTTTGAAAATATAAAATCATGGCTTTTATAAGTCACAGATTGTATTTAATTTATAAATAATGACAAAACCAGCAATAGGCTACTATAGGTTCTACTTAACTGTTTTAACTTTAAGAGTACTCAGAAAGTTCATTGAAAAATAGAAACTCATTAGTGGTGTCTTTCCTAAATGTGGAATGTGAAAGTGTGTTCGTGCATTCCATGTGTAGTGAATAATTTTACTGCACACTAATTTTACGGTGCCAGTGATTCAGAAGGTAAAGCTGAATTGTGTGTAGGTGTCTACAAGAGCGTGGGAGGTGTGGCTGTGGATATGCTGTGGAATGGGGGAGCATGTAGCACCTGTCTCAAAGCAACAGACTCGAGATGGCATCTCATCTTAACAGTTTAACAGTTCCACACCACAAGGACATGATAAACAATTTCACGAGAGTCTGACATTAAAGTGCTAAATTCCTTGGGATCAGGTGAAGTATTAGAAAACCAAAAACACTTTATCTGTAAGAGAAGAGCATTTAATATTGGTTGTCTCAACAAAATGCTACAGTCTTTTTTTCTTAAACAAGATTTGAAACTCACAAGGGCCAAGCTCCTACTACAAAGAATTATATCTAAAACTGATTAAAAACATGTTCATAAAAAGATATGTATGTATAAAAATAGATATACATACATATGTATAAATGTAGATATGTGTGCATATATATTGAAAAATATACAAAACAGAAGATAGTGTGTCATGCCAACATATAGGCACGACATACCAATAGCATTTGTTGAGCATTTTCTGTGAGCCAGCTTTTCAGTAGCCGGCCTTTGAAAGTTAGAAAAGTGATGATGGACTAAGTTTGGGTTTCCCGTTAGGCACTTGTGGATGTGAAATCTCTGTGTAACATTTACGTGCATTGCAGCCTTTGTGATTTGGGGCAAGTTTTGCCTGTGACTCTCAGCTGGCTCCACTGTAAACTGTGAATGTGGTACTTGGAAGCTTATGTGCTTTCACATGTGTCTGTGCTTTATTTTCCACTGAGCCCTGAAGATTGGATAAAGGACGGACAGGGAGGAGAGGAGGGTAGAATCTGAGGAAAGGGGAACTGAGAAAATGAAGGAAGAAAGACAATCTTGGGGTTGTTATCTCTCTGGGAATTAGCCAACACATGCTATCAAGCAACAATCACTTGTGAAATTAAAACTCCTTGGCGACATGTTTAGACACCTACAAGTAGACTGCCAGTTGTTTGGGACTATGTGACTTTACTGAGTATTGACAAAGGCTATCCACTACAGCTGTGCTTTTTAACACTCCTACCAGCCTCGCAAAAGAGCACAAGGAAATTGATTTGAACGACGTTAATGTGGGGAAAAAGTCAAGGAATGGAGAAATAAACTGTGGTTTATATATAAATTATTTTTAAAGTAGCTAAAATGACAGGCCTACATTATCAGTTACTGGTTGGAAAGGAAGAAATTATAAGAGATTTATAAAATAGAATGCCACTTTTGGAAAACTTTCAAACTCACCAACTAATACAAGATATTGCTTATAGCTAAAGTCCAAACTATAGATGGGAATGGCACACAACAATTTCAGAATAATGGTTGCATTTAGGGAAGTAGATGAAGTGAGGGTATAAGAGCTAAGGCTTTTGCTAATTTAGCTGTAATGACTATTTCTTTAAAAAAATAACTGAAGCAAATACAATAACATATTCGCCTTTGTTAGACTTGAGTGGCGAGCGCCTTGGTGTCTGTTATATTTATGTACATTTCTATTTGTTCATTTTAAAATTATAATGAAACCTATGTACGTATATTTCAGTAAGAAGAACTGGTCTATCAAAAATGCAAGTGTTATGCTATCTGCGTGATGGGATAATTTATACCCCAAACCTCGGTATCGTGCAATATACCCACGTAACAAAAATGCATATGTATCCCCTGAATCCAAAATACAAGTTAAAATTATGAAAAAATATGCAAGTGTTAAAGCAAGCATGATAATTGTTACTGTCTAGGGGAAAGGCCACCACCTGTGCACCCTGATTCCTTTTCTGGCAAAGTGCTTCTGAGTTACATTTTGTTCATGACTAAAAATAGGTTGTCCATGGCTTTCTATATCATGATCTGCAAAATTCTTCCATCTTCCACTCACTACCTGATTTTAATAATACTCCCATTTTTAGGCATTTGTTGTGGCAGGATCCCACTTTTAGACACAAAAACATTTATTTTTAACCTATTGTTGCATAATAATATTACCAAAAATTTAAAGGAGTAAAACAACATATGTTTAGCACACAGTTTCTGTGGGGACAGGAACTCCAGTATGGTTTAGCAGGGCCCTCTGCTCAAAGGTCTCACAAGGTGGTAATCAAGTTACAACTCATCTGAGGCTGCCCTGGGGAAAAACTTGAGTTCCATCTATCTTAGGTCTTTGCCACATGGTCCTCTGCTGAGGCAGCTCGCAACATGGGAACTTGTTCTTCAGAGTTCACAAGGGAGAGCTGGTCTCCTTGCAAGAAGAGAACGCATTTCAACATTCTGTAATGTAATCATGTGCATGAATCACATATAACCCCATCACTTTTGCTATATTCTTTGGGTTAGAAGAAAGTCCCAGGTCCTGCCCACAACACTCAAGAGGGCCAGAAGGCAGGGATTATGGAGACCACTCTAGAACTTATCCGCCACCCATCTTGGAGCTTCAAGACTTCTTTAGGCTTACTTTTCCCTGTGTCATTGGCTTGTACCTTTAAAATCTCTTGAGTATACGTTGACCTCTGAGTTTTTGTTATCTGGCTCTGACCATGAACCTAAACTCACTTCTCTCGTATGTATAGGCAAACCTTCTCTAACCCCGTGGACCACCATCCCCTCCTCTGCTGTAAAAATACCTGATGCAGTTGCCTTCCATCAGCAGCAGCTCCAAGCAAAATCTACTGAGCAGCTGCTCTGCCCCATGCCCCACAGGTGACATGTTCATTTGTGTTTTCTCCAAATCTGTCACATTCCCACTGCTGAGATACGTAAAATCTATTTTACAAATGACTGACTGGAAACTCAGATCAATTAATTATCTTTCTTCTAAATACATATTAATACATTGGCAATGGCAAAACTTGGATTTGAATCTAAATCCTTCTATTCTTTCCATTGCACCCCCACCACCTTCTTAATACATGTCTCTTTCTGTGTTTCTACAGGTTCAAGCTATTTGTAAAGTAGCCTTCTGCCTCCTCTAAATATACACCTGATGTTGAATGTCTTATTCCTCATCCCTCACTGTTTTTCATTTGTAGTTAAAAGCCTCCTCTAATCTTTGCTTTTTCCCCCCTTTTATCTCACTCAAGATTCCATTTCCAGAGTATGCAATAAAATAACAGTTCTTGGTGCTAGTATGACATGTTCCAAATGCTCAGGGAATAGGTATGGTTATATCTCTTCTATTTTTCAGTTATTGTTCAGATACTGGCATGTACAATTAGAACCTGCCTCATCCAAAGTTGAATGCTCTAGATACCCATGTATTTACTTGGTCTCAAAAGGATTTAAAAGCCTGCCTTTAACTGTCAGCTGGAGAAGAAACTTGGATCTGATCAGCCTATAACTATTGCACATTGTTAGGGAATGCAGCAGATGAAGACGGTGCCTGTATCATGCAGCAGACAAATATTGCCTATTGTTGTTGTGGTATACTTTCTGAACCAGAACCCTGCCTGGGCCATCTTAGTGCTCCAGATTCCATGGTTACTGCTCACAATTCTGTTCCTCAAGGCACAGTATTGTGGCAGGGTGACTCTGACATTGGGATATTCTAGCCTCAGCCACCCATATGCCACAAGCAGGTGTTGTATTAGTTAGCTTGTGCTGCATAACAAAACATCCTCAAACTCAGGGCTTTAAAGCCACTATAAGTCTATGCATTGGGAAGTTGGATTCAACTGAGTGGTTCTTTTGCTTGTCTCAGCTGGGTTCACTTATGTATCTGTGAACAGCTGCCGATCAGCTACAAAGCTCTGTTTCTAGGGGCTCTGATATTAATTTTAACTATGATTATAGGGGTATGGGGGTAATGGGAGCAACAGGGCCTCTGTCCTCTGTCCTCTTGCAAGTTACCCTGAGCTTGTTTACATGACAGTAGAATTCCAGGAGCAATAAGAAGTAAGCCCCATATGCAGGGGCTTTTCAATCTCTGCTAATGTCACATTTGCTACTGTTCTTTTGGCCAAAGCAAAAACGTGGCGCCAAGTTCAGATTCAATGTAGAAGGGCGCTACAAATGGAAGTGCAACAGGGAGGTATGTACAAATCAGGGCCAAGATACAATCGATCCATCACAGCCCTCCTTAGTGAGCCTTTGACTTAAGACCAAGGAGTAAGACTGCTTTATTCATTTCTTCAAGATTCACTTGACTTTAGAAGTTTCCTGGCCCTTCCCTGCTTTCCTGTTGATCACCTCCAGTTTACCTGGACTGCTTCCATGGACAGTACACCCCTTCTGTAGTGATCAGCTTTGCATATTATTTCTCCTGCAACAGAAGACATTTACTCCACTTGCATGAAAGAGAATAGTCAAGTGCATCTTTGCAGAATGATGAAGATGTGATTCAAGGTTATTTTTCTCATGATTGCCAAGAAGTAGCTGATGACTTCTCTTGCTTAAAAAGCCAAACAATAAGATTTCCTACCATATTTGCTATGCACTGTGAAAGTCAAAAGTCATCGTTGCATGTACCCAACTTAAAGTACTTAAAACAATATTTTTCAAAGTAAAAACACAAATCAATAGAAATGTGTTGGCTCCTATAACTAGGAAGTCCTATGGTGAAGCCTGGAGAGGACTTAATCCTAATTTAGTTCTGTTTGTCTCTATCTGGCCACGTTCATCAAAGAGACTTTTCTCATGTAGTAGGCAAAATGGCCCCCAGGAAGTCCTGTTGAAAATAAATTGTCTGCATTAGCAAAAAAAATGGGTTAGTGTTCTACAATGTAATACAACCGTAACCTTTGGAGTCATCTTTTCTACAGGACAAATGTCATTTGCATCATTACTAGCAAAGGTCGACAAGTTGACAGGAAATGCCACACAGAGTTTGATACCTTAAATACCAAATTTCAAAATGAAGCAGAGGTCAATTCCCCCAGATAATTAAATAATGACCGAGTGGACTTGATAAAAAAAAAAATGCCCCATTCTGACACTGTAAGGATTTGCTCCTCACTCTTGGCCTGTTTTCCAAGTTTTGGATAAGTTTCTTCTATCAGTTGTGATGTTACCACAGAGAAGTCGAAGCACAATGAAAGGTTATGACAGAGATAATCATTCAATGTAGAATAATAAGATTTGGTTACTAACCTGTTAGTGACCTTTCTTTACTTTTTACTAGCTAGTACTTATGCTAGAAAGAAAGCTTTCAAATAATGTTCATATGTTAATTTAAAGTTAGCAATTCAAGGCTGGGCATGGTGGCCCACACCTGTAATCCTAACACTTTGGGAGGCTGAGGTGGGCAGATCCCTTGAGGTCAGGAGTTTGAGACCAGCCTAACCAACATGTTAAAACCTGTCTCTATGAGAAATACAAAAATTAGCTGGGCATGGTGGTGCGTGCCTTAATTCCAGCTATTTGGGAGGCCAAGGCAGGAGAATCGCTTGAACCGGAGAGGTGGAGGCTGTAGTAAGCTGAGATCGTGCCATCACACTCCAGCCTGGGCAACAGAGTGAGACTCCATCTCAAAAAATACAATAAAATAGAGTTAGCAATTCATGTATGATTAGTGATTTATGGTAAGTACAGTGAGTTCAGGATAAGCAGGTTAATTATTGCAAGGATGGATAACAAATTTAACTTCTCTTTTAACAAATACAGCCACATTAAATAAACAATAACAATTCACAACAACAAGTAAATTTTTATAATCTAAAGGTTATAAGCAAATAGGTCTGAAGATATTTTTAAAAATAAATCTTTGAATATAACAGAAAGTTCTTTGTCCTATTAGGAAAGAGACAGAAATTAAACTTTAAGATGACGAGATACAGACTAAAATTCTATGACTATCTCTCTTATCTTCCTGAACAAAGAATAATGGCTAAGTGCTTTGCATTTTCATCTTTTTAAGTGTTCTTATACACTTCCAATGAAAACTGTGGTTTCTGATTTATAATAAAATGTTAATCAAGGCTAACTCATAAGTATGGGAGTCTCATATATTTATAGCTACATTTAGCAAGTAAAATAGACGTAGTAAAGGAAGTGATTATTAAATTCAGATTTTTAAAAAATGAGCAGGAGCTAAGTCAGCAAGGGCTGGCAGTTAGGATAGGGAATTCCAGACAATGGGAGGAATAAGAGTCAATGCTTCCTGGTAGGTTGGATCTTGCCAAGCTTGAGGAACACAATGAAGGTGAGTGCATCTCTAGAGCACAGCCATCCAGGGGCTTGGCCAGAAATAATGCTGGAAACAGGCTTGCCCTTCCAGGTCAAGGGCTTTGTACATTATCTTAAAAGCAATAGAATGGCATTGTGGGTTTTAATACTGAGTTCAGAAGGAAGACCAGGATTAGATCTGTTTTTTGAAGACAACAGTTTGGCTACTATGTTCAAGGCCAAGACTGGCCCTAGCTACACCCATTAGGAAGAAAATGAAGTCACTCTGGACAATGGGGCAGACAAATTCAGTGGTGGTGGACACAGAAGTAAATGGGCCGACTTAGGAAACTCTGAGAATTAACACAGAGAAGAGGCAAGGAAAAGCATTTAGCTGACATAGCAGAACTAGATGACAGGTTATAAATACATGAATTACAGGAAGAATTTCACCAACTGACAGGCTGTTTGGTACTGCAAAAGAAATTTTATGTAAAACATTTCAATTTTTGTATTCTCTGGAAAAAATCAGATTTGTTAATATTTGAATGACAATTCTCTTTGGCAACTATTTGCTGGAGTTGATAAGTGGCTGACTTTTACACTAGAAATACACTCTGCATCATCATCCTCCCAAGGCCAATGCACCCTTTATTGTATTACCATATTTCCTGCATGGATTCACCTACCTAGCCCTATACATTTACTGTTTTCCCATCTGTCAAAATATTATTTTCAAAAATATGAAACATGGATCTCATACACATATAAAAACAAACATGTCAAACATGCATTTAGCTCATTCGTGTGGAAACTGGCAAGGTAGTAAAGCTGGTTTAAATGTGAAATCAATAAACAGAAAAACAAATATATATATAATATATATTATATTATATATATTTGTTTTTAATATAATAACAATATATTTTTAGTATATAATATACATAAAATTTTATATATATTGTTATATATAAACAATATAAACAATTTTATATATATAAACAATATAATTGTTTATATATAAATTTTATATATAAACAATATAAACATA
>NW_026652284.1:118881671-119026112 GCF_009828535.3 Hylobates moloch
TAATGTCTGCTTGCCCAGGAATAGATTCCCTTGAAATTTTTGCTGTTTTCTGCAGAATGAAAGAGAGTGTGATTTAAGTTGCACAGATACAGGTCTCATTGCAGCTTCACCCTTTACTTGGTGTGGCCTGGGGGCAGATCCACGTACCTCCTACCCCTTTTCTTTCAAATGGAGGTGACAATGCTAACACTTCAGATTATCATAAGAAGGAGATGAAATTGTTTATGTATGTATGACAAGGTGCTCTGCATCCAGTGGGTTCTAGTAAATGCATCCCCAAGCCCCTGACCCTTCCTCTTCCTCTTCCAGGAGGTGGTGTGCAAGAGGGTGGGGTTCAGAGATGAACCATATTGATGCTCAGTATAAGGAGAGTTGTCTCCTAAACTCCTTTTGTGCTAAGATCACCTTTAGGGTTCTTACAAATGTAATGAGCATGCCCTATGTCCCATGCCCCATTCCAGACACACTGAACTAGACTCTTACTTTCTGGAGGAGAGGCCTGGTAAAGACAGCATGCTCAGTCTGTTGAAGACTTCATGGGAGAGACAATTGTGAGTCTCCGAATCAAAGAGATTTGTTATCTCAGAGCCATAGGTCTCCCGGACACCTGACATTTCAAACAAACTTGCTTTTCCTCTTGCATAACTGCTTATTTGAACAAAATCTAAACTGGAAATTGGAAATGGGAAACAAAGTGGAGCCCTCTGATTTGAGTTAGAGGGTGAGGGGCAGTTGGGCTATGTACAATGCCCCACCCCAAAGATATCCACATATGAATTCTCAGAACCTGTTTATGTGACCTTGCATGGCTAAAGAAGCATTGCCAGTGGGATTCAGTGAAGTGATCTTGAGATGGGGAGATTATCCTGAATATCTGGGCTCCATGTAATCACAAAGGTCCTTACTAGGGGTGGTCAGACAGTGGGAATCAGAGCAGATGTTAGGATAGAAGCAGAGGATGGATTAATGCAAGATCATGAATCAAAAAATGCAAGTGACCTTTAGAAGCTGGAAAAGGCAAGAAATAGACATTTCCCGACAGCCTCCAAAAGGAACACAGACCTTCTGACCTATTTTGGACCTCTGACTTCCAGAACTGTTAGAGAGTAAATTTGTGTTAAGCCACTAAGATCATGGTAGCATGCTACAGCAGCAATAGGAGATGAATAAGTGGACTCATGCACTCCAGTTACCATGGCTGAAAGTCATTAAGATCTAAGAGAGATTTTCCATTAGATGATGCCAGGAAAAGGCCCCCTGAGCCGAGATCTGATTAAATTGGGAGCAGTTGACAGAAGTGGCCAGGGCCACAGTGAGTCATGCCATCAGCATTAATATCTCAGCAAAACCCAAGTTCTAGTTCAGCTCCCCCATCCCCCACGCCCAAGTCAGTGTCAGCACTTTGGAATAACAACAATAGCTACCACTGATTCTAGGATGCAGCAGACAGCCACAGAGGTTGTGGCTTGCACAGCTGGGAGGGCACCTTTCCCATGGTCTGTAATAATGAGTGGCAACTGTTGACTTGCATAGCCTTCCACCTATGTGACCTTGCCTGGGAATACTGGCATCAACATCAACACTGTGCCAGGTAACAGGGGTACAAAGATGGGTAACTAACCATTCCTGCCCCAAGGAACTTAAAGAGGTGAACCACCTGTTTTGATCCCCGAGGTTTTTGCAGCCCTGTCATTGAAGTGCTACTTCCCATACCCCATTCTCCCTCAGGCTGATCTGGTACTCATGCTATACTCCGTGGGTAGAAGAGGTCTTTCCAAGTCATCCTACTCCATTGATTTGGTAAGCTGGAGAGGAGCTTGTTCAGCAGCTACATCCTAGAGAGAGCTTAAGTAGCTGCATCTCGGCCTTGAAGGGCTGATAAAGAATAGAAACTGGAGCCAAAAGAGGCACAGAAGGGTGTATATTAGGGGCCTACTCTTGCTAGAAACTATGTTCAGTGCCACATATACAAGAGGTTCTTAACTACTCCACTAACCATGTGAAGTAGACATTGCCATACCCATTTAAGAGATGAAGAGAGCAAGACTCATGAATGTAACGACCAGCCCAGGAGCACTCAGACATGAAGAGTAGAATCTATATCATTGACCCCATGGTTCAAAATCTTGCTACTACCACTACCACCAGCTGAGAAGTAAGTGGCTCAGCCTAAAGACGTCCTCTTCCATCAAATTATGTTCTCCTCCATATACAAACACAAACTGAGAATGTGGAAGGAAGGAAGGAAGGAAGGAAGGAAGGAAGGAAGGAAGGAAGAAAGAAAGGGAGGAAGGAAGGAAGGAGGAAGGATGGGGAAGGGGAAGGGAACATCCTTTTCCATCAAATTATGTTCTCCTCCATACACAAACACAAACTGAGAGTGGAGAAGAAGGAAGGAAGGGAAGGGAAGGGAAGAAGGGAAGGGAAGGGAGGGAAGAAGGGAAGGGAAGGGAAAAGAAAAAGGAAAGGAAAAAAGTAAAGTCTCACATATTAGATCTGGGGATAATCCTTTTCAAGCTCATCATTACCTTGTCAACATTTGGTAGTATTTAATGAGCACCTATTTCGTACCAGACACTATGCTAGTCCAACACTGCATGGCATTTATAGGCCATGTGGTAGGATTTTGCAATTTTATCCTTAGTGTGATGGAAAGTGTTTGAAAGGTTTTAAGCAATTGAGTGACATTGTCTGGTTTATGTTTTATGAAGCTCACAGGTATGGAAAGAGTGAGGTCAAGAAGGACAAAGAGATGAACTCTTGATGCAACAGTGAGTTAGAGCCATACCCAGGTCAGAGGGCAAAGGCTTTACAAAGGGGGAACAGGAAAAAAATGAAAAGAAAAAAATGAGATCAATAAATAAATGACAAGCCCAAGAGCAGTAGGAAAATGAAACAAGTCACTCCTGGGACTGCCAGGAGGCAGCTGCATGAGAATCTGTACCGTGCCTCTCTCATTTATAGTTATGTCCCCGATGTCTTGAGCTGCGCTCAGCGTACCATGTTCTACAAATACTTGTTCCAGAGTGGAAGGAGGGCAGGATATTATAAGGCACTGAGAGAATGTGGAAATACAATTGCTAAGCTGAAGTTTAGGAAATCATGAAAAGGGTGCTTGAAGGGCAGAGACGGCTGAAACGTCACTCTACGTGTTTAAAAGATCTGAAGAAGGTGGACTCTACAAAACATATACAGATGCTCCTCAACTTATAGAAGCATATTTTTAACTTAGGATATTTTCAATTAATGATGAATCTATTGGATATAATCCCATTGTAAGTTGAGGAACACAGTGAATGTGTAACACTTTGCACCATTGTAAAGGGAAAAATCTTTTGAACTGTTATAAGTTGGGGACTTGTGAACCTGGCTTCACCCAAATATTAATTAGGATACAGTTCAGCTCTGAGTGAAGGAAAACCCAAAATGGCAGTGACTGGTAAAAGGCAAAGTTATTTCTCTCAATTTAATTCAGTCGTGAGGGAAACATTTCAGGACTTACAGTCCAGCTTGGATTCACAAAGATTTCGGGGACCCAGGCTCCTGGCAACTCACACTCAACCAAAAGTGCGGTGTGATCCACACGGTGCAACGTGGTGGCATTTGGATTCTAGGCCACAGAATGGAGGAAGGGAAGGAGAAAAGGCAGCCCTCTCTGAGGAAAATGGCAGGAAGCTGACACTGACTCCCACTCTCATCTCAATTGGAGCTTCATGGTGTGATCCCCTCTAGACAGAAGTCAGCCAACTATAGTGGGCTGGTCGCCTGTTTCTATGAAGAAAGCTTTCTTGGAGCACAGCCACACCCATTCATTTATGGATTGACTTTGGCCATCTCTGCTACAGCGACAGAGTTGGGTAGTTGTCACAGTGGCTGTGTGGCCAATAGATCCTTAACTATTTGCGTCTGGGTCTTTATAGAAAAAGTGTATTAGCCAACCCCATATTCTATGGAAGAAAGGGATGGAAGCCACTGGGGGATGCCCCTAGTTAGTGTTGTAGAAGAAGTCACCAAAGAGACGAAGTCTGAGAGCCTAGGAGAGGAAGCTGTGATCCCAGGGAGCTGGAAGGAGTTCACTGAACTTAAAGGGAAAGTGGGTGAGCCTGGTGTCCCAAAGTCCCCACTCAGGACCTCTGCTGGTAAGAAATCGCCCATGAGTGAGAAGTTTCCTTCACCTCTATGAGCTGCAATTTTCTCACTTACAGGAAAGCTTAATAACCACATCCCTTAATGCAAGTAATGGAGATTATATGAGCTGGAGAATGAGAAGTTCCTGGTACCATGAGTAGCACATAGCATATGTTCAATCAACAGACACCGTTATGATTACAGGAATATGTCATCTATTCTGATCTCCTTCTTCTAGAGGATCCTTAGACAGTGCACTGGGGTGAAAAGTCAACTGCACATTCTGAGTTTTAGTAAGGCCTTGGAGGAAAGCCCTGGCCAGTGTGTGTGTGTGTGTGCACGCGTGTGTGTGACACTCACGTGCCTGTGTGCATTGACCTACATTCTGGGACAAACAAAGCAATAATTAATTGAAAATCATATTGTAAAGGTTTCAATTCATTTGTGTTCAATCATTCAATATTAATGACACTAGCTCCATGCTTGGGATACCAGCAAAGCAGAGGCACTAAAAATAATCTTTGAAAAAAGCTTTTTTGGAGAGATTTTATGTTTGAATGCTCAAAAGCAGCAGCCGAATTAGAACAAATGAGACTTTTCTCCATTTATTTTTATGGTTTATTACTGCTTTTATTTTTAATCCTACATAAAGCATTATACTATTTTCAGTACCTGCAACCTTCTAAGGTCTTTATCTGGAGTTGTGGTAATGATGATGTTAAGAGTGCAGAGGTCTATGGTGATGTGTTGTATAACAGATTTGGTTCTTGACAAATGCAAGCAGGTGCCCAAACAACAAAGAACCAACATTAAATCAAAAAGCTTCCCATGTAAGGCCTGCAGTTTTATCCCCTCAAGAAGCAAACAAACAATAGCAGCAATTAAAGCCACACCAACAAAAATAGGCCAGAAAAACAGTAGCTCTTAAAATTACATATTAGGGTTAAACCTCAGGAAATTCAAACAAGTGAAATCAAAGCTGGGGCTGTCCTACGCTGCCTGGAGAGATACTCAGCATCCTCTCAGCCATCCAGTGGTCAGTGTTCCCTGGGGCACTGCCTGGCGGAGGCCACATGGAATGAGAAAAAGAGCAGCAGCTTTGTAGCCAGCAGATTTGGGATTGGATCCCAAATCCGACCCTTAGAGACCCCATGAACCTGCACAGGTCACGTCACATCTCTCAGACCTTTCTCATCTGTAAAATGGGGATGATGCCTGCCTCATAGGGCTGTTGAAATTTAATAGTAAGGTGAGTATAAGCAGCTAGCTCAGCACCTAGCACAAGGTAGGCATGGGAATGGGCCCTGTTCCAGAATGTGGGAATGTCTTATTGAGTCTAATTCTCAGGTCTAAGGAGCTCCAGGATTCCCTAAGGACCCAGATCCCTAAGACTGTGATACTGAGATTCCAGTGATAGACCTCCTTGCTAGGCTCGGTCATGCCAATGTATGACCTTGATGTTTACTAAGTTATCTTGCAACAGTGAAAGGCTCTAAAGCCAGGGGTTCCTATGGTACTTGGCAGAGCCCTGCTCTAATACTACTGGAAGGCAGCTGCTCATCAGCCTAAGCAGCAAGAGAGGCTCACAGTGATGGGAGGCAACACTTCACCAAGCCCATCTTCTTGGGTATTTCATATAATTCACACAGTTCTTAGCATGATACACATTCGGCCCTTTAAAATAGGGGACAATGAATTATTTACAGATGAATGATGGATGAATGAATGAACGAATGAATGAAGACAAAATGTTTGTGTTCAAATCCTGGTTCTGCACCTGTATTTGTCCGTTTTCACACTGCTGATAAAGACATACCTGAGACTGGGTAATTTACAAAAGAAAGAGGTTTAACTGGACTTACAGTTCCACGTGGCTGGGGAAGTTCTCACAATCATGGCAGAGAGTGAAAGGCACTTCTTGTATGGCAGTGGCAAGAGAGAATGAGGAGGAAGCAAAAGCAGAAACCCCTGATAAACCTATCAGATCTCATGAGACTTATTCACTATAACGAGAATAGCATGGGAAAGACCAGCCCCCATGATTCAATTACCTCCCCTGGATCGTCCCACAACACGTGGGAATTCTAGGAGATATAATTCAAGTGGAGATTTGGGTGGGGACACAGCCAAACCATATCAGCACCCTACAGTTAGCTTCATGATTTTGACACTGTCACTTCCGTGAGCATCAGTTCTGTTTTCCACTTACATATTTGTTATCAGAATAAAAATAATCCCTTACAAACAATGCCTGGTACAGACAGGACAAAAGAAAAACTCAAAAATAAGGTAGTTATGGTGCTGAAAGAAGGCTAACCCCACAGGAAATTGTGACTCAAATGAGATAATATGTAGAACTGCTATTGTTCAATGACAAATAAATGCTAGTGATTAGAATTCTAAACGCTAATGGGTTGACTGGTTGAGTCTATAATTTATTTTCTTGGTAAAGGAGGTACAATCTTCAATGAGTCAGAGCATAAGAACACCTAGTTAGCTGAGCATAAAGAAAATATTCACTGTACACACCATAATAAGAAACATTGCAATGATTTTAATGGGTTCATTATTTGTTCCATTCCAAAAGTAATATATATTCATTTAATGAGATTTGGAAATTACATCAAAGCAGGAAGAAGAAAATAAAATTACTCACTTACCAGCCAGAAACATACTCTGTTAACGTTTTAATATGTTTTCCTTTAGCTTTTTATTTTCCTCTTTATAAATTTTGACAAGAAACTCTGTAGAATTTTTTTTACCCAGCAGTGATAATATGGTATATAAGATTTAACATTTACATTTTATTCACTTTACTTTTTAAGATAAATGTTTTCTCCATCTTTGCCTAGATTTTTTAACATAATTGTTATTGCCTGCAAAGTATCTCAAGTGTATATGCCTGCTTTTATTTAATCATTATTAAGTTTTTTCCACATTTTATTGCTTTCAGTAATGATAAAGTGAACTATCTATGCAAATTTGTGCATAGTTTTTCTTTTAAAATTTAGGAAATTCTTTGCATTTGATGAGCATGTTATTGTTTGCACAGGAGTTCCTTTTATTCCATCATCTGAAAAACATGCAAGGCACTGCTCCAGGGACTAGGAATACAACAGAGAATTCAGTGGAGATAGGTTCTGGAAGGATGGAACACACCCTCTCATCAGCCATCACATTTACCTAGGGTTGCAGGGATTTGCTGTCATTGCCATTTCAGGCATACAGAGTTTAGAGATTCAAATAACAGAATGATACTGAAACCTGTTGTTTGGATATAAATCCAGCGTGCTTTCTTGCTTTCCTTGCACCCTCCACACCATAACCTCTATGAGGAAAGCTGATGGCTGGCCTCCACAGGCTTTCTTAGGTACAGAGATCTGTCTGTCCTGGATGGACACTGGACTGTGAGTTTCTTACGGGCCAAGACAGGGTCTCAATATCTCTATATCCCCAGTGCTCAGCTCCCAAGATGGCACTCAAGAAGTATTTGGTGAAAAACTTCATGATTCTGTCTTCTCTTCTCTTTCCCAGTGTCTATTGTAATGGGGTGCCTCCACTTATGCTGCTGTCAGCAAACCCCAGTTCCTGCAGCCCCGCTGTGAGCATGTCGCCCACACTGCAAACCCTTCTAAGAACTTGCTGTTAGCACAGGATGGTGCAGGGAGGATCGGACACTCAGTCCCACGTGATTGCCCGAGTGCCTCCCAGACACAGTGGGGTCTGCAGTGAACGCCCAGAGGTAAGGGTGGGGGAATAAATCCCAGGGAGACTGCAGGCAAGAGAAGCAGGGCTTGATGATAGCAGCGGGATGCTTTCCATCTGGGCGTGAAATAGGGTTTTCTCTGTGGTTAATGAGAACAGCCTGTTTCCAATTTGACTAATGCCTTCCATTAGAGCTTTGGCACAGCCTGGCCGAGAGGCACGACTGGGGGCTTTGAAGTCATTTCTTAAAAGCCAGAAACTGCTTTGTCATTCAGGACTTTCCTTTCATCCTGCCCCAGAATTCTAAGGCAAGATTTATTGTGGCAGATCTGAAAAAGCCTACCTTTCCACTTGCTGGCAGGCTGGTAACCTTGGGCAAGATTTATCACCTCTCTGAGCTTCAATATATTCTTCTATAAAATGAGGGTGATAACACCTATGCAGCCTACTTCCTAAGTTCAATAAGAGGATCAGATCTGGAAACAACAAACAGCAATGCCTGCTACAGTTTATTAAGCCCTTAATGTGTGCCAGACACTATACAAGGCATTTGACTTTCAGTGGCTCATTTGATTCTTATAGCAATTCTGTAAGATGTGGTAAGTGGAATAATATCACTCCCAAAGAAGGCTACATCCCAATCCCTGGAAGCTGTGAATAGGCTAGATTACATGTCAAAGGGGAATGAAGGTTGTAGATGGAATTAAGGTTGTTCCTCAGCCAACTTTAAAATAGGGAGATTATCCAGGTGGACACTACATAGCAGGATTGTTCTTTAAAAAGGAAAAGAGAGTTGGAGAAAGAGACAATAATAAGGCAGCAAGGTCAGAATGATAAGATGTGAAAAGGGCTCCACCTGCTGAAGCTGGCTTTGAAGATATTGGAAGCGGCCATGAGCCAAGGAGTGTGGCAGCTTTTAAAAGCTGGAGAATGATTTTTAAAAGTAAAGAAATTGATTTTCCTCCAGAAAGCACACATCCCTTCTCACATCTCAATTTTAGCCCAGCAAGACACATGCACAACTTCTAAATTTCAGAAAAGTAAGGTAATGAATGTGTGTTTTAAGCCACTACATTTGAGGTAGTTTTGTTATGGCAGCCATAGAAAATAATACACTGTTATTTTTCCTTTTCTTCTTGTTTAAAACAGATGAGGAAACTGAAAGTCAGGAAAATGAAATGTCATAACCAAGATCTATCAGCTATTATCAAACAACAATCTGTGTTTTTCAGTCCACCTCTAACTGATTATTGGCCACAAATGTGTATCTTTGGGATGAATAAAGTCACATTTTGAAACATCTGTATATTCCTAGGTATAACATACACCTGCCGTCAGCTTGACATATCCTCTGTTGAAGAATCTAGGAATCATGGCTCCCCTCCTGACCTGCAATGGGAAATAGGTTTCTCCTTTTCCCATTCACCATGGACAGCATGGAATGGAATGGTGTTATCAGTTTTCCATTGCTTCATAAAAAATCACCACAAACTTAGCGGCTTAAAGTAACATCTATTACCTCCTGACCTATTGCTTGGGTCAGGAGTATGGGCATAAGTTCAGAGCTCCACAAGATTGGATTGGGCTGCCTTCTCGTCTGGAAAGATTCAATTCCAGACTCTCTCAGTTTGTTGGAAAAAATTTATATCCTTGAAGCTGAATAAGTGATGGAAGACTGCTTCTTCAAGGCCAGTAGGAGAACAAGTCTTTGAGTTCCAGATATTCTTTTAGAGGGATAACTCAATTAGGTCATGAGCACCCAGGGCAACCTTCATTTGGATTAGCTTAAAGTCAACTGATTATGGACCTTCATTACGTCTGTGAAACCCTTTGGCCTTTGCCAGCTAAGGGAACATAGTCACAGGCATGGTACCTCGTCAGATTTGCAGTTTCCTTTGTTAGTTCACACTTGGGAAAGGGACTGTACAAGCTAAAGGGTCAGAGGAGGGTCATTTTAGAATTCTGCCTGGTGGGATATTCCAGCTGAAAATCACCCTAGATCTTATTCAGCTTGAGGTGGAAAGAATTTCCTATTGTTTAGCCTACATATAGTTACTAAGCATCTGACCTGCACCAGGTGGTGGTCTCCATGCTAGGGATACAGAAGTGAACAAACAACAGACAAAATGAAATCCTAGCAGGTGGAGAAAGACAATAACCACACAAATGAAGAAACAGCTGGTGAGCCTTTGGGCTGGAGAAAGGATACTCTAGCATGGACCATGAGTCGCTGTGGCTGGAGAAAAGATTAATTCCGTGTATGAGTCTGTTTTGCATTGCTACAAAATAGTGCCTGAGACTGTGTAATTTACAAAGACAAGAGGTTTATTTGGCTCTCATTTCTGCAGGCTCTACATATATGGTGCCAGCATCTGCTCGGCTTCTGGTGAGGCCTCGGGAAGCTTTTACTCGTGGCAGAAGGTGAAGCAGAAGCAAGTCCATCACATGGTGAGAGAGGAATCAAGAGAGAGGAGGATGTGCCAGGCTCTTTTCAACTACCAATTCCAAGTGAACTAATGGAGTGAAAACCCACTCATTACTGTGAGGACAGCACCAAGCTATTCATGATAGATCCATCCCTGGGACCTAAACACCTCCCGCTAAGCCCCACCTGTGACATCAGGGATTATTTCAACATGAGATTTACAGGGGACAAGCATCCAAGCCATATCACTGTGTCATAGGGAAGCCTCCAGTGGAGCTGTCGCTCTAAGTTTCTGATTGTTTTCTTTGCAATTGGTGCCTGATTCCACCTCATAGCAGCCACGCAGGCTGAATGGGGCCTGGGGTGTGTGGAGAAGTAGCCTAACCCAGAGCCCCAGGAAGGCAGGAGGGTCATGCTTGGGGAGAAAGGAAAGGCTGAGATAGGGCACTCAGAAATAATCTAGGGAGGAGAGGACAGGAGCAGGAAAGGGGGCACATTGTTGGTGGGGACAGTGCACAGCAGGGATGGCCCTGGTTATGGCTCCATCCTCCTTACCTTCCCCAGTGGCTCACTGCAGCCTCCACCTCCCTGCCTCAACCTCCCAAGGAGTAGCTGGGATTACAGGCGTGTGCTGCTATGCCCGGCCAATTTTTCTATTTTTTTAGTAGAGATGGGATTTCACCATGTTGGCCAGGATGGTCTTGATCTCCTGACCTCGTGATCTGCCCGCCTCGGCCTCCCAAAGTGCTGGGATTACAGGTGTGAGCCACCATGCCGGGCCTTCCACAAGAAGTTCTAACGATGGCCTCGTGCTGCTGCCCATGCCCCTGGTTTTGCTCTAAGTCTCTAGCTCTCTTGTCTTCATTTCCATTTTCTCTTTATCCCACTGTCCCTTACTTTGCCTCATTGCCTAAATCCCAGTGTCTCCTTTGCTACCTCTATGTGTTTCTTTCTTCCTTAACTTTTATAAACTGTCTCTCTTTCCATCACTCTTTAATTTGTTCCTCTCTTACTCTCTCATCTCCCACCCAAATAATTGTCTTCCCTGGGATTTTCCCTTATCATTTCTTCTCTAAAACCTCTCACTTGACTCTTCCTTTTCTAGTGTGCTCATGTTCTCTCTCTCTCTCATTTTTCCCCTCTCACTCTCCTATCTCTCCTTCTCTCTCTTTCTCTCTCCATCTCCCTCTCTTTTTCCCTATCTCCGTTCTCTCTCCCCGTCTCTCTCCGTCTCCTCTCTTCCCCCTCCTTTCTCCTCCCCTTTTCTGCTCCCCTTCAACCCCTTGCCCAGCCCTCATTACCCCACTTCTCTTTCACCGGCTCCTTCTCTCCCTTTTTCTTTCCTTTGAAAGCTGTTTTCCCCTCTGGTTCCCTCCTACTTACCTAGTCTTTAGTAACTGATTTCTCTTTCAGATATTCAATTTTCTTTTCTCTGGTTCATAATAATTAAAAAGGACAGTGTGTGAAATTCTTTCCATCTCTGTTCTCTCCTCTTATCCCATCTCCTTGCTTTCTTTAACCTTTCCCCATGACTCCTGTTTCACCCTCTCCCTCTCTTTCTTGCTCTCTCCGTGTCTCTTTTGCTACCTCTTTTCAGCTTGGCTGGAGAGAGAGGCAGGGACCGGCCTGATGTTCCCCACTTCTGGGCTCTGGCTATTCCACACAATGCCCTGAAGTCTGTGTGCAGTCTAACCCTGTTATCCTAGTCCCCTGTGTGTGTTCTTCTTTGCATCTGTCACCATATGAAATTGTCTGGTTTATTTCTCTGATCACTTGTCCCCACTAGAATGTAAGTTCCTTGGGTCAAAGACTTTGCCTATTTTGTCTGTGGCTCTGCTCACAGTACTCAGAAGAGTGTCTGCACATAGCAGGTTCTCCACAAGTATTTGTTTTATCGAACGGATTTATAGATGCAGGGATGAATCAATAGATAGACGCATGAATGGAAGAGTTTTTAATAAAACTAAACCAGGCCAAAGTGATGGGGGCATCTTCGCAATGACAAATATAAAGGGAGTCTGTAGAAGTGCCCTATGTTGGATCTGGATCTGTTGGATGCATCTGAAATATGCTTCTACTCCCGGGCCATGTGGAGATTTCCACCACTAAAGACGGTAAATTGCTTCTGGAAAAATGACCATCCTTTACTAAAGCACTGCCAGAGAGGCACATACTGAATTGTGTTATGCGATGATCCTCAGCTCTTCACTGTAGCAAAACTGACTTGAATCAAGCCCTAGGTAGCCCACCATTGCCAGGCCAGGTTCTAACTGATTAAGTACAGACAGGCTCACATCCCTTCTCAAATCCATGAAACAGTGGTTCCTGAGCCAGATACTACCCTGAAGTAATATTTATGGACCTGCTAACTTGTTTCCAAGCCAAATTAATCAAAGACATAACAGGGAGGGAGATATTTTTTATTTTCTAAGTTAATGAACAAATGGATTTTCTATTCATTATTCATTGGTTTTTGAAATTTAATGAATAGCTTGGGGACAATCACTAAATGTTAGTATTTATAGAAAATCAGTACCAGCCAGATTCAATATGCATCAAGTATTCAAGTATCAGTTTATTACAGGTAATGAATTCCACTTACTACTTTAACTATCTAGTATTTATCAACTTTAAATTTTTAATGAACAAAAAATGATGAATTCATTAAGAATGCCCTCAGTCCTCACTCTTCTGTAGTTTGCTTCCTTTGTGAGAAGTGGATTAAATTTTCCACAAAAGCCTGCATTGCCTTTTATTCATGTCTGTCTTTTAAATGGTTTTTTGTTTTGTTTCCAGCAGAACAAATCTTTCCCTTCATATTCATCTACTTTTTCCATTAATTTCTTCTGCTACTGGGAAAATATCTTTCCTCCTCTTCTTTCCAGAAAGACATGCATGGATATTACGATTAATGATAAACCATCAGAAGATGAGACGTTTTAAGGCTACTACTTTGCGATAACTTAAAACTCACAGCAGAAGTGTAAGAGACAAAAATAAAATTCCATTTCAAAAGTCCTCATTCATTCCCTGTAGCCTCTACCTATAGATATTTAAAGAGGATAAACTTGGAGATAATTTCAAAAGAAGAAAATAAGAGATTAATGTTACCCAGGAAAGCCTCTTGACATATCATTATGATGATAATCAATATTATAATCATTAAGTTGCAGTTTTAGGAAGAAGCCTAAATATGCTGGAGACAGACATGAAGCAGTTATACTTTTTCTCCAGTGAAAAATCTTTCTTCCCCTTTGGCTGTGTTTCAGGTTTTTGTTTTTGGTTTTTAGCATCCGAGTAAGGTTCAAGGGTATTTTTAGTCATTTTTGGTTACTGAAGCCATCATGTTTAAATTATTATAACTCATCTATTCATTTTCATACTTCTATTTCGTATCCTACTCAAGGTTCCCTACACCCCACCCTGTTACCCCACTATCTGTGCAAGCCAATTGGTGCTTCATTAGTGGCCCTACAAACATGACGGGGAGGCTAGGGAATGTAGTATTCTCTCACCTCCTTCCCATTCATTTTGGGGAAAAGAGCAAAGAGCAGGGAGCTCCATAAGTGATTGCCTGTGATGAGATTGTTGCTGATGGGCTTGAGGAAGGCAAGCATTGGCTTTACAATTCCCCCTTTGCACGGGTCTCCCTCACAAACAGGCCTATTTTTTCCTGTTCGCCCTCTAAAGGCTGACTCATGGTGCACTCCATTCCACTGCTGCAAGCACCTCTTAGCCCCATGTGTGGGTGTCCTCAGCCAGCCTGAAACCCCCAATCTCACACCATCATGGACCCAAACTCTGGGGCCTATGAATTGGTAAGGTCTATTTCTATAACTCTTGGGAATGGAAACATGAGGAGAGTGGTCCTCTTTCCTTTTTCTGCCTGAACTTGCCACCAGACCAACCTCACCTGATATGGTTTGGCTCTGTGTCCCCACCCAAATCTCATCTCAAATTGTAATCCCCACATGTCAGGGAAGGCACCTGGTGGAAGGTAATTGAATCATGGAGGTGGACTTCTCCCTTGCTGTTCTCATGATGGTGAGTGAGTTTTCATAAGATCTGGTTGTTTGAAAGTGGACAGTACTTCTCCCTTTGTCTCTCTCTCTCTCTTCTGCCACCATGAGAAGAAGGTCCTTGGTTTTCCTTCACCTTCTGCCATGATTGTAAGTTTCCCAAGGGCTCCTGATCATGCTCCCTGTTAGGCCTGCAGAACTGTGAGTCAATTAAAAACCTCTTTTCTTCATAAATTACCTAGTCTCAGGTAGTTCTTTATAGCAGTGTGAGAATGGACCAATATAAAAAAAATTGGTATCAGACAATGGGGTACTGCTATAAAGATACCTGGAAATGTGCAAGCAATTTTGGAACTGGTTAACCGGCAGAGGTTGGAACACTTTGGAGGGCTCAGAAGAAGATTGGAAGATGTGGAAAAGTTTGGAACTTCCTGGAGACTTTTTGAATGATTGTGACCAAAATGCTGATAGTGATATGGACAGCAAAGTCCAGGCTGAGGTGGTCTCAGATGGAGATGAAGATCTTATTGGGAACAGGAGTAAAAGTCACTCTTGCTATGTTTTAGCAAAGAGACTGGCAGCATTTTGCTCCTGCCCTAGAAATCTGTGGAACTTTGAACTTGAGAGATATGATCTAAGGTATCTAGTAGAAAGACATTTCTAAGCAGCAAAGCATTCATATTGTGGCTTAGCTGCTTCTAACAGCATACAGTCATATGTGTTCACAAAGAGATGGCATGAAATTGGAACTTAACATTTAATAGGGAAGCAGAGCATAAAAGTTTGGAAAATTTGTGGCCTGACCATATGGTAGAAAAGATAAATCTATTTTCTGGGGAGGAATTCAAGCCAGCTGCAGAAATTTGCATAGATCATGAGGGGCTGAATGTTAATAGCCAAGACAATGGGGAAAATGTCTCCAGGGCATTTCAGAGATTTTCACAGCAACCTCTCCATAGGCCCAGAGGCCTAGGAGGGAAAAATGATTTCATGATCCCAGCCCCATTGCTCTGTACTCAGGATATGGCACCCTGTGTCCAAACCACTCCAGCTCCAGCCACGGCTAAAAGGGGCCAAAGTACAGCTTGGGCTTCAGACAGTGAAAGCCCCAAGCCTTGTCTGGATTCCATGTAGTGTTGGGCCTGCACATGCACAGAAGGCAAGAGTTGAACTTTGGGAACCTCCATCTAGATTTCAGAGAATGTACGGAAATGCCTGAATGTCCAGGGGGAAGTCTGCTGGAAGGGCAGAGCCCTCATGGAGAACCTCTACTAGGCCAGTGAGGAGGGAAAATGTGGGGTTGGAGACCCCATGCAGAGTTCCGACTGAGGCACTGTCTAATGGAGCTGTGAGAAGACAGCCACTGTCCTCCAGAGCCCAGAATGGTAGATCCACCAACAGATCATACTGTGAGCCCTGAAAAGCTGCAGGCGCTCAATGCCAGCCTGTGAAAGCAGACATGTGGGCTGTCCCCTGCAGAGCCATAGGGGCAGACCTGCCCAAGTACTTGGGAGCTGACCCCTTGCATCAGTGTGCCCCAGATATGAGACATGGAGTCAAGGGAGATTATTTTGGAGCTTTAAGATTTAATGACTGCCCTGCTGGGTTTCAGACTTGCAGGGGGCCTATAACTCATTTGTTTTGGCCAATTTCTCCCAGTTGGAATGGGGACATTTACCCAATGCCTGTGCCCCCACTATATCTTGGGAGTGACGAACTGGTTTTTTATTTTACAGGCTCATAGGTGGAAGAGACTTCTCCTGTCTCAGATGAGACTTTGGACTTGGACTTTTGAGTTAATGCTGGAATGAGTTAAGGTTTTGGGGGACTACTGGGAAGGCATAATGGTGTTCTGAGATTTGAAAAGGACATGGGAGTTGGGAGGGGCCAGGGATGGAATGATACGGTTTGGCTGTGACCCAACCCAAATCTCATCTCGAATTGTAATTCCCACCTGTAAGGGGAAGAGGCTGGTGGAAGGAGATTGAATCATGGGGGCAGATTTCCTCCTTGCTGTTCTCATGATAGTGAGTGAGTTCTCATGAGAGCCTGCTGTTTAAAAGTGGATAGCACTCCCCTCTCTCTCTCCTGCAACCATGTGAGGAAGGTCCTTACTTCCCCTTCACCGTCTGCCATGATCGTAAGTTTCCTGAGGCCTCACATTCATGTGTCCTGTTAAGCCTTGGAATTGTGAGTCAATTGAACCTCTTTTCTTTATAAATTACCCAGTCTTAGGTAGTTCTTTATAGCAGTGTGAGAATGGACTAATACATCCCCCAAAGCTTCGTTGCTTGCTCCAAGAACCTCAGCCATGTCAGCAAGCACAGTGCATAAGGGGCTTCCAACTAGGAAACAAAATAGTCTCCCCCTGTGACAGAAGCCCCTTAATTAGTTTTATGAGTGGCTGTTTGGAGACCTCCATCCTTTGGTTTTGGTTCTGAAGAAGCTACTCTAGGATTTTCACCCAGTTCTCCACTCATTCCTATAGCCATGCACTTTTCAGTCAGACCCTCAGCTAGCACCTCTTGTACAGAGGTGTCTTCTGTTTCCCTACCCCTTGAGCATGGGCTGAACTTACAATAAGATAGAATGTGGTGGAAGTTTGTGTTATATCCGAGCCTAGACCTTAAGAGATTTTGTGCACTCCTTCTCACTCTTGGAATTCTCCCCAGCACTTATGAACTATTTACAGTTGTGTTGCTGTTTACATGATGCTTAAAATCTGCCCCCCAAAATATATTTTAAATTTATCGAACAGGGAAATCCTGCCTATTTTGTTCGGTATATTCAGCTCCTAGTGTCTGGCTTTCAGTGGTACCCAAAAGTATTTGTACTAGGAGAAGCACAGACTAAAGTGGAATTTCTAGGGGGGACAATGGTCTAAGATAATGTTTTTAGACTCAAATATTTACTGTGATTTTGTTTATGATGTCAAGCAACCTGAGTTCTTCCTGCTAACACCATCAATCTTCCCACCCCAGATGTTCAGTAGAACCAATTCTTCTTATGAAGTGTATTTTGCAGTTGAAATTTGTGTATTTTTGTTTCTCTGAGAAAACAGATTAAGGAATGAGTCATATTTGAATTAGTACAGTAGAATAACAAGACTGAATACAAGGAAGTAGAGCCCAGTGGAAAGAGGAGGAAGAGAAAGTTAACACTTTTTATAAATTTGTCTAAAGCTGGGGGAGAGTTTTGGACTTCCACATGCTGTGGAATTTGGGATGCCAAGACAATTTTACCTAGAAAGCTGCAGGGATGCTCCAGCCAATATCAGAGTTACATAAAGATGGATGAATTAGACTGCTTTCCGACCCTGACAAGCTTATGCTCTGTTCATATCTGAAGCTTATGCGCACACCGAGTTTTCATGCCCAAATATCTTCAAGACTGAGCTCTCAAAATGCTATACATATTCCAAAAGGGAGCACAGATCACAGGAACACTAGGAAATTGGAAGTCAAGGGGCATGAACCCTAACCTCAATTCTGGCACTGGGTCTGTAAGTTTGCCCAGACAAGGGCCCTCCTCTCTCTGGAGCTCAGTTTGTGTGAGCTGAGCAGGTGCTCTGGGAATACCCACTCTGCCTCAGCTCCACGTGGTGCCTTGAAGGAGGTACAGATAGGATGGAGGGGTTGTTTCTTCTACCTTTTCATGTGAGGTACTTATTAATACTTTCTCTAGTGCCATTCAGAGATCATCCTAGGAAGCAGAGTAAATAATCAATGTATGAACTGGACACATGGCAGAGATGAAATATACTAATTCGGAGGGAGACTTGCTAATCAATAGTGCTCCTTGTGGCAGGATTTTGTTTCCCTAATGAAGGGTGGGAAGCGGAGTGGTAATATCAGCCTCACGAACCACTAAACACTCTTTTTTCCTCGAGCAGGATGGAACGTGGGTTTTAGTGACTGGTTGACATTTGGAAAATAATTTAAAAGAATAGAAACTTCAATGGTTGCTAGGCAGCCTGAAGACTTTGTGAAATAAATATATTAAGGTCTGATGACCAATCTTTTAAAATATTATTTTTTCAACCTGACAGGGCTATGGCTCTAGGGAATGCCAGGGCAGAGTTATTAGCAATTATAATTAAGGTCATTTGGAAAAGGCTACATTGTGCAGATTTTTAAATCCTGTTTCAAGATGTTCCTCTCATTAAACCACATAAAAGGTCCCTGACTAGTGCCTAATGTACTCATTCAATTTAAGAGTCAGCTAACATCAGTTGAGTGCTATATGCCAAGCATGGTGCTGGACACTTTAAATGGGGTTGTATTTACTTGATGGTCACCAAAACCCATATGAGATAGAGATTCATAATGTACTTACAGATGATGCAACTGATGCCAGAGAAACAAATTGCCTTATCTAGGGACAGAGTCAACCCATTTTCCTGATACTTTGTCCAATCCTGCGCATTTGCCAGATCAATCTCTCTCCATTTTTTGATAGACTAACTCTGTCCCAAGATGTAATTCAAACAAAATGTGAATTCTTTCATCTTAATCATTATAATGTGGGGGTTTTTTGTGGTGTTTCCCCCAAGTGCAGGGCATAGTTTTGTTTCTTTATGGCATTATTGAATTTTATCCTTGTCAAAGCTATGTGAGGTAGAGACTATTATGACCTATTTTATAGCTAAAGAAATTGAGAGTCTTGAGGAGATGAAACAAGTTGCCCAAGGTCACCCAGATCCAGAATATTTAAAGACCAGATCTGCCTGATGCCAGGACCTGCTTGCTCAGCATCTTTGCCATGTGACCTGCTCTATATGAGTTTATACGCTAAACCCATCTCCCTTTATGAACAAAGGGAGCTGTGCTAGAGATTAAACATGTGCAAAGATCTTGAAATCATTTACTCCTCCCAGTCATTGACATTAACTACAACTCTGCCCTTTCTGCCACACTCCATGTCCAGTTCATCAACAAATCAAATTGGCTCCACCATCAAATGCATCCACAATTCCCTCACTCCTCACCTCCTCCACAGCCACCAGCCTGTCATGAGCCAGTGCCACTTCTCACCTGGAGAAAGCATGACAATGACCTCGTTCCTGGTCCTTGACCTCGCTGAAGTCTGTAGATGGGGCATCTAACTGGGGTACTCATCCCTATCAGATCATCTTCCTTCTACACATCTCAGCAACCCATACACAGTACACCAGTATAATAAATATGTAAAGCATATTTTTTATAGTATTACTTCTTAACCATTTTGTACATATAAAATGGTGCTACAATTTTAAATTTCTTTTCTAATATGTCACTGACAAAGTTTTTTAGTGTTGTGACTCTGATTTTTGTTCTATGATTGTGAATAGCACAGTGACTTTTAGTAACACATGTATAACATTATAGCAGAACCATGTATATACATATGTATATAGCATAGTATTTATTCCACCTACTTCACTTCTTTGAAGACTCATGGATTTAGTCATGTGTCAACTATAGTCTTTTTTCTAATTTTTTAATATCTTATTTTTGATTGACAAATAAGAGTTGTATATGTTTATGGGATACAATGTAATGTTTTGATATACATTTACAACGTGGAATGATTAAATCAGGCTTATTAATGAATATAGAAAACAGTATGGGGGTTCCTCAGAAAACTAAAAATCAAATTACCAGGTGATCCAGCAATCCCACTTCTGGGTATAAATTAGGGGTATAATATTTGAAAGAGAAGTATATTTATTACTATGCATAGATGAGTTGGTTATAAAACTGGAAATTCTAAGAGAATAAACAAAAAAACCTGCAAAGGATAATTCAATTAGAAGTTGATGTATAAAATCAATATTCATGAATAAATCATCTTTAAAGATAGAAGCAACAAATAATTGGGAAACATAATGCACAAAATCCCTACCTACAATGACAACAAAATAATATGCAATAATCCACTTAACAAGAAATGTTTTAAAATCTTTATGAGTAAAGTTATATTCATAAATTACCCAGTCTCAGGTAGTTCTTTACAGCAGCGTGAGAATGGACTAATACATCTCCCAAAGCTTCATTGCTTGCTCCAAGGACCTCAGCCATGTCAGCAAGCACAGTGCATAAGGGGCTTCCAACTAGGAAACAAAATAGTCTCCCCTGTGACAGAACCCCCTTAATTAGCTAATTTTATGAGTGGCTCTTTGGAGACCTCCATCCTCTGGTTTTGGTTCTGAAGAAGCTACTTCAGACATACATGCAAGTCTGTGGAGACTTGTACTGTGTCAACTCAGCAAACAGGAGCCACATTTTTCAGAATTCCCTTCTCTGCCTGGTTCTCATCTAGGGCCTGCAGTAATAAGTCTCCATGGGATTTGGAAGCAGGATGAGAAGCAGCACCCATTGTTTTGCTCTGAAGGTTACCGCGGGGCACCAGGCTCTGCGGCAGCTTGCTCACATCCTCAGAGATCTTCTGGACGCAGAACCCAGGCCCATGACTCCCAAAGCTCCCACCAGATCGCTTCCTCAGGCTTCTCTGAGTCTTGGGCCAGGCATGTGTGCAGCCCCTTGGCACAGCTCTCCTGTATTGCCATCAAATCATTGAGCTTGGAAGGAATGGCCTTATGGATTCCAGTTTATCCTTTTCTGTCTTGCTTTGAGTCTAGCTTTTGTCTTCAACTGAGACAAAAAAATGAGATGCAATATATCTATTGCCAAAATGATACTTTGTATCCTCAAAATGGGATACAATTGTATCTAGTGCCCTGAATGAGCTATAGTGACAGTCACTGAGACAACAGCCCTGTATAGGCTTCTCCACCAGCTCCCATAATGGTATAAACGTCTTATCCCATAGCAAATTCTTTAATATCCATTACTTATTGTTGTCCTACTTCTCTGATCAAACCTTCAATAACCCAAGGCCCCTGACTCGGAAATATTAAAAATTGACATGAAATACTACTTTATAGATTTAAAATCATAGTTTATCCATTCACTTGATGTTGGACACCTGGGTTGCTTTCATATCTCAGCAATTGTGAAGAGTGTTGCAACGAACATAAAGTTCAGATGCCTCTTTGACCGGTCTTACTGAAACAATAGCCCTCGGTGGTGTATGTTATTCGTTTACTCTAGTTAATTTTCCTTCAGGAGACTTATTTCCTGAAAACATTTTTTTTTTGTCTTTCTCCACAACTGTAATATAAACTCCATGTGGACAGAAGCATGGTTTGTGGGGTCTGCTATGGTGTCAACTATAGTCTTTTTTCTACTTTTAGTCTTTAGTATCTAGACTCAAGTCTGAGACATTGGAATTATTCAAGAAACATTCCTGGGAAGAGGGAAAAAAAGGAGGGGAAGAGGAAAGAAAGGAGGGAGGGAAGAAAGAGGAAGGGAAAGAAATTGCTTCCTATTTCACCTCACCCATACCCTCGCTTCCTCCACCTACCCTAAGCCACAGAGGGAATCCTTCTGCCATTTGTGGGAAGAATACAAAGACTTAATTTTCTATAAAGGTTGAGATCACCAAAGACTAGTTGGAGAGATGAAGCTGATGTCGCAAGCTTTGCTGATTTGAGGAGAAACGATGCTTCCCATGGGACCTCCAGTAAACCATAGAATCTGGGTACAGGGAAAAAGGCCAGGAAGCGGGCCAAGCAGAGCTTTAAGAGAGCCTGGCTCAGTGTTCCACACACAGACATAAATCTGGGCTCTCGAGGCATCCCAGGGTTTATTATGGAGGGCTGGTGTCCAGGGTGCAGGTGGAAATGGTCCTCACCATGTTGACTTCCAGCATCACTGGGGCACATTCAGTGAAAAATATAAGGTGCCAGAGCCAGGGTAAATCATCATGTGCTGCTGTTCATATGTGGAGCAGCTCTGAAGGAAGCACGCACGTGACCCAGGTTAGAGCAACTGCCCCTTGGAGGAGGGCCAGATGACTGGGGGACAGTGGTCTACTTGCTTTTCACTGATGTGTCATTAAATATTGTTCATATAAGTATATTTTGTGGGCAGATAAAGTTAATTCTGACTACTTTTAGATCACATGGAGACTTCTTGTAGCAATGAAGGCAGATATATACTCCTAAATCTTCCCACTTCTCCTTCCATAGCTTGACAGAAAAGAATGCAATTTCTTTTCAGGACTCAGACTGAGCCACTACTGGCTTCCTTGCTCTTTGTCAAATGCACATTTGATTACATGTATAACTTTCCAGTGTTTTCTCACTGCTTTACAACAGAAACTAAAAATCTTTCCTTAGCAGGCAGGGTTCTGCAGGGCTGGCCAGTGTCTACATTGCCAACCTCAGCTCCCACTCACCCTTTACTGTCTCTGCTCCCACCAGGCATATTTTAAGTTCCTTCAATGAGCTCCTTCCTTCTATGGGTCCGTTGTGCATCAGTCTTCTCTGGCTGAAATTCTCCTCCTTCATTCTATTCCCATCCCTTTGCCTAATCCTTCTTACCTAAACTCAGTCATGTCCTGGAGAGCCCTTTCTGTCCTTCTCACTGGTTGAGTCTCATTATAGGCTTTCATAGAACCTTCTATCTGTAGCTAGTGCTTAATATGGAGGGACTCTCACAACCTTCTGTGTGGTTCCTTTGTTAATGTCCCTATGGTGGCCATAAGAATTGCATCTTGCTATCCTCCAACTACAGGGAACCCCTGCAAGACCTAGGGCTCCAGCTCCTGTGATTTGATATCCATCATTGTGTTTGCAACAAGGCCATGCCTCCAACAGGCAACTACCCACTGGCCAGTAACTGGGCACAGAAGGGAAGCTAAAGCCAACTTGCTCCTGGGAGACACAGGACTCCTCAGACAGCTAACTTTGGCTCAAGGACCACCCCCAGCAGTTCTGCCAAACCCTATTTAGACTACATGGCAGTCTAGGAAGCTTTTGCCCAGCCTTCTCTTCTTTTGTTGTCACTCAAGATTGGACTTATATAACCATCTGCGGCTCTCTAGCCTCTCCCTGCTTCCTCTCTATTTTTGTTCACAGAGGCCTTTCCCCTAACAAAATCTTTGCACACTTAATCCCACATTGGCATTTGTTTCTTGGAGAACCTGAACTAATGCAGTTCCTTTTTGTGACTGTATGTTCAACTCCCTGAGGGTCAGGAGCTAGCATCCCTCTAGGATACCACTGACCCTGGGAGCTCACACAGCATCTGACACATACGAAGTAGTCAATAAATTACCAGTGAATGAATGAAGAGACTTTGATGCTGAGCATGCCTTTCCTTCTTCTTGGGACAGCCGCTCATGTGTTTAGCCACTTGGAGAGCTCCATTCATCCATTGTAACTCACTCGCCACCCTCTGAAACCTTCACTGATATCATGACTCAGTTGTTTATTCCCACTTCTGTGGTCCCATTAAATATTTCACATTCTTCTATCACAACATTTGCCACTTTGTACTGTAACTATCTGATTTTCTAAATCAGTCTTTGCCACTGATTCCGAGCTCCTTGAGTTGAGAGACTGTATTCTTTATTTCCAAATTCTTATTGTCTAGCACATTGACTAATCCATTTCAGATGATCAGTGACTGTGGGAAGGAAGGAAGGAAGGATAGAAGACTGAGAATAGAGAGTTTAACATCCCCTAGAATCCATTTCTTCATCTTTAAAATGCTCTGCCTATTCCAAAATATTTAGAAAAATTGTGTGAGAAAATAAACATGATTCATACATCCAAAATTATTATTTAAATAGAGACAATTCTGGAATAGTTCACTGTAGTGGAAAGAAAAAGGATTTGACAATTTCTCAGTCCTAAGTCAAAACCTTGGTGTAATGTGTGCCCCTCTACCACCTTGGGAAAGTTGGATTTTTCCCCACTTCCTCATTTTCCCAACTATAAAACAGGATCCAATATGTCTCAATCTTTTTTGTGTTGCTATAACAGAATGCCACGTTTATAAAGAAAAGACATTTGTTTCTCACAGTTCTGGAAGCTGAGAAGTCCAATATCAAGGTACTGGCATCTTGAGAGGGCCTTATGTTTCCATCATCTTGGGAGGATAGAGGATGAGAATGAGAAGGATAGAGGAGGGAAGAGGCCAAACTCCTATTTTTCTCAGGAACCCACTCCCAAGATAACAACATTAATCCATTTCTGAGTGTTGAGCTCACACAACCTAATCATGTTTTAAACATCCCACCCTTCAATGCTGTTGCATTGGGGATTAAATTTCCAACACATGAACTTTGAGGAACTCATTTAAAGCAAAGCACAATAGGATGCCATAAGACAATGCATGCAAATCCCCTGACATATGGTAGGAGATAGAGAAATAAAATTATTGTTTTTCTTTAAGCCATGAGTCTTGGGGGATGCATACTTAAAACATGTGACTAGGCCCAATGTTTTAGACTGGAGTCTTGAATAGATAAAGAGAAATAGCAACCGTACTGCAAAGGAATAGATATTTGTGTCCTGGCAGCCCAAGATATTTGTGTCCTGGCAGCCCAAGTGATTTGAGTGTCACATCATAGACAATTGTCAGACCAAAATAGTCCTTACCAGGATTTCAGCTTTGAGACATTTTTTTTTTTTAAATCTTGGCCTAAAATGATTTGTCAAGCTCTAGTTATGTATTTTTATTGGGAAAAAGAGCTCTGTAATTTCACACTTGCTTGCTACGGTTTGCTACCTTCTGACAGCTTTCACTGTTTGGATTGGAATTCTGAGTGTGTCATTGAGAGACGAGGTGAGACATTTTTAAAATGTTGATGTTTTCAGTGAGCACAGGCAGATTTTCACAATCTAAGCCTCTGGCTTTAACTAATTTTGCATTTCACCAACTCCACATACTGTAGCCCTACTCAACTTCTGTCAAAAGCTCGCGTGGGACAGGCAATTGACAGCCCCCTCCATATGTGTTGTCACCTCTGCCCAGAATCCTCTCTCCATCTTGTCTACCTTCTCTCTCCTCTTCACACCTCTTATGTGATCTTCCCCCTGAATGCTTCCTTTACCCAGGATGAATTGATTAATCTTTGCTTGGTGCCACTACTGGATATGATTTTCTCATCTCCTTTCATATGTCCATTTCACAAACACTTATTGAATGTCCATCATGTGACACTTCATTGACAAACACTGAGGATGCAAAGGTGAATAAAACAGATAAAGTCTTCCTCAAGTTTTGGAGCATACCATTTAGTTGGAAAAATAAATAATTGGATTATTGTATAACTACAAGGGTTTTAAATGCTTCAGAGAAGGCAATTGTTTATAATGTTTTCACCAGTCAAATGAATAGGTTATGCTGTGGTAACACTGCCATGACCAAATACCATACCTCAGCTTAGCATAACTAACACAACTATAGTAGTTTACTATTTTCTGTGTGTATTAGTCCATTTTCACACTGCTATAAAGAACTGCCCGAGACTGGGTAATTTATAAACAAAGGAAGTTTAATTGACTCACAGTTCTGCATGGCTGAGGCCTCAGGAAACTTACAATCATGGTGGAAGGAGAAGCAGTCACCTCTTCACCAGACAGCAGGAGAAAGAAGAGTGAAGGGAGAGCTTCCAAACACTTCTAAAACCATCACACCTCATGAGAACTCATTCACTATCATGAGAACGGTATGGGGGAAGCCGACCCCACGATGCAATCACTTCCCTCCCTGAATGCGTGGGGATTACAGGTCCCTCCCTCAACATATGGGGATTACAATTTGAGATGAGATTTGGGTGGGGACACAGAACCAAACCATATCACCGAGTAATGTGTACTGTGATCATGGAAGGACACAGGGAGGCAAGGTCTACAGACTGGCCCCAGCTGACCATGGCTTGCAGAGCAGATTCAGACCCACACCAAGCCAGACTCATGCTGTGAGAGACAACTACACTTCTGGTGTTGCAACAGGCCCTTTCCAAGGTGGCCTCTAGAGTCCTGCTCCTTGATCACACACTTTCTCCCAGTTACTTAATAAAACCACGGTTTAAGTGTTGCTATGAAGAGGTTTTGCAGATGTAATTAACTGGCAAAACCTCTTCATAGGAAATTAACCTGTGTAACTACAAAGTTAGCATCTTAAAAAGATGCAAATTTATCATCTCATTCAGGAGTCCAGAACATTTCAGCTGGGTCCTCTGCTCAGAAATTCACAAGGCTGAAATTGAGTTATCAACTGGGGCTGTATCCTCATCTGTAAGCTCCACTAGGGAAAGGTCTGTTTAGAAGCTCCTTCAGGTTGCTGAAAGAATTCAGAATTCATTGCCTTGTGGTTGTAGGACTAAGGTACTCATTTTCCTGGTAGTGGTCAGCCAGAACCACTCTCAGCTTGCAGAGGCTGCTCTGAGGTCCTTGCCATGTGACCCCCTCCACACACCCTTCCACACTTTGAATCTTTGTCTTCAGGAAATGTCTAGTCACATTTAAAAGTTTGCCTGATTAGGTGAGGCCCATCCAGGATAACCTCCCTTTTTATTAACTCAAACTAATTAGGGAACTTAATTGCAACTGCAAAATCCCTTCATAGCAGCACTTAGACCATGGTTTCATTAAATAACTAAGAGAAGGTGTATAATCGGTAGGGGCAGGAATCTAGGGGCCATGTTAGAAGGCAGCTTGTCTCAACACCAGAAGTGTAGTTGCCTCTCACAGCATGAGTCTGGTTTGGTTTGGATCTGTGAGGCTATGCTGCAGGCCATAGTTGGCCAGGGGGAGGGCCATAGACTCTGTCTCCCTGTGTCCTTCCATGATTATCACAAGAGTAGAAAGGGCACAAGCAGCCCCACACTAGCTCTGCAAGGTGTTAGGGCTAAAATCAAGGCTTAATGCTATGTGCTGCTTTGACATCTGGTGAGATAAGGAGGACCTTGAAGGTCCTCATTCTAAGTTTCCCACCCCACTCTGCTCTCCCGGATAAGGTCTCCCAGCCTCCTTATCACACAGGCCAGGCACAGTTCCTGCTTATCCTTAATAGTGGGTTTCAGTTCCCTGCCAGTCTGCAAAATTATTCAAACAGGCCAATCGCATCTCCCTGTGGACCAGGGGGCATTTCCCTTGCCCATTACTACAAAGCCTGCCCCCGACAGACCCTGGTTGTTCTCTGGGTAACCACTTTATGTCTCTGCATGGCGTGCAGTGTCCTCACCATCGAGCTGTGAGTGTATGTGACTAATAAATGTTGTTTATCTCCTTTATCCAGTTTGCATGTCATGCGTGTAGCCATCCCCATAACCTTAGGCTGGGAATCCCTCCTCAACACTGGGGCGAATGGGAGGCAACTAAAACATGCTGAAAACTTCAGCCCAGGAAATAGCACTGCTTACTTCAGCTCACATTTCTTTGACCAAAGAGAATCCAATGGCATTGGCTAACTTCCAGGAATTTAGGGACATCAAATTACACTCTGTGCTCCAAAAAGAGAAAAGCTGGAAGTCTTTAGTGACAGCACTTACGATCACCCTTGTGGATAAAAAGGGAGACTCTGGAATTGGGCTTTTCCATTACTAGCTGTGGGATTTGGGGTAAGCCGCCTAATCTTTCTGTGCCTTTGTTTATTCTTTTACTTTATTAGTTTAAAAAAACTGCACAATAATACTAAAACAAGACACAATAATAGTAAAACCTAACTCAGAGATTTGTCATGGGAATTAAGCTAACTTGCTGAGGAATTAGATGTGGAATTCCAGAGGACAAGAAAGGTCAGGAATGACGTCATGACTTTAGCCTAAGCGACTAGAAGGATGCAGCTGTTCAGTGTGGATGGTACTATAAGACCTAAGTGCTCCGTGTGTTGCTTTGACATCTCTGAGCCCCCACAGGACTGTAAAGGTCTGACTGTCAGTTCCACTGCTTCTGCCAGATATGCCCCCACTAAGAGGGAAAGGCTCCTCACTGGCTAGTTCTCCATCAGCTGGACCAGCTGCACTCCACCAGGTTCTCAAACTAACAGGCTTCATCTCCCTGCCAGCCCATTATATCCTCCCACAGGAGCCAGGGAGCATCTCACTGCTTTTTGTTTGTTTGTGTTTTGTTGTCGTTGTTTGGTTTCGTTTTCTTTTGTGAGATGGAGTCTCACTCTGTTGCCCAGGCTGGAGTTCAGTGACACAATCTCAGCTCACTGCAAGCTTCACCTCCTGAGTTCAAGCAATTCTCCTGCCACAGCTTTCCTAGTAGCTGGAACTACAGGCATGTGCCACCATGCCCTGCTAATTTTTTTTTTTTTTGTATTTTTAGTAGAGGCAGGGTTTCACCATGTTGGCCAGGCTGGTCTCAAACTCCTGACTTCAAATGATCCATCCACCTCAGCCTCCCAGAGTGCTGGCATTACAAGCATGAGCCACCATGCCCAGGTGCTCACCTTTCAATCCCTCTGATCACTGCAAGCCTGCCTCCCACAGCCTATGCTTACTCATTCTATTCTGCTCCTAAATGCAACCCCAGTAGAGCCCTGCATGGGTGTTGTGGTGTGCACCTTCTCCAGGCTGTCAGTATTTGCAGCTTATAAACTGCTGCCAGTCTCATCTGCCCAGTACTGGGTGTCACGTGTTCAGCCATCATGTACCATTTAGGGCAGAGGATCACTCCTTCACCAATGGGAAGGTGGTGGTCAAAACAGATGGGCAACAATGTATGAAGAGCATGAATATGTGCATGTGTATGGGAATAGATCAGAAGGTCGTCTTCAAGAATGTTAAATTTTAGAAGCCTCTTATTACATCCAAATGAAGATGCCATACGATAAGGTTAAAAAAAAAAAACCACATGATGTTCAGTCTTGGCTGGAAGAAGAAATGTGGAAGTCATCAGCATGCATTTGGCATTGCAGTTGGTGAGATGGATGAAGTCACACAAGAAAGAGGTCGTAAAGACAGAGATGGGGTCTAAGAACTGAGCTCTGTTCAGTGTTTAGAGTTGAAGAGAGTAAGAAGCAACAAGAGGGAGAGGAAGACGGAGAGGGACAGACAGAGATTAAAGTGACATGATAGGTAGATGGTTTCTTAGAAGCCGAATGAAGATAGTCTTTCAATAACATGAAAAATTGTGATCTCTGTCAAACATTACTGATTTTTTAAGTGAAATGGGGATTGAGAACTGACCATTGGAATAGCAATATTGAGATAGAATGAATGGCCATCTCAAGAATTATTTTATTGGAATAGTGGTTGACTGGAGCACGTTAAAAAGAGATTGAGATACAATTAATATAGATGAATATTTGAGAAATTTACTATAAAAAAGAGCAAAGAAAGTGAGCATTAACTGGATAGGGAAGTCAAGAGAAGTGGTAATTGTTTTGAAATTGGGAGATGCTATAGTGTGTTCTGGTGTAAATCATCTAAAGGGATGGGAGATACTTAACGCAGGAGACAAGGTGGAAATAGCTGGAGAATGCCTTTTTTATTTGAAATGGAAATAGGACTAAGGCATATGTAGAAGGGTCACTGTGGATAAGAACAAAGTCAATCCATCCAAAGCAATGGGAGGGGACACGGAGATGATGGGCAAAGATGTAAGAGGTTATTAGCTATGGTGGTGAGTGTGTGGAAGTTTTTGTTTCATCACTTGAGTAAAACAGAAATTAGAGTCATCATCTGAGAGCAAAGATGAGAAGAAGGTGTCAGAAGTCTGTGGACAACGAAAGCATATAAAACAGCCATCTAGGAATATGAGATGGTGACTAGACAAAGAAAATAAGTAGCATTGCCACGTAGCCCCAAGAGTTTATCTAGTATTAGTGATCATTAATTTTAAAGGAGGCAACCAATCAGAATGACTTTAAGATTTTTCTCTATCATGAACAGCTGTTGTAGGGGAAGTACAGAGAACACAGGAAAAATAAAGAATGTAAACACAGCTGGCATTTTCTCCTGAGAGTTATAAGAGGGAGAAGGGGCCCAGGGCATGGAGGGTGTGATGATGATAGATTGTGGAATATAAGCTTGGTAAGAAGAGAAGTGTAGGGTCAACAGATTTGGAGACCTTTGTCAGTGGAATGATTGCTGGGTGTGGAACAGTGGAGAAAATGGGTTTGAATGAAAGGAAGAGGTGGTTAGAGAATGGAATGTTTAGGGTGAGACTATGGAGAGGGGACTGTTGTCACAGTTAAGAGCTAGAGTAAGTCTCACTGGAGTGACTGACTGAAGCAAAGTGGAAATCAAGACCATAAGAGGAGAAGGGATTAGGAAGCACCAGCGCTGACATATTAGAAAGATCATCTATGAGGATAGTGAAATTACCAAGAATTACAACAGAGAACAAAGCATTAAAGTCATCAAATAATGAGGACATCTAAAGATGACTACAACAAGGAGGCTTGATGGAGGAAGGGTCTGATAACACGTGCTTCACAGACTTGTTACTGGGGAAGGTAAGGGGAGGAGGTGACAATAGGCCGGAAGCAGCAACACGAAGGAAGGTCAACCTTTCCTTC
Source organism: Hylobates moloch (assembly GCF_009828535.3). Lineage (NCBI taxonomy): Eukaryota > Metazoa > Chordata > Mammalia > Primates > Hylobatidae > Hylobates > Hylobates moloch. Next base: position 118,912,316 of record NW_026652284.1, read on the forward strand.
TCTAGAATTAATAACATGAGGCTAGGAGAGAAAACAGCTACCATGGGGAGAGCTGCAGAGGAAACCGTGTGTGTGTGTGTGTGTGTGTGTGTGTGTGTGTGTGTAAAGGAAGGTAGTAAAGGGGATGTTCAGAGGAAGCACTGAGGGTATAGGAGATTTATCTGATGGATGACAGTGAGTTCAGAGGGCAGAGCGGATGATTTCAGGGGCTGCAGAGGGAAAGAATTTTGATCAGATCAGAGAATACATATGGCTAGTAGGAAGGAGAGTCCAGAAGAGGAATGACCAGGCATCCCAGGCTTCCCCGTGGTAACTACACTTAACCAGAGTTTCAGGCAGGAAAGGTTCGCCCAGATGGCATTACAAGAGGGCTGGAGGAATGACACTGGGGAGTCTTGGCCATAAGCTAGAGAACTCTGGGACCCTGTCTTCTTTCATGCTTGAGGAGGGATGATTCCATTTAAGCCTTGGAGAGATTATTGAGTCTTGTTCTTCGGCAGGACTGAAAGCTCCACGCTGGGTGATTTCCAGGCTCTGCTTAGATACTTGCAGTATCAGGAAGATTGTTTCCTCACAAAACAGCCTAATCTATTGCGAATCAACTCTAGTTGCTGGACATGTATTTCTTACATTGATCCAAAAAATGCACATTTATATCCTTGCCCTCAGAAGTCACATACACCATGATTTTTAATCTGTTCCTAAGGTAATGGCCATCAAGCTGTTGAAGCGCAAGCTCCAAGCTCCTGCTGGCTCCTGCCTCTTTTTGTCCAGGTTAAACAATCCCATTTTCTATAGTCGTCACTCACTCTCTTGGGTCTCAGACCCTCTCCTCTGATAGCTCTCAGGAGTATGCATAGTATGCATAGCAATGTATGTCCTTCTGATGACCAGTGACCACAAATGGCAGCCATTTCTAGATGTGGTCTGAGAATAAGCCACAGCCATAGGAGAACCTTCACCTCCCTTACTCTGGATTCTCTGCTCATATTCATGCTGCTTATCATGAAGCCAATTTTTGCCTTTTAAATTCATGTCAAGTCATCATGATATGCACAGAATTATTTACATGATTTTCCAAAGAACAGGAATATCCCATATGTAGGGGAACATTGAATGTGAAATTTGCCCACCATAGAACCGAATACAAAATTTGCCTGCTCTAGAACTGGTCTGTCATTTCCAGCCCAGTTGTGGGTGCCATAGCCTGTAGCATTGAAAATTCAAACTACAAATCAAATACGCATTTCCACTGGGTAAATTTGCCATTCAGAACAGTAAGACCCTCCAGAATATGAAAGAAAAGAAACAAAAGAGCTTTGTTTGAATTTTTGCTTTGCTATTTACTAGCTGTGACCTTGAGCAACACCCTTAACCTTTCTGAACTATGCATTTGTTTGTCATCCCATCAAGGACAGATTTTTTCTTTAATAAAAGCAGTTTGGGGATGATCTGATCTAAAATATGTTGCCTAGAATGTTTACAATTTACTTTAGAAAACATTAAAGCATTAATGTTTCAGAAAGCTGTAACCAGGTTTTACATTTAAAAAAAATCTGACTTAAAATTCAAACTCTGGCCTGCAGGAATTTACTGTGGGAGGTCCTGGGGGCACGTCTATGGGAATAGGCAATCAGCTCCCAGCACATCCAGAAAAGAAGGGAATCCTCATCACCCTGCCTGGAGTGTCAAGTCAAAGGACAACAACATGGGTTTGACAAGGAACCCCCAATCAAGTTACAAAAGTGGTCTAAATTTCATACAAGATCTTTGGTCATTCCAGTGTCTTGCTGGGGGTATATTAAAAACAACAGTTAATGATTCTTCCAAGCAGTGGCTTGGAGACCCCAACTTCTTTTGTGATATGGTGATAATTGCAGTTTTCCTGCCTTGCTGTACTGGGGAAGTTGTTGTAGAAAGAAAGTGAGATATGAAATGTAGAAACATTCTATAGATAGATTGACAGACACATAGATGGAACGAAGGGAGACAGGATGGAAGGAAAGCAGGAAGGAAGGAAGGAAAGAAGGAAGGAAGGAAGGAAGGAAGGAAGGAAGGAAGGAAGGAAGGAAGGAAAGGAAGGAAGGATAGGTGGTTGCATGAATGGATTGATGGATGAGTGGGTGGTTGTTTGGGTAAATGCATAGATGGATAAATGGATAGACAGACACACATAATGGAACAAGTGTTATGTGCCAAATATCATTTGAAGGAGGGAAGTAACTAGCTAAAACTTGAGAAAACACGTTCATGATCGCACGATTTTTTAAAGACAGTTTCTGGAAGAAATAGGAATGTAAATCATTTTCAGATGAAGCAACTTTGAGTACTGAGAGGGGCAGATACTGGCAGCACAGGTAGGGGTATTGCCAGGGTCTGGATGAATATAGTCTGTGCCTGTGAGCAGGAGTACATTCAGGATGGTAAGTGTGTTTTACCTGGTGAAGGGTGGAGCCATGTATCTAGAATGCCCCTGTATTATCTGAAAGCTAAGTCAGACAACAGGAACTCTGGAGTCTTCAAAAGAGGTGTCAGACACCATTGAGCTACAAGAGAATTAATTCTGAATAAGTTTCTAATGCTCAACATACTTATAATTACTTGTTCCAGGCTTTTCTATTCTAAGGAATCTAAACTCCATCAAAACAGGGATGGCGAATTTTCCATTTATCCCTACATCTGCAACACCGAAGGTATCATGAGAGTGGGAACTCACTCAACATTTTTTAAAGGACTTCACATTTTATTCTTTTGTTAAAGCTTCCATTTCTTCCTGCTGTCCCTGGACTCTGGACTGACCCATGGTCCTTTCCTCTTAGATGAAGGCATTCCTGGTAGGATTCTTTACTGGATTCCTATCTTCCTCCCTGCCTTGAATCTCTTCCTCAACCCTGGCCTGTTTCAGATGTCCTACTGCTGTTTCGGAATCAATAGCTCTGGATGGATAGCATGCTCAGGGTTTTTCTTGATATTTGAACTTGCTCCGCCCTGCACAAAAGAATATCCCCTAGACTGCACCAAGGACAACTCCTGGTCAAGTTTCTCAACAAGAACTATTAAAAGACACTTAACCCCTCCACTCATAAAAATGTGAAATATCACTTGGCCTTTACAACTGGGGCTAGTGTAGTGGATAATTGCATTTCTGAAGTGAATGGCATAGGTTATAATGAGCAACTGGGGAAAAAAAGAAACATTAACCATGATTCATACCACAAATTGAAGGTAGGACAAGTAGTTCTTGAACATCCTGATTAGATTTTAATCTTGTTTTAGCAGCAGCAGCTCAAGTTAATGTTTGCTCGGTGCAATAACGTCATGTGGATTGACACATAGGTAATTATGCTATTTATCTTCTTATGAAACTCTCCCAACTGGGGAGCTGTGATTATTCAGTGTTTGAGAAGGCTGGGGACAAAAAGTCACACTGGCAAGAGAAGAGGGCAAGACCAGCGCTTTGGGAGGGCGAGGCAGGCAGTTCACGAGGTCAGGAGTTTGAGACTAGCCTGGCCAAGATGGTGAAACCCCATCTCTACTAAAAATACAAAAAAAATAGCTGGGTGTGGTGGCAGGCACCTGTAATTCCAACTATTTGGGAGGCTGAGGCAGGAGAATCACTTGAACCCGGGAGGCAGAGGTTGCAGTGAGCCAAGACCACACCACTTCACTTCAGCCTGGGCAACACAGTGAGAATCCATCTCAAAAAAAAAATTAAAAAAAAAAAGGGCAAGAAGTCCTTGACTAATGAGGTTGGTGCGAAGCAGGAAATACTTGTTCTTCCAGTAGGAAATGTGGCTTGTTTCTCCGGGCTTTTACACCCAGCACACTCTGCCTCTCCAGCTCTCTGCTCTTCTGACAACCTGGATTAATGAATCTCTCCATCTCACATTCATTTTCCATCTCAAAGGAGCCTCCTAATTGGCTTCAGGTCTCTTCCCCTCCACTCCAGCCTCCTAGTTGTTTTTAGAATGACCTGCTACCCTGTTTTTATCTATGCTTAAATCTCTCTCAATTATGTCCTTACTCATTAATATCTCTTAATCTCTCTCTCATTTACTCATTAGATCACTTACCTAACATGTAGTAAGTGGCTACTTTTCTAAGTCACAAAGCTAATCACATTACTTACTTGCTTAAAAAAAAACCTTTTATTGGCTTTAACCTATAGAATAAGAGCCTCATAACAGTCTATCCAAACGCTCCATCATCAGCTGCCATTTACCGTTCAAAAGGTCTTTGCCGTTACACTTCACACGAAACCTAAACTCTGTGCACCTAACCTTCTTTATTTTGTTTGATACCTGAACCAAGGCCCTAATGACTGGCAGGGCCTACAAAGATGGGAAACCCTCACTAGTAAGAGTGACACGGAGGAACAGATGACACCCCTTGGGAAAGAGGCCAAAAGCAAGACTAGAAAAGCTGAAGGAAATGAATTTGCACTCCTAGGTCCTAGATGTGAATATGTATATTTGGATATATGTATATCTGAATAGGTACAAGTATAGATATAGATATCTGCATAGATATATATATAGAGAGAGAGAGAGAGAGATACATAGATACATATCCATCCCTACATCCCTCTCCGCTCTTCTTCCCAGCAAAACCCATTAAGGGAGTTCTTTGTATTAATTTCTCTACACTCACACTTTTGATGTGTCCTCAGGTGACTAAATTAGGCCTCACACCCAACATGACTCTGAAATTTCCTTATTAACCTTATGAGTGGTTTCCTGCTGGTTGAAGCCAAGGACCAATTCTCTGTTCTCCTCCTACCAAACTGTGTTGGTGAATATTGAGTGTCAACTTGATTGGATTGAAGGACGCAAAGTTTTCTTCCTGGGTGTGTCTGTGAGGATGTTGCCAAAGGAGAGTAACATTTGAGTCAGTGGATTGGGAAAGACAGACCAATCCTCAGATTGGATAGGCACCATCTAATAAGCTGCCAGAGCGGCCAGTATAAAAGCAGGCAGAGAACTGTGGAAAGACTAGACTGGCTGGGTCTTCTGGCCTCCATATTTCTCCTGTGCTGGATGCTTCCTGCCCTCAAACATCAGACTCCCAGTTCTTCAGCTTTTGGACTCTAGGACCTACACCAGTGATTTGCCAGGGGCTCTCAGGCCTTTGGTCACAGACTGAAGGCTGCACTGTTGGCTTTCCTACTTGGAGGTTTCGGGACTCAGACTGACTTCCTTGCTCCTCAGCTTGCAGATGGCCTATTGTGGGACTTCACCTTGTGATCATGTGAGTCAATACTCCTTAATAAACTCCCTTTCATATATACATCTATCCTGTTAGTCCTGTCTGTCATACAACATAAATTCATTTATTGTAGCTCTGAAGGCTGAGAAGTTCAAGATAATGGGGCAGGAAGATTTGGTGTCTGGGAAGGGCCATCTCTCACTGTAAACTCATACGGAGGAGGGAGGCAAGGTTGCTCTCTGGGGCCTCTTTCACCAGGGCACTAAATGCCATTCATGAGGCCTCCATCCTCATGTGCTAATCACCTTCCAGGGGCCTCACCTCCAAATATCCTCCTGTTGAGGACTAGGATTCAACGTAAGAATTTGCGGGGGACCCCAAATCCAGACCATCACACCATCTCTATGCTAAAAACTCTGAAATTTACATGGCTAGCTGGGTCTTCTCCCTGAACTCCAGATATATATTCCCAATGCTCAGGCCAAAAGATCAGAGCACCCCTCTCCTGCCCTACAACATGCATCAGTAATGCTCTTCAGTGGCATCTCCAAAACCTTCCCCAAATAGCTCATTTTACCACCTGCACAGTCACCACCTTGGTCCCAGCCCTTCCTCCTCACCTGGACTCAGGCAGCCACCTCCCACCTGGCCCACACACCTGCCATTTTGCTCCCCTAAATCTGCCAGAGGAATACTTTAGAAAAACTTTTGCTGGTTTTTCATTTTCTTCTTAGTACATTTGGGCTGCTATAACAAAACATCATAAAGTGGGTGGCTTATGAACAACAGAAATTTATATCTCACCGTTCTGGAGCCTTGGAAGTCCAAGATCAAGGTGCTGGCAGATGCGGTGTTTGGCAAGGGCCTTCTTTCTTTATAAAGGAAACTGTTCTCACTGCATCCTGATGTGGAGGAAGGGAAAACAAGCTCCCTTGGGCTTCTTTTATAAGGGCACTAATCCTATCGTGAGGGCTTCACGCTCATAAGCCAATCACCTCCACAGCTGCCACCTCTTAATATCATCACTTTGGGGGTTAGGATTTCAGCATATGAATTGTAGGGGGACACAATTACTTAGACCATGTAATTACTCTTAGAATAAAATCCAAGCCCCTGACTCCGTCCCTTACAGGCCTTCCCAACCAGTTTCCTCTCTTTCTAATCTCAGCTGTCTTTATTTTGCCCCACAGATGCTCTCTTCAGCATCCTTCAAACAAGGCATGATGCTTCTTCCCACAGGACATTTGCATATACTGTTTCTGTGTTTTAAATCCCCTCTCTTCCCCAACAGACTTGTGCTTGTTAGTTTCTTTCTCAACATCCAAGTTTCAGCTCAAATGTAATCTTCTCAAAGATTTTCCCAAACTCCCTAAGACAAGTACTCCTTCATAATAACATACTCTGTCTTACTAGTAGCCCTTTTCAATATCTACGTATTGTGTGTGTGTCTGTGTGTCTTTAAGAGTTATACCGCCTGTATCTGCTAGAATAAAACTTTCTTGAAAGGAGCCAGAATTATTTTTTAACTATTGTATCTCTCGTGCCTAGAACTGTGGCCTGTTATGGAAATAAATTCCTCTCTAGTAAGTTATGGATCATGTGGTTGGTGATAGAGCCACAGCCCAAAGGCAGCACGCCTGGATGTAACCCACAAAGCCAGTTGAAAAGCTCACAGCTATGTGTTCAATTGCATCCACCGATACATGAATAAGTGCATCGTCTTTACATGCTATCATCAAGCGCCCATACACCATAAAATAAGGGTGAAAAAACTCCAATAGTAACCTACTGCCTGGAGAGAAAAGACATCTTGCCTCAGTGTGAGTTCTCTGCTTACTGCTGTGTGAAAACTGGGTCAGGTTGTTTTTCTTCAACAGGTATCTCCTCTGAGCCTCAGGGTCATCATTTGTAAAATGCGGATAATAAGCTCACCTATCAGAGACCTGGACTATAAAGATTATACATTTTTATGTGGTTAAGGCACAGTAGTGGCCATCTCTCACTTGCACTTCTCTGAAAAACAAGAGCTTTCTCCCTTTGGTGGTGAACTGGTAGGGTCCAGGGCACTGACCCTGCAAGGAAGACAGGAGCCCCACCCCCTCCTACCAACTCCCCTTTCCCAGAAGGCCCTTCCAGGGGAATGTAAGGCGGCAGGAATCAGCAAAGAGTAGGCTTCAAAAGAGGCTTGCTCTAGTCTGTTTGTGCAGCTTTACTAGAATTGCCTGAGTCTGGGAGTTTATAAAGAGCAGAAGTTTCTTTCTTACGTTTCTGGAGGCTGAGGAGTCTAACCTGCGCAGGCAGCTTCCGTGTCTGATGAGGGCTGCTCTCCGCCTCCAAGATGACGCCTGGTACACTGCATCTTCTGGAGGAAGGAACTCTGTGTCCCCACATGGCAGAAAGTAGAAGGGCAAAAAGATGACAGCTCTGTCAATCGAATCCTTTCAAAGGGCAGTTAATCCCATTCGTAAGGGCAGAGTCCACATAAATCTATAGGCTCCCAAAGGCCGCATCTCCTAAAACTGTTGCATTGTGGATTACATTACAACATGAATTTTAGAGGGTACAAAAACATTCAAACTGTAGCAAAGCTGACCGATCTCCTGCCCCAATCTCTCCTCCTAACTTCCATCACCCACTATGGAAGGACACTGCTCTTCTGACATGCCTCTTGGGGAGGAGGAGAGGTGGTTCACAGGGCCCACTTGACCATGGTCCTCCAATACCTGAAGGACAAGTAAAGGAACAGCTATGCTAGGGAGGCTGCCCGGTCTGCAGGAGCCAGGCAGATGAGTGTTAAACACTGGCTCTCACATGCCTGGGCTTCCTCTTCTATATAATCCACATGTGGCTCTAGCGGGGACAATAGAAAAGACAGGAGGCGCAGTCATTTAGTGAATTATTGGTCACACACACCCATGGATGGCAGAGAGGTGTGCAACACAGACGTTCACGTGGAGCTGGAGTCATGTCACGCAGTCCAGAGAGGCCACTTGGCTGCTTCACCTCCTCTCTCCATCTGGGCTGTTAGGTCCTTTATGCAGCAATAAAGTCTTGTGGTTCTCTTGGGCCTCACTCAGTGCTGAGCAGAAAAATGGTGCTCACTGAATAAGTGATAATTGACCCACAGAGGGAAAAAAGAAGTGAGTGACTCCTTTCTGACTTAACTTCTTTTTTTCTGCTTAAAACCAATCTACACCACCTTAGGGAAATGGCCCAGTTTCTGAAAGGCAGTGCTGGTAATATAATAATCTTGGAGAGAAGGCAGCGCTTTCCCCAGGTGAGATGACCTCTCTGCACCTGCAGCCAGGAGGCCCGCATTCCATTCCTGCCCTTCCACTCAGCACGGGCTTCTTCCTAGACATGTCGCTCCAGCTCTTCAGTGTCTGCAGTGTGGAAAGGTTCATCAGAAAATCGGCCTCACTATGTGGTTGAAGGAGTCTGACAAAAGCACATTTGTGAAAATGCTAGCAGAGTATTGGGCATACACAGGAACTCAGAAAAGGTTGGTTGTGGAAGGTTTTGGGCAATCTAAGGTGATTAGAAAGTGCTGAGGCTTAGAGAGGACTCTCCAGCATGGGCTTTCAGGATACGCATCCTGGAGGCAGGAGGGAAGGAAGCCTGAGAGGGGAAGACCAGAGAAAGGACACTGGTCCCCCCAAGGTGGGAGATGAGTGAACCCACACTGAGGCAGTGGCTGGGGATGAATCGGGGAGAAGCATGGGAGGGGCTGAAGCAGTGGAAGAAAGAAGTCACCCATCTCAGCACCTGAGAAGTTTCCACATTTCCAAAGGGACCAGTATGTCCAGGGTTGCTCATTCCCACGTGGACACCAGCTGGTTGGTGACAGTGTGGGGCTGGGTGGTGCTGTAAAAGCCAGATGAGCTTCAGGGGCTGCAGGGCAGCTGATCGAGAAGAACCCAGAGTGTAAACACCTCCAGCCTTGCAGGTCACTTGAATTTTTCATCTGTCTGTCCTCTGTTTGTCACTCAATTATGTAGTCAAATGGTGCCTGGAACTGTTTTCTTCTCTCGCGGGTTCTGAAGAGCCCTCTGCAGTGAATGGTGAGGGCCCAGCTTCCCGGTTTGGGAGGGCAGTGGAATTGAAGGGGATCTTGAGTAGAGGGCCGAGCTCTGGGGTCAGAGCGTGGAAGCAGATCTCCAGCAGCTTCCCAGGGTCTTTCTCCACTCAGACCTGGATGGCTTGGGTGGCTTTGTTCACATGAAAAGGCCACTGTCTGATGCCCAGTCTCACAGGGTGATGTTTTGTGATGGGTCTTCTCTGACCTTCAGAGATTAACAATCCACCGGGCAGATATGAAAGGATTCTGAAAACAGAGGAGCACAGATCCCAAGCAGGGCGAGGGGTGCACCCTGTGTGGGTGTCAGAGCCCCAGCAGGGTGAGCAAGATGTCCACACAGAGGGGTGGGACGGGCCAAAGAGCTCAGAGCCTGTGCTGGGTAAGGATGCCTGCTTGGAGGTGTCAGAGCCCAATCAAAGTGAGAAAAACACTGTGGAGGCAGAGTCATGCAGAAAGAGAGGGGAGAGGGCAGCCTGCTCAGGATGGCATGGCCTCAGTGGGTGAGAATGACTTCCGGGAAGGGCCACAGGGGTTGGAGGTGGCCTGGGGGTGTCAGAGCCTGGATCAGGTCGGGGTATAACAGCAGTGGCAATGGGAGTGTACAGGGAATTGGTGAAATAAATAAAGATATTAGGATAATGGTGCCCATTTCTCATTGTTGAAAGAGAGAGTTACAAATGTGGAAAGAGAAAACTAGAAGGAACCTGGTGGTTTTTGGCTGGAGTTGGAGGTATTGATTTAAAGCCATTTTCCATCTATAGATAGATAAAAAATAAATATAGATGCAATATGGGATCTCAAGGAAGGATTCATCACTTTTTATTTCATGCTAACATGATACAATTCAACTCACATGGATTTCCAGGTGGAATGAGGATCAGAAACTGACTTCTCTGATTTACTTAACTGGAGCCAGAGCTTGGGGCTCTCCTCTTGGTGAGCAGAGACCACTCACCCTGGACTCTCCTACACCACCTCTCCCACCCTCCAAGCAATTAGAAGCTCTTGTCATCTCCATCTACTCCCATCCCATCCCAGCCCCTTCCCCACCTCCCCTCTTCTCTTTGCCAGGCTCCTTGAGTGGGTTTCCATCATCCTCCACTCCTCCTGTCCTCACTGCTGGATGGAGGGGACAGGAAGCCCTTTGGATCTTGAGGGTGGAGGAATGGAAGCATGAAAAAGCGGTTTAGCTTGAGGACTGGAGATCCAAAGAGCAGTGAGCCCCTATACCCTATGAGTCCAGCTTGCCGGCAGGCTGCCTGTGCCTTATCTAAGATGGGGGACAGGGGAGGAAAGGCAGATGACTGATCCTTCCCTGCCTGTTGTTATGGTGCTGAAAGCTACCTGGCCACAGGAGGCTCCGGGAACTGTAAGGAAAAGGGGTCATAGAACAGCTCTCTCAGCTCAATGCTAATAATGCAAATGATGATGATAATGGCGATGCTGCTGATAATACCAGCTTTTTTTTTTTTAATACTTCCTACATGTCAGATATTGAAATACCTTTCATAGAATAATTGATTTAAACTTCCCTCCAATCTTATAAAGAAGGCACTATTTATGTTCCCATTAAGAGAGGGGAAAATCAACATGTCGGGATGCTTTTGAAACTTGTCCAAGGCATACGCTGGAAAGTGGGAGAGGAGGGCCCATGTCCTTCCAAGTCAGGAGTCGGACCCTTACTGTAGATATGCTTTCCATCTGTCTGACTGCATTGGGGCAGCTCCCATAGCAGTCGTAGAGCTGAGTTGACCCTCAGGACAAGTGGGAGCCAGTGAGTCAGGGCAGAGGGTGCAGTAGTGGCCCGGGAGGATGTCCTGGCCAGAAGGGCAACTTTGCAGGGAATGGTAGGGCACTCAGAGAACTGAAGATTCTTGGGTGTGTCTACGGAGGACTTGGAGGTGTAATTCATGGAGCTGGGCCTGAAGACGCAGCTGAGGATGGACCATGAGTGCCTGTCAGGCCATTCAGAGACCAGATGGCCACAGGCATGGAAGGACAGTCACTATCTACAGCTTCCAAGTCTTGGAGTAGGCATGCTCAGAAAATGCACAGCAGGAAACCACGGATTTTGCTGTAATCTAAGGTTTGGAGGAACTCACCTCCTTAGGTGGGCATCAGAGGAAAGGTGGCTGAAATCAACCCCAGAGGGGGAGAAAGCCCCATCTCTATCACTCAGTCCCATGGGGTATATGTGCAAGATCATCAATTGTTTGAATGTTCCAGACACAGAGAATGTGCCTGTTAATGAGCACCCTTAAGAGGCTTCCTAACCAGAGGTCCCAGAAAAACGGATGCTAAATGGAGAAAACCCATGAAAAGCATGCACGCAATCACACAAAGAGCCCGTTTTTACCAGAGGGCTAAGAAACTCATCTAACGCTGCTAACAGACTATCTTAGACTTAAAAATAAGTAATTAAATGACTAATCGAGTAGCTTCCGGCTAATAAGGAATGCATTCTGAATCTCATCTAGTTCTGCAGTGAAGGAATGAGCCATAGGGCAGGCCACATGTGGGGAGTGATCCACTCAGGGCTTCCCTCTCAGGAGAAAACGCTCCAGCCAGGAAATTCCTCCCACCTGCTGAGTAAGTGGCTGGGCCTCTGCAGCTGAGGCCCCAAGAACCAAAGGCAGGTGAGGCTTGGGCTTCCAGGATACAGGAATGGAAACAGGACCACAGAAGCTGAACGATCCATCTGTAGGTTGCCACCTTTCCTTTCCAGGGGTCAGCAGACTAGAAGGTCCAGGGATTTCTGAGCACCCTTACAGCTGGCAGCACTTCAGGGAGGCTGCTCAAGGCCTCCGCACAGGGCCCCAGCTCAGGGGACAGAGACTGCAGGCAGCTGTTAGGGAGGATGAGATGGTAGGGCAGCTCCTGAAGGTGGTTGGACCCCAGGGAGAGATAAGTGAGATTGTGCAGGTGGACGCTCTCCCCTGGGAGTCTAGAGAGACTCCACTGGGAGCCAGTTCTGTCCCTGGGGCTCAGTCTTAGCTCCTGCAGATGCTTTAGTTGAAGCAGCCCCTAAGGCAGGTATGCTGGGCACCCTCCAGCATAGGACCTTGGAGAGGAATGGAAGGGGCACCTTAGAAGCTGCCACCCTCTTGCACTAGGGTGTGCCATCTTATTACTATTATTATTATTTTAAGACAGGGTCTTGCTCTGTCATCCAGGCTGGAGTGCAGTGGCATGATCATAGCTCACCATACCTACCTCCTGGACTCAAGTGGTCCTCCCACCTCAGCCTCCCTAGTAGCTGGGACCCACAGGCATGTACCACTAGGCCATTTTGATTTTTTATAGACATGGGATCTCACTATGTTGCTCAGGCTGGACCACACCTCCTAGGCTCAAACAACCCTCTCGCCTCAGCCTCCCAAAGTGCTAGGATTACAAGTGTGAGCCACCGCGCCTGACCTAGGCAAGTCATCTCAGACACCCCTTCTCTTCTCTGGGCTTCATCTCCCTGTCCCTGCGGTGAGGAGGTTGGCAGAAATCATCCCTCAGAGCCTCTAATACTTATCTAACTCCTAGCTTCTCAGCCCAAGTAATCTGGTCTGCTAGCTGGGTTAACTTGTACATTGCCTGGTGCTATCTCAGAGTTAACCCAGCCCAGCCCTGGGGACAGTCTGGTTTTCCTGCCAAAACAGGCTGCCCCTGGCACTTCACCAGCCCACTCCAGCAGGACAGCAATTAGGGGTGAGACAAGCGAAGAGCTCGCCTGGGGGGAGAAGTATGGGTGAGACACAAATATTCTCAAGATGAATATGTCAATGCAGCATTTTTTAAAAATCAGAATGCAAAAAATCCATGATGAACAAAATATCAAATTTTAAGTGAAGAATCAGTGTTGCCAGTTTCTTTCTTTGCCTGCAGCACTAACCTGGCTTCACACAGCACCCTTTATTGATCCTGTCTGGACTTAAAACTGGTCCTTCACAGCATCTCCAATAAACCTCACTAAAACCCTTGGGGGTCAGGATTACATCTCCCTGCTTGCAGGCAGAGAAGTCAGGTGCCTTTTTCTGGGGACTAGTAATTGACTGGACGCTGGTTCTATCTGATCCCTTACCCCACAATGCTCTTTCCAGTGGTGTCCGTCTAAGGGTGTTCATAGCCCACTGGTGGACATGGATAGACACATTTTTCACTGTAATCATCTTATTTTCATTTTATCATGTGATTAAAAAATACAGATATTATGCCTCATGAAGAAGTCAAATATAAATTCAGGCAAAAATCAACGTGTTGAATTTAAAAAATGGTCCAGATGTTTCATGGGCATGGCAGCCATCTGCAGTCTGAGGGCACTTTCTTGCTGTCTGATCTTGGCCAAGTGGCTTTCCCTTTCTAAACCTTTAATTGTTTCCACTACAGAATTGTCTCTAAGCCACCCTACAGCTTCAATATTCTTGGGCTTGGGACTTATTTCTCTGTTGTCTCTCTTAATTCCTTTCAGGGAACTGTGGCTACTTAGGGGTCCCAGCAGGCTGGCCCTGGGTATGGTCTGTCCCCGACCTGGGGTCTGGCTGCTCCTGGTTGTCACCAGAACAGTGGCAGACTTGGTAATACAAGAGGCTCAGCCCCACCCAGACCCTGGGATGATGACAGCCCAGCCCCTGTCTTCCCATCCCTCACCTCAATTCCAGTGGATAGAGGTTAGTACAAGTCCCCTCGGAGCTTGGCCGGGGCTGGGCCTCTGTCCTCCTCATCTCCTGGTGTTTTATCTTGCAAGCAGCAGCAATTCGGATTTGCATTCCAGTGGCACCTGCTCTTGAACTCCTTTCACCTGGAGCTCTGGGCAACCCCACCACCCAGGAGAAAGAGAGAGAGCGCCCAGGCTCTTCTTCCATCTCTGCACTCCCCTGCTACTGGACCTGGGGGACATTGACTTTGAGTCTTGAGTGCTTCATCTTTCAAATGCAGAGGTATCAATTCCTGCCTCAGACGCTGGCCACGAGGGCCTCATGAAACAGGGTTTGTACAGTGTCTAGGCCAATGTCTGCCCTGTAGAAGATGATTCATCATTGTCACTTCTCTTTTCTCCCCACCCCACCCCCCCTGCTACCCCACTGTGACCTAAAAGATTCTCTTTGACTCAAGCTGTGTGACCTGTTTCTTTACCATGTTTCTCTTGGTAACCACCTGGTACCCCGCATGCTGTTCTCATTATCCTCCCAAAAAACAAAGCCCCATTCCTCAGCTTCAAACTATGAATCCCCAGAAGCTAGTGCAGTTTCCCTAGGCTGACCCCATTTAAGGGCATGTCCTGAGCCCCTGCTGTGCCTGGAACATTCTCTGCTTGAAGACCTCTCGTGGCGGGGGCTCAGGTCCTTCATGGCTGTGCCCACTGTCTCTAGGCCTTTCTGACCAAATGTTTTCATGAACGCCACCCTGAGAACCATCATCTCCTAACTTTACTCATCCACTCCTTTCTTGGACTCTCCCTTCAGGTGTCCAACTTCAGCCGTGAGGCATCGGACGTTTGCTTTTCCAAGAGGAATATCACGGTTCTTTGTGTGTCATAGGCTAAGTCCACCCAGCGTTCTCCGATGTACCCCTGTGGGTTTAAATTTCTCATGGCCCTCAGAACCCCTCGTTGTGCTGTGGCAGGCAGGGAGTTGAGTGGGGTTGTGTGTCCTGATTCCTTCTGTGGGATCAAATTCCTTAAATGTATCCCTTCTGAGAGGGGGTGCATTTTGCCTTCTGCAGGCCTGCTGCATGTCCTCAAAGGATCATCTCAACAGGTTCCCGTGAAAATCAGGCAACTCTCATGCCCTGAAAACAAGATTCTGAAAAACAGAACCGAAAGGTCCCCAGGGTGGAGTCGCACAGAAGGAAGAGCTCCACGATTCCTGAATAAGATGAGGAGAGGTCTCAAATGCGGTTCAGCCTCACCCTACATCCAGTTGTGTGGGGTGTTGGGTGGGATAGGCCAAGCCTCAGAGACTTCATATTTCATAGCAGGATTTGACTCCTTGCTGCTGTGAAGCCTGGGGGCGGCCCTTCTTCTCCCTTGCTGCTAAGTCTTTCCCTATAAAGATGGGGCTAAAAGCACCTGCTCCCCAGGACTGTGGTGAGAGAAAGTGTGTGAGACCCCAGGCACTCAGTGGGCATGCTCACTGGCAAATGATAGTATCTTTATTTCTACTGTGGAGTCTTCTATAATACCTATAAATTTTATTTATAGCTCTAATCAAATTCAATTGCCAGATTCTGTTCCATGCGTGTCTGTCTCTATACGTGTTGCCCAGAAACACTCTTTGGGAGTTAATTATAGACCAGTCTCCTAGACTGTGAGCTCCTTGAGAATGGGCCTGTATCGTGTTCACTGTGGTATCCTCAGCACCTGACCTGTGTTTTCTCAGAGTGAAGGACTGTCGTTTGCCCACTATATCCCACCTACTCTGACCATGGAGAATAGCCCCGCTCTGAGTGGCAGGGAGCTCTGTCATCCCTGCCAACTTCTCTATTCACTGATGACAGGGGGCATTCCAGAAGGGAACCAAAGTGAGACCAGGCCAAACAACCTCACAAATGTCTCCATGGCAACAGCTTGTCCTGCGGCACACAAAGGATCCTGGCTAACTATGCAGCCAAAGGTCAAGTTGTCGGTGTGAGGCCTCTTAGCCAAGCACGCCTCTCAGAACAAGGCTAGCCTTCCTCATTCCCACTCCTTCTTTCCCAGACATCAGGATTGTAACTAGTGAAGGCAATAACCAAGAACACCTTAGGAGGAATGCTTGTAGAAATGGGGAATTAGAACACTTTTACACTGTTGGTGGGAGTATAAATTAGTTCAACCATTGTGGAAGACAGTGTGGCAATTCTTCAAGGATCTAGAACTAGAAATACCATTTGACCCAGCAATCCCATTACTGGGTATATACCCAAAGGATTATAAATCATGCTACTATAAAGACACATGCACGTGTATGTTTATTGCAGCACTATTCACAATAGCAAAGACTTGGAACCAAACCAAATGTCCATCAATGATAGACTGGATTAGGAAAACGTGGCACATACACACCATGGAATACTACACAGCCATAAAAAAGGATGAGTTCATGTCCTTTGTAAGGACATGGATGAAGCTGGAAACCATCATTCTGAGCAAGCTATGGCAAGGACAGAAAACCAAACACCGCATGTTCTCACTCATAGGTGGGAATTGAACAATGAGAACACCTCAATGAGAACAATGAGGGCGGGGAACATTACACACTGGTGCCTGTCATGGGGTTGGGGGAGGGGGGAGGGATGGCATTAAGAGAAATACCTAATGTAAATGACGAGTTAATGGGTGCAGCACACCAACATGGCTCACGTATACATATGTAACAAACCTGCACATTGTACACATGTACCCTAGAACTTAAAGTGTAATAACAAAAAAAAAAGAAATGGGGAATTAGTTGGTCTGGAAATGTCTGTGTCTGGTATTACTTCATTGTCTGTGCCTTTTCAGGCCTCAAGTATCTGGAGAACAGATACATCACTTACCCCACGTTCCCTCTCTTTTCAAATGAACGTTGAGGCCAGCTTCACAGATAGCCCACTATCTTCAACCACATACACTACCCTCATAACCCTGGCTTGACAAAATAGCACCACCAAAGCAACCTGAAGACAAATGTTCACAACTGGTAAGGTAAGAAAAGAAAGAGAAACAAAATGATTCCCCTAAAATAGCGTGTCCCCAATCACATCAAAGATGCAGCCAGAAATACACCCTCCCTCCCTTTAATGATTTAACGAACAGCTTCTCCTTTGCCCTGGAGAACATTTCTGAAAAACACAGGTTTGGAGTCAGCTCTCTTCACCTTGCCAGGAGAGTCCATGAGAGACACAGACAAAGGCGGCCCAGAGTGAGGCTGCTGTCTGCTGGCTCAGAGCATGCTTCTGTGTCCTGTGTCACAGCGTAGGGAGGTGGGGCATTCTCCAGGGAGTGGGAGACGGGAGTTTTGTGCATGACTTTGGGCAAATTGCCTCACCCCTCTGACAGTTTCCTAATGAATGGAGGGGCAAAGATCTATGCCTGGCCCATCACAGTTGTGTTGCAAGGAATAAATGATAAAGCTTAAAGGAACATGCTTTGAAAAACAGGTAAGCACCCACTGGTTTAAAAAGAAGGGTTCCTCTCCTTGAATTAAAGTAAGCAAATTAGCAAAGTTGACTCAAGTGTTCTTAAAGGATGGCAAAGAGACTCGTAAAGGATGGTTTAGTTTGCCCTACTTTTAACAAACTTAATCCTCACCCAAATCCTGTGAATTAATGTCGATTTTAGTTAATGGAGGAGGAAGCTCAGGTTACTTGGTTATTCCTTTGATGTCTCCAGTTTTGAGCAGCTGGAGTGCATTGGGCAGCAAGGGGATGGGCTACAACACTAAAGCCAAGCAGTTGGGCAGTTCTTAGGGACCAGAGAGAGGCTAATCAACAAATGAACGGGGGTCACCCAGCACTGCAGCCTGGCTGCACTCAAGCTGGGGAAGTTCTTCCAAGTCCTAGACCACAGAAGCCAGGGCTACTGGTCACCAACCTGCCCCCAACAAGAAAGCATGCAGTGCCCTGCACAGAAGGCAAAGTGGTCCCTGAGCTAAGGCCAATATGGCAAGATTCTACTCATTCCCCTTCCTCTAGCTGGAAGAGGAGCAAGCTTGTATGACCAACCTTATATGGGAGAAACCCCATGTGGGCCCAGGTATCCCAAAACACACCCCGGAGGTCTTTGGGAAACCCCTGGTCTTATCCATTATTTATTGAATATCTGCTGTGTATTTATTGAGCATCTACTGAACCAGGTGCTGAGTTTCTCCAAAACACAGAATCAACTCTTTCTGCACCTACCCCATGGCATTCTAAGAAAGAAGGGGTTTGCAGAGATGGACCCTCAGGCTGCAGCAGTTGGCAGAAAGCAAGTAGGAAGGGCTGCCTAGAAAGTGCTGGTTACTCCAGGTTTGAGCCCAACTCCTTGGGCCACTTGAGTGAATTATCTTTCTTCCCAACCCAGGAAAGGATCTTTCCAAGCTCACAGCAGTGAGGATGAAGCATTTCATCTTTAATGAGATGCTTGAAATCTGTGGGGACATCTGAGTCTTGTTCTAGGTTTACCTAAACTCTGAGCCCCAAGGTTTGGGTTGAAATATATGGGACTCTGGGAAACTGAGCAGCAGGAGGCCTCAGTGGTGCTTAGCCTGGGAGGGAGACAGCAAAGGAAGTGTGGGGAGGGCAGAGATCTCTAAAATCTGCGGGGGAGACTTCAAACCCTGATTATTCCATACCATCTCCCAGAGACCCTGATTCAGTGGTTCTGGAGCAGTTCCCTAGAATCTATACTGTTAGAAATAAAGTTCCCCTAGAATTTTTACCATCAGCCATATCAATGGACTCACCAGAGAAGTGGTGAGAACACTTGTATCCAAATACTGGGCTCCACACTTAGAATTTTGGGAAAATCACTCTTTCTTTCTGAGCCTTGTTTTTCCCATTTGTGGGGGAAAAATAAGGATTTGGATTACACCAGATATTCCCAGGTGTGGGAATTATGAACTGGTACTTACAAAATAATAATTATTGGGAACTATATAAGGTAGGTGAGACAGATCTTTATTTTGTCAAGTAAGGATATAAAAAACAAAGAAATAAATACTACTCTGCACACACACACACACACACACACACACACACCCCTCCACATCCTCTTTCTCTATTATTTCTCACAGTATGAGTCATTTTAAACTCTAAAAATTAGAGAGATTTCGGTCTCAGAATGAAAGGCCATCCTTTCAATGGAACACATTTGGGCTGGTTTTCTGTCCAGCTCACACTGTTGACCTCTGGTCCCACCTGGCAGGTGAACACCTCACCCTGTACCAGTAATTGGGAACTTCAGGCCTGTGACTGCCAGGTTTCTGACAAAGAACTGTTATCTAAAATATACAGAAAACTCTTGAGACTCAAAAATAAAAATCAGATAACGCAATTTTTTAAAATGGGCAAAACATCTGAACATAAACTTCACCAAAGAAGATATTCAAGTGGAAAATAAGCGTATGAAAATATACTGGATACCATGTTATTAGGGGACTGCTAATGGAAGCAACAATGAGATACCACTACGCACCTATTAGAATGACCAAAATCCCAAACACTCACAGCACAAAATGCAGGTGAGAAGGTGGAGCAACAGAAACTCACTGCTGGTGGGAATGGAAAAGGATGCAGCTATTTGGAAGACCAATTTGGCAGTTTCTTACAAAACTAAACATGGTTTTACCATGCGATCTAGCAACTGCGCTTCTTGGTATTTACCCAAAGGACTCGAATAATTACATCCACACAAAAACCTGCACAGATATGTTTATAGCAGCTTTATTCATAACTGCCAAAACTTGGAAGCAACCAAGATGCCCTTCAGTAAGTAAATGGATAAACCCTGAAACTTCCAGGCAATGGGATATTATTCAGCACAAAAAAAAAAAAAAAAAAAAAAAAAGAGCTATTAAGCCAAGAAAAGCCAGAGGAACCTAAATGCAAAATACTAAGTGAAAGAAGCTAAATTGAAAAGGCTGTATGATACCAACTAGATGACATTTTGGAAATGACAAAACTATGGAGACAATTTTAAAAAATCAGCAGTTTCCAGAGGTTAGGGGAGAAGAGGAGTATGAAGAGGCAGAGCACAGAGACTTTTTAGGGCAGTGAAACTCTTCTGTATGATCTTATAATGGTGGATAATGGATTTTGGTATCCATTAGTCCAAACCCATAGAGTGTGCAACAGCAAGAGTGAACCCTCATGTCAACTATGGATGTTGGGTGATAGTGATGTGTCAATGTAGATTCATCAACTGTAACAAACGTACCACACTAGGGTGTGGGATTTGGAAGGTGGGTGCGTGGGGGAGGCTGTGTGTGTGTGTGTGTGTGTGTGTGTTGTGGGGGGGCAGGGAGCACATGGAAATCTGTACCTTCCTCTTAATTTTGCTGTGAATCTAAAACTGCTCTAAAACTTAGTCTATTTCATATAACAATAAAAGTGAAATAGAATAGTAAATGTTCGATCAAGCACACCTGATCAGGTAGATATTTTATTTCAAAATCCTTGCTTTATATATGTATGCATGTACCGAGTCGCTAAGAAATTACACCTCTTACTGTGGGTCATGGTCAAAAAATGTTAAAAGTCACTGGATGAGAGTATTTCTGAGGTCCCTGAGATAGTTTCTTCAAATGAAAAAGGGTATTAGAGTAATACCCCTGCATCTTCAATGGTTGTGAAAACCAACTGAAATGGTAAACGTGAAAAAGAGAATGAGAGGGAGGCTGTCTCGTTCTGCACCGACAGGAATGGCTTCTTTTGGACCCCTGACACTCATCCAGCCCCAGAATCAGCACCAGCTGACTGAACACAAGGAATAGGTATCAGATTTCATTTTTAAATCATTGCAATAATACTTCTTTACCCATGGAAACATCAAACCTCTCGAATGTTTATGTTCCCAGTTTCTAAATCAATTAGAGGCATCCAGAACAGGGGATCACACAAAGGAAGTTCTTGATAAACATCTACTGCATTAGTCTGTAAGTGGCTAACGGCTTGGGTGAATGGACAAATGAATGGATGGATGAATCAATCAATGGATCGATCAATCGGTCCATCAGTCAATCTGTCAGTCAAGAACAAATGCAGGAAGAGTACATCTTTTAGACCACTGGTGAATCATTTGGCCTCTAGATGCAGTTTAACAGGACAGATTCTGCTAAAACTTTCCAACTTGCTTCACTCCCTCCCTACTGTGATCCCGCATAAATGTGCACATCTAAATGTCTGCTTCCATATGAAGGGAGGCTAATGAACGGCCCCGGACTAGCCCAGTCAGGCATACACATTCACTCCCTCGTTCATTCACCAGGTGGGCTGAACATGTGGACTCTGCTACGGTTCTCAGAAGAAAAAGATACAGCCCAGTGCTTGAGGAGTTCACATTCAGGTGGACGTTGAATATAAGAAATCAATCATCAAGAGGAAGTCAGGAGAAGGAAACTTGGATTTATTAGCACCTGTTCAGGCAGGGCATGTCACATACACACATGCACTTGATGCCATTTATTTCAGAGACAGAGCCGCCCTGGAGATACAAATTTCCCAGCTCTGGTCAGTGCCCTGGCCAACTGCCCACCATTAGGGAAACACAAGTGGATGGTCACCACATCCACTTGTTTTATAATTAATATAATTGAAACCAACAAGAGGAACTCGAAGGGGCCTTACCCACAGTTTAGAAGACAAATTAACACTCAAGGCCTGCCTCTTCAACATGGGTTTTCCCATCTTTGGCCAAGACATAAAATCCCACAAAGCCATTGCCAGCCCACAGACATTATTTCACTTCTGTGAGCTTGGAGCACTGAGGTGGCTGGAGTGCACCCTGAGGGCTGATTCTGTGTTCTCCAAATGCACGTCCCATCGGGAGGTGGGAACATTCCTCATAGTTGCAAATTCTTTCTCTTCCTGCTTCTTTACTCTCTCTGGACAGTGGTGATGTGTGTATTATTTCTCCCTGGGTGATCTCTGGGCACGACGGAGAATGAAGCCCATTGGCTCATTTTCTTAAAGTTTTTCTTTTGAAGAAAGACGTAAATTTGCCAAGTGTCTGGTCAGGGTTTTGTAGCACCAAGAATTTCCTTAAAATGGGCAGTTACACGTTAGATGGGGGCTGTCAGAAGAATGAAGAAACAATCTCCTGCCCCACGAATCAAGTTTTCCCAACTTTAAAGGAGTGGAAAAGAACTCACAGAGCATCAGCATATGAAATAATAATAACAATTAACAACAACAATAATATTAATAATAATCTGACCGACCGGCAGCGTCTGTTGGATTTAATAATTTTGAGGTCTCTCAAGAAAATAAAACAAAAAGCAAACGATAAAAGAAAGAAAGAAAAAAAAAGGAACACATGGCTGAAGTCTTTCAAGACCTCTGGCTTCCCATTGGGCTCTGAGTTCAAGTTTCAGAAATCCACTGCAGTCTTCTGGCTTTCCAGAGTCCTCTAGGGACCCTTCACGTTACCCGGCCGGGCAGCAAGGCTGGCGAAGTAGGCACACTGGGAAGGGTCACATTGGCCTGGGGGACCGGGAGGTCCTGGGGGGCCAGGATGTCCAGCTGGTCCTGTCTCCCCTTGAGGGCCAGGGATCCCAGGAAGTCCATCTTTAGCATAGCCAGGTTCCCCGGGTTGACCTGGCCCAAGGAGCAAAAGAAACAGAAGGTGGTTCAAGATCCTTCTGGGAGGGGATGGGCCCTGATCTCACAGCTTCCATTCACTATGAACTCAGGACCTGAAACGTCCTCAGACAGAACATCCCCATGGTCTGGGAGCTCTGAGCAACTAGAGTGGTCCACATAAACACCAGGTAGCAGGAGCACCTCAATATGTAGAAGAAGGGGTTGCTTTAACTATTTGAACTGGGATAGTAATCCAGGTACCACTGGAGAGAAAGAAACTAGGGTAGATTGAGACCAGGTAGGGTATATGTTCTCCACTGAAGAGTCAGATGAGAGACCTGGCCTTCTGAATTCTTACATGGGTCTAGGGAACGTGTCTGAATGGAGAGTAGACACCAAGTCCTGATCATTAACCCTCAGCCCCAATTCACATGACCTTAGAGACACCTGGTGACATTCCATTGTTCAACATCCAACTTGTCCCAAATCTGTATTTTCTCAGCTTTATCTACACATTACATTTGAACCACATATTTGGATTACATTAAGCTCTTCTGTAAAATCATGGCCAAAGACAACATCTAGGATGCGAGTAAGTGACACTTAAAAATAGTCCAAAATTGAGACCCAGAAAATATTGCGTATAGACAAACTTCTATTCCTTCACTTAGTAAGCATCATAACATCATATATAATCAACCTATCTTTCTTCTTAGCTTTGGCAACTTGGAAGGTCAGTGCTAAGTCTGGTGGTTAACCCCAGTAGTGACATCCCTTCTTAAGTCTTAGTAGTCGTCTTATCAGAAAATATCGTATAAAATAAACACAAAGTAAACTTTTTACTTAAAAAGATCTGTAGATATTTCATTAATTCTATTAATGCTGTGGTAATAGCTATTTAATCTATAATCCTGCCTGGATCAAGTTTTGAGGCCTCAGTGTTATTCATTCCTTGGGCTAAGAGCCACTGAAATGTGATAATTATTTCACTTCCATATTGGTACAGTTACTTCCTCCTTTTAAATGGTTTCTATTCTGCCATTTACTCTTTATTTGAAATTGCCTTCTTGTAAAAGTTATTCTTAATATTATAAGCTATTTGAAAATAGGTGAGCCATAAAAATAAATATTTATAATGAATTTCTAATTATCTTCTCTAAGGAAAATAATAATAAATATCCACTTTAGAAAATTTGGAAAATCATGAAGGTATAAATACTAAAATTGAAATTCTCTATAAGATCAATATTCAGATATGACCTCAGGCAAACACAGAAATTAAAGTTAAATAAAAAATAGAAGGCTCAACAGTCAAATTTCTTCTACCTTCTACCTATACACCTAATTTTGGAATGTGATTATTACTGCATTGTAGAGATCTGCCAACATGGCTACTGGGTAGCATGACCAACTTGCCCCAGTTTTCTCAAGTCATGTCTTGGCTTTAAAACTGAAATTCCCAGGTCCCAAAAACGTCCTCAGCCCTGGGACAGCTAACCACCCTACCACTGGGTGAGCATTCCCCAAAACATATTCCGAGAATTACTAAAGGGATATTAACAACTGCATAGTGAAAGAAAAAGGCCTTCTCTTTCAAGTGAATTTCGAAAGTGCTAGGTTAAACAAAACAGACACATTTTTTAATGCGAGAGTCCTTAGCACTTATGATAGTGAATGTGCACCAGAAATGTCTGAAAGAGAAACACAGTCCTCAGCAGTTCCTGATTTAGCCCAAGTCAGTTTTTTTTTTTTTTTTCTCCAGGACCATTTCATGAAATTTTAAATTTGCGGGATACACTTCAACAATTCATAGAATACACTACAGTTTTCTTATTAAGTCAAGAAGGTCGTATTTTAGAAATATTTAATGAAACCAAGTGAGTGATCTCTGTCTCCTCGTCATCTGTAGAGTCTAAGCCCTCCTCTCCACTCACTGCTGAGTCCTGTGGGGCCACGGGCAGGGGTGCTGGGTCTCCAGGGTAGCTCACACCCTACCCCTGAGACTCCAGAATGAGTCATACCTGGGATTCCAGGGGGTCCCATCTCGCCTCGGAGGCCAACTCCAGGTGCACCTGGGTCACCTTTGGCTCCTCGCTCACCTAGGAGGAAAAACATGCACTTTTGATGGTGGAGACCCACGGGGAGGACAGAAACTGGGCGTCCCACCTTGCAGGATGTGCAGGTGCAACACTGGGCTGCTGCGGTGTTCCGGTCTAAACCACCCTGTGCACACACACTCATGCCGCAGAGTACCCCAATTCCCATTCACACACTCATTCACACACACACTCCAGCACACACTCACATTCAGAAATATGCACATGGAATCACGAAAATAAACAAGCACTCCCTCCTAAACACATATTTACATATGAACATTTGCTCAAGCAGACATCTACCCAATTCCATACAGACATATATATATATTCAAACCATATTAACAACTGTATACATACACTCATATACACATACTGACTCATTCAGACAAATGTACACACCTACACACTCTCTCATATGCCATACACACAGAAGTCCGCATGCATCTCCTCTTACATGTCTATGCTTCCTGTGTTTTCAAAGCATTGTACCTGAACCTTTATCAAGAAGAAACTGGATGGTATATAACCAATTCAACATGCACATGGGCATGCGCAGTGATCAGTAAGACACAGCTCTACTCTCAAGAAGCTTGAAATTTAATAAGAGAAATCAAATAGGGCATGAAGAACATTCTAGTATGAAACAGAATGCGATAAGTACCATCATAGGAATTTCAAAAAACACTAGAGACATGCAGAGGAGAGAGTGATCCATTTCCCCTGGGAGGACACTTGAGATCATATTTGAATGAACATGGTGGAGATTGGATTAAACTGTCTCTCACCCTTGTTTTCTAAATCAATCACTTGTTTTCCCATATTGTTTCTAGAATATCTGCTGCATGCAGTATATTTTCTCTTGTAACCCCAATTGAAATTCTGCTGGTTCACAGGGACTTCAGACCATTCATTTTTATTGTTATAACAATTATGTTTGGTCAGTATTCTGCCACAATCTGATGTTCTCTGTTTTATGCTTTCTTATTGACATTTATTTTATATATTTTGTTTTATGAAATCATATCAGTAGGACTAGAATATACAAATTTAACAAAAAGCCTTTCAAGTAAGAGAAACATTACAGGAAATGGACAAGCAAATTAAGAATTAGTAAGAAAATGGGAGATCAAAAGAGGACAATGTTAGAGGTATTCATCTCCCTAACTCCAAGTCACTCCAGAGCAGCTAAAATGACACCACATGCTCCTTTCCCTGCCCCATGCTTATTCCTAATCAGACAGGAGTGAATTATGAGGCTGCTCTCCTGTCTTTTATCTTTACTTGAAATTGCCTTATTCAAAAATTATTATTAATTGTATAAGCTATTTGAAAGTGGGCAAGCTTAAAAAAATAGATAAAATATTTTTCAAACATTTATAAATCATTCTACTATAAAGAGACATGCACATGTATGTTTACTACAGCAGTATTTACAATAGCAAAGACTTGGAACCAACCCAAAGGCCCATCAATGATAGACTGGATTAAGAAAACGTGGCACATATACATCATGGAATACTATACAGCCATAAAAAAGAATGAGTTCATGTCCTTTGCAGGAACATGGATGAAGCTGGAAGCCATGATTCTCAGCAAACTAACACAGGAACAGGAAACCAAACACCGCATGTTCTCACTCATAAGTGGGAGCTGAACAATGAGAACACATGGACACAGGGAGGGGAACATCACACACCGGGGCCTGTCGGGGGGTGGGGGTCAAGGGGAGGGTGAGCATTAGGACAAATACCTAGTGCATGTGGGGCTTTAAACCTATATGATGGTTTGATAGGTGCAGCAAACCACCATGGCACATATCAAACCTACATATCAAACCTGCACGTTCAGCACATGTATCCCAGAACTTGAAGTAAATATTTAAAAAAAAAAAAAAAAACCTTCTATTTGTTTAAAAAAAAAGTTTTTGAATTTATTTTTTAATCCTTCCTCTCTCTCTTTCACATCTGTCTTCCTGCAGAGAGAGTAAGTGTTCTGACCTGTTTGCCACTGTGTGATGAGTTAAATTGTACAGCCTCCGCCCTTTGAAGGAGAGACCTTCTGTTGGCTGCAGCTCTGATGTCCTGATAAGTCACTGCCTTGAGACCTGGGCAGTTAACAGCTGTTTTGTTCCAATTTTACGGCTGGCATTTAATCTCCATTGAGATTAAATGTCTTATTCCTCAGTGCTAAACTCGGTAGGGGAAAAAAGGAGGCATGTTGTTTACCTCCCTGAAACTTGAGCAGCGGAGATGGAGAGAGAACAAGAAAGTAGGAGGGAACTGATTCAATCTTCCTAGCAGAAGCATAATTTTGTAAAAATGTCAAGTATGAAAGCCTCTTATGCATATGATAAAATTATATGATGCCAAAACTCTGGGTGTTACCAAGCTACAGGGAATGAGAGTGGCATGAATAATGCATGCAGTGCCACCTCCCAGCCCTGTTACTTCTCCGCCCTCCAGGAGTACATGGAGCATATCTCCTCCAGGTCTTCACTCACCTTTGGGACCTATGGGTCCAGAGGGTCCTTCCAGACCCCCCTGCCCAGGACGACCTGGCTCCCCCATGGGGCCGGCCCGGCCTGGAAGCCCATCTTTTCCAGGGGGCCCTGGGGGCCCAGGTCTGCCTTGAGATGACTTCATGTGCGCTGGGGGCATCTGGGCCAGGAGGTAGGCGAGTTTGGCTGTGAAGTAGAAAAAGAGAGGCATTTCATGAAGAACGGATAGTGGGCACAGGACAGGATGGCTACTCACTGCCAACTCAGAACCAAGGGGCCAATAATAGCTGCGGGAACAACATCAACGACACGTCACATGGCACATGTGCAGCATTTGTATGGGCACCTTCTGATTGTGGCTGGCCATAGGGTGACTTAATCAGTAGTGACCATCGCTGCCCCTGGAGCAGGTCTGCCTAGGCTGGGATTCCAGGACAGCCACGGTCAGCCAGGTGGCCTTGAGCAAGCTACTGGACCACTCTCAGCCTTGGTGTCCCTTTCTATGCAAGGGAGACAAAGAAACAGCACCTACCCCACTGGGCTGGAATGAGGATGGAGTAAGTGAGATGATGCATGTGGAATAGTGCCTGGCACTTGCTAAGTTCTCAGGAGATGCTGGCTGCTACCCCAGGGGCAGAATGACAGAAGCCATAGTAGCATGGACAGCAGTAGCAGCAGTAGCAATTGCAATGGTCAGTTGGGGAAACTGCTGCTGGGGTGGAGAAAGTAAGTGGCTTACACAAAGCTATGTTGGTCATTTTTCCTCTCTAATGTCAAAGTCCTCATCTATAAGCTAAAGGGCTGGACATGATGGTCACTGGAGATCCTATACATCTAAAATGTTAATATGACAGAACTGATTTAGAAACCCAGAGGACCAGTGCTGGTCTGGCAGCCTTTCAATGGGACAGGGGATATATGCCCATCTGGTGGCCACCAAGGGCAGTCTTTGTTTGCCATGCAGTCATAGGTAATCAGGCCCAAACTGCGATTTTGCAGACAGTGTGACCAAGACCAGAGGCTGGGAGGCTACCCAAGGCCCCCAGAATTTGATAGGGAAACCAAGGTAGAGTCAGGCTCTTCTGACTGCCTGGCTGATCACTTCCCAGAGTGTCTCCCTCCTACTACTTCTCTCACAAGGTGGCAGGAGGACAGGTAGTCGGCTTCTGTGACCCTGACAAATTGCTCAACTTTTCTGAGCCTTGATTTTCTCATCTTTAAAGTGGGGTGGATGCTCCTTCCTCAAAGACCTGTTTGGAAGAAAGGACTCAGCCCAGCAGATTCACTATCCAAACCATTTTGAAATAGGTCTTGTCTCTGCTCTTGGGCTAGAGATCCCCCAAAAGCAAAGGCCATTTCTGTCGCTGATGAATCCAACATTCGGAAGGTAGAACTCAGAGATCTACACACATGAGACCTCAGAACACCACCCACCCATGATGCTCACCAATTTGGTCCTTATTTCCCTCCTCTCATCGCCTCCTCCTCCCACCCAAAACCCACTCCTTGACGTGTACTCCAGAAAACAGTCCTTTGCCCTCATTTCCATACAGGAAAAAGACCATGTTCTTTTTCCTGTATGGAAGTGGACCATGTTCCCCTGGACACTCCAAGAGGACAGGAAGGAGGGCCGTCTTGTTTACAGCTGTGTCCTTGCTCCCAGCACAGAATCTCGCGATGGGAGGTGCAAGATAACTGAGACATGATCATGTGAATAAACGTGCCCTCCCCTTTTGTCCTTGTGCTCCTGGAAAGTAGTTATGGATTTCTTCTTTGCTGCAACAAGATCTTGTGTGACTTTCTTCCCATTGCAGAGGGAAGGGGAAAGGCTGTTGTTCAAGAGAGCTTGGCGATGAAGAGCACAGAACCTTCAGCGAGGCTGCCTGGGTGCAAATCCTGGCCAGATCTTCCCAGCTCATCAACCTTAAGTTACTTAGCCCCTCATAATTCTGCTTCTAACAATTCTTACAATAATTACATGAGCCTCATGAGATTGTTTGGAGGCTGCTTTGGGTTAACACTTGCAAGTGCTAAGAACTTCACCTGATCTTGGCAAACACCAACATGCTGGCATGATTACTACTATCCTCCTACCTTCCTCCCTCCCTAAGCATCTGCTACGCACAGGCACATTCTAGACCTGGGGACTCACCAATGAGTCAATGCAACATGACTGAAAGGATTTTAGTTCCTTGAAAGCACTAGGCCCGCCTGCCCTGCTCAGGGCCTTTACACGTGTTGCTCCATAGACCTGGGGTCACATTGCATCTTTCAACTTGTAGCTCACGTGGCCCCTCCTCCAGGAAGCCTTCATTAATCCACTTCCTGGCCTCTGAACTATCTTAGGTACGTTCATCTGTCCTCTTTTAATGCCTGCTGTGACAAATAAAATTTAAGAACTTCTACTGACTTTACTAAAAATCGTCTTATCTATTTGTTTATCTACCTCCTCTGGACTATGAGTTTCATGAGGCTCACGGCAGTAAATAACCAAAATTCTTTACAGACTAGTTCAATGGCTCAATGCACAGAATAAATGATTGATCACAGCAGAGCTGTTTCTGTAGATAGTGAGCTCTCCTTCACTAGAGGTAACCAAGTGAAAGCTGAAGGACTAGTCCTAGAGAAAGTATGTGTCAGATAAAGGACAGAACAGTCTTCAGGGCGTTCCCCAACCCTGACAGTCTACACTTGAGCTGCCAGTCAAGTGCTTTTCTTATTCCAGGATGCAAAAGTATTCAAGGCTGGATGAAAGGACTGCTTCCTGGGCTCTTCTCTGCAAGACTGTAACACAGTCCAGATACTCACTTTCAAGCTGCTTCCCCAACTCTTCTTGAATAAGCCGACGCAGCATTTCCATGGATGGAGACTCCCCCTAGGAGGAAGGGAAGGTGGAGTCATTCATCTTCCCGGTAACTTCTGCCACCTAAGAACCCTGAGGACTCGGGAAACCAGGAAGTTCGTAGGTGGTATATACCCACACAGGGAAGCACATGTTCCTAGCCCAATCTTTTCCACATCTCTAATCCCTTCCTCCCTTCTCTGTTATGCAGGCAGCATCATCCCATTTTACAAAGCAACCCGGACTCTGGGCTCTCTGAGCCACTGCTGCCCTTCCTTCCATACCCTTCTAGCTTATTCACGGGATTTCCTTCCTGCTCAAGCCACTGTGCCCGTTGATTCCACTCATATTCCCTTCTTAGCAGTGGACCTGGGTGATCTGGCCCCTAATCTCTGCTGCCAAAGTGTGTCCACCTTTCGGACATAGCCTACAGGCTGCCTTCTATGTGAACTCGTGTGGATTTCCCCTGCCTGGCTACTTGGCCACTCTGGTTCCCATGGTCTGCTTTTCCCTGCTTAGGTCCACTGTGGCTCCAAACAACTTTCTCACCAAGTCCTGGTGCTTGGTCCACAGAAACTGATGAGTTTGACAACCAGAGGAGCAAGTGTTATCTCCAAGCTCACACAGTGGCATGTGATTCTTAGAAGAACTTAGAGGAGCTGTCCTCATGCTGTACAGAGCTGGTCCCTTCCTGTCTGACTGCTCCAGGGCACTGTCTACCCCTCAAGGGCAGGGGTCTTACTGTGCTCATCTCTGTAGCCCCATACCTGGCATGAGATAGATTCCATTTCCTTATTCTTTTATTCTGACCAAGAATCTTTTATGTTAGTCCCAGAATTCTCATCACTGCCCATAGCAGCAGGACTGGCAGAACTTGGCAAAGCTCCAGGAGGGCTTTGGAAGCCAGCTGAGTGTTCTAGCCTCTCAACTGACTTGGCCAAGAGACAGGCTCTGGTTGCCTGGCGTCTTTCAGGGCAGCTGAAACCCAGGCTGACCACAGCCACCAGGAACTGACGCGACTGCAGAGCATCAGAAGTGGCAGGGACATGGAGGTCATCCAGACCTGGGCTCTGAGAAATACAAGGGTCTCCAGAAGACCATATGGGCTGCTGAGCAGGAAGGGGTGGTCACATGGACTTCCACCAGGGGAGCTCTGCGTTTATCTTTTTATAGCCCGTGTATGCCTGTGTCATGAGATTGTGTAAAATGAAAGTGCTGCTACTAGAATAAAGGTTGTTTAAAGAAAGAAAAAAACACACTCTAAATAAGCCCTTGTTCCCAGCTTTGGAAAAAGAGAGATGCAGGGGGAAGAAGGAGTACTCTATGTCGGCAGATACAAGAGTGGCATAGCCAGGCATCAAAATGGATGGTGAACCATCCCACAATGAAGTTCAGACCCCTGGGAGCTGGGTGTCTTCTCAACTGCCTTTTGCACAAGGTCCTGCGCAGGAGAGTTCTACAGCCCAAGAAATGAAGTCTTAAGGATTCATTACCACTGAGGAAGAGGGTTGAACAGAAGAGGGACTATTTTTGAGCGTTTCTTAAGCTAGGCACATTATTTCACTTGATCATCATAAATCAAAAGAGGATTTTGTTTTCCCTTTTTGCAGACAAGGAACGGCAGATTCGGAGAGGAAAAGTAGCCTGCCCCAGATCACACCTTCAGTCACTGGAAGACTGGGATCTGTAATCTGGTGCCTCTGAAGTGCACACACTTCCCTGGCTCCCCCTTAGGCCCCGAGGAGCCCCGAGTCCAAAGCCATATGAGCATCCTTACCCTCAGTCCTGGAAATCCCGGTTGGCCTGGAGGCCCTGGGGGTCCAGCTGGTCCGTTCTCCCCAGGTGGTCCTTGGGGACCCATCAGGCCTGTGTGGCCTTTGTGGCCTGGGATTCCAGGGTCCCCGGGCTGGCCCTTTCCACCAGGAGGTCCTTTGTCACCTTTGATCCCAGGATCTCCCTAAGGAGGAGAGAAGCATATCAGCATGTGTCTCAGGGCTGGAAGCTGTACCCCATGCAGCTGCAAAAGGGGTTCCCCCAGTCTGCCTCTTAGGTCACTGAAAGGGAGACCTTGGCCCTGGGTGGCCCATGTGTGGCTTGGGGTGAGAAGAGCCCCAGAATCCATCACATGCACTGTCCTGATTGTACAAATGAAAATATGGGCAGCCTGGGCAAGATGTTGTGACCCCATCATTAGCAAAAATATTTTTTGCTATAGTCCCAGCTACTTGGAAGGCTGAGGTGGGAAGATAGCTTGAGGCCAGGAATTTGAGACGGCAATGAGCTATGATCATGCCACTGCACTCCAGCCTGCGTGACAGAGTGAATCCGTTTTTTAAAAAAGAAAGCAAAAGGAAAAAGAAAACATGCAGGGCCCAGAGACAGAAAGCCACCAGCCCACGTTCACACAGGGAGTTTATAGAGAACAGTATAAGAATGTTGATTGCAGAATTCCAATCCTATTCTCAATCCCAAGAGTGCAGCTCCTCGGACTGCCTGGAGAAGGCTGGCCCTGGCAACCGAGACTGACGGTGGAGCTGCCGACCCCTTTCTGGCCCGGCTTTGCTCTCTAGAGACAGTGGTCCTCTCTCAACAGAGGTGTCTCCCTCCCAGGTCATCTCCCTCTCCTTTCTCTCAGCTCTGGGGAGTTCACAGAGGATTATCCAATGGCCTTCAACGCTGCCTAGGGCTCATCTCTCCCCACAGCTGACCCAGAGGTGGAAGTGCTGGACCAACGATTTGGGAACTATGGCAAGCCCAGGGCAGTCCAGTCCTCTGCCGTTATGTGCTACTGTGTGTTTGACCAGCAAGTTCAAATGATTAGTTGGTCTGAAAATACGGCAGCCACATTAATGGCCTCAGAGATAACGGAACTCCATTGCTGGGATATAGCAGAGAAAGGGAGGCACAGGGAGAAAAAGAAGAGACACCAGATGGTAATTGTACATGTGTGGCATGGCTGAGAACATGAACCAGAGCCACAGAAAAGGAAAACGGTGCAATCACCAAACCATCTCTAACATACGCACTTAAATGAAAAATGCAAGGAGTGAGACAACAGATAACATATGACATGCTCAGAGTGGGGAGGGGGTTAAATACAAGGTAAATGCACATTTATAACACACACCACACACAATTCTGTGTGCGCAGACTCCCTCCGAAAAGATAAAAAGCCAAAGCACTGTGATAGACCCTGGAGAGGGGATGGGGCTAAGGGGTGAGATGGAAGGGGCACATAATTTTCATTGCATTCACTTGTCCTGCAGTTTTCACTGTTGAACAATGTACCTGTATTGCTTTTAATATTTCAACAGTAACCCAAAATCAGTGAATTCAAAAATAATAATTTAGCCAGGTCCAAAGAAGTCACTTCAATTTTCCAAGCGTGAAGCATTTCACAGGACGTTGCAATCTCTGTCAGTGATCTTGAATTCAGAGGTCTAGCAAAGTCCTGATATTTGTACACCTGGATGCCAAGGCCCTATCTCATGCATGGTACAGCACTTTTTATTCATTAAAAGTCTCACAATCACTTTGTGGTGACAAGACTTGTCCCATATTTCAAATGTTCCCAGGAGTACAAAGAAAAGGGTAGTCTAATGGCTCCCTGGCAACGTGCCATGAAAGCACTTAACATGGTAAAGGCAAGCTCTCCGCGTATCGATTAGGTATTAAAGAAGAGATGCCATTGGTGGCCTGAGTTCCTTGGCTCCCAACCAAAATTCAAGCCCATATCCTGTGCCAATAGCTCCCACGGGCTCCTGAGTTGCATTCTCGGGGGGGATCATCAACGCCTTCTCAGCCACATGTCCCTCATGTCCCTGGCTCCATCGCTCAGGAACCGACAGCCACGGGATAGAGGAATCAAAGTCATGGGAAGGAGACAGGAGGAAGATCCAGGGGGGAGAATCCCTGAGACTCTGCCCCCACTTTTCTCACTCCTCTGGCTGTGGGAGAAGCCAGCCGGCTCCCCACCCACCCCACTTGCGAAGAAAGCCGAGATAAATTCTTTTCAGGACCATAGAAAACAAGCGGGGGTGGGCTGGGGGTGCCTGGGACGTCCGTGTCCGTGTCGTGCAACAGTGTGACAGCGTGAGGCTGACCAAACGCAGGATTGTGGGCAAACGAGACGCATAAAGCCTCCAAAGGGAGCAGCAGTCGTGAGTGTGAGAACACGTCCGCCTTCCACAGGCTCTTCAGCAGAAAAAGAAGAAGAAAAAGTCTTTTCCCCGTTGTTTTTTGGAGAAATGAAATGTAAAGAAAGGCTTTCTAACACGAAGGCAATTCATTATGGGAAAATCTGTTCCCTTGTCACCTCCAGCGACAAATTTGGCTCCTGGCAAATTGGCACTTCGGGAGCTGAGCCCGTCTCGGCGGGCATTCGCACACGGGGAGAAAGAAATCTGTCAATGTCTCCCAAGGCTTGCCTTTGAATCTCTAATTATGATGATTTTAGTCCTTAAACTAATAACCAAAAAGAAAAAAAGGAAAAAAATAATAATAACATCAAGTACAAACAATACCGAGAGGAAAAGAACCTCCCTTTGTGGGGCTGGTGATCATCCAGGAAAAAGTGAACAAAATCACGACAGGCGGCGTGATCCAGGCAGGTGTTTACTAACTGCCTTGGACAAAGGCCAGGCTCAACATCCCGTGGCCACTGTGCAAAGGTTACATTTGATGTGTTCAAGGTGCCTGTGCTCTCCACTCACCCTTTCTCCTTTGAATCCAGGCTCTCCAGGCTTCCCAGGGACTCCCTGCAAGGAGAAGGAAAGGACAGTCATTACCCCAGGCCCTCTGCACTGGTGTCCTTGCCTCACTGGATATTCTTCACAGTCCTGCATGCTGAGGACAAGGGATCCTCAAGAGACAAGCTCCCCCGAGGGCTCTTTTCTGATTTATGCCTACATGGTGGGGGGGCAGGGGCACACTGTGTCTTCTCTCCTTTCCTCCTGGCACTGTCTGCCTTTGACTGATGGCACCAGCCCTGGGTTGGCCACTCCAGATTCCTCCCCTACCTCTTGTGGGATAAACCCCACTCCCTTTAACATGCCCAGGAGGCCCTGCATGAATTGTTGTCTTCAACAGGCTGTCACTGCCCTGGATGGCTCTAGTGCAGGGGACAGACAGTTCTACAGTCTCATGGCCTCTGTTCCTTGTCTTCCCTGTGCCTGCAGCATGCTCCCCACCTCTCTGTCCAGATACCTGCTTCCCACCTTGCCTGCAGGTCTCCTCTTCAGGAAGCCCCCCCGATCACCCAGCATTTGGAGAAGTGGCCCTCTTCTATGTTCCCACAGTCCCCACCCCCTCCCGGAGGGCAGTCACATCAGGGAACAAGGGACACAGCCCGCAGTGCCCACTGCTTCTGTCATTGTCTCCACCTGGAATGTCTCTTTCTTCCCTCTTTGCCCTCAGCTCCTCTGCCATCTCCTCTATAAAGCGTTGACTAATCCCTCTGGCCAGTGTCCATTCTCACGCATGGGTTACTTTCCTGCCAGCTGACACCTAACTTCCTTTCTCCCCAGATAGGATGACCAAGGTATGCTTGTCTGCCTCCCTCTTAGACAGCACACATTTGGAAAGCAGAGCTTGATATTGGGGAAGGAAATTCAGCCCAGGGGCTCTTTTCCCATCTCTTGGTTGATAGACTCTACATTGATTGAAGAGAAGAAAGTCAAAGAGAGTACTCTTGAGCTCTTCTGAGCCTGGCCATTTCAGCCTCAGAAACATTCATTGCATCCCTTTCATGCAGGTGCCATGTTCAGCCCTGAGACCTATGCAGAGGACAGAGATCCTCATTCTCACAGAGTTCACAACCTGTCCATGAGGTGGAGGGGGGTATGAGTTGATTATAACACAAGGCAGACTGATTTAATTTCTGTAACATAATTACCAAAAGCTGCCTCGGTATTCCTGGGTGAATCTGTAAGTTGGGAAGCACACAGCCTTGAAAGTTGGATAAAATTTAACAACAAAAGGTGGCAGGAAAGGCATTCCAGGTGGGTGGAAGAGTGAGGACCAAGCCTTGGATGGGAGAAGGTGGAGACATATTGGGCATGGGGAAGCAGGAGGCTCCCATTCTAAGAGGAGATCTGGATCATATCTGGAAGACTTAGGATGCCTGCTTAGCCTAGAATTTATTCGAGAAGTCCAAAGAGAACTTGTGTAGGCAGCAGCCCAAGTACAAGCACATGGGGCTGACACAGCCCTCAGAAATGGGAACTATGGGTATTTCCTCTTTACCTCAATCCAGGAAGCAGAGGAAACAGTGCTTGGGCAACGAGTGAATGATGCACCCAGTGAGTGGCACCCTATGGCTGGGGTGAGAAGTAAACACTTTCCAAATATGAAGCTATCTGATTCAGCTTCAAGGAAGTGACCACCTCCCTCCAGTTAAGAACATGACCCAAAGGCACAGGGTAAAAATGCATCTTCCTCATTCAAGTGGGAGGATGCAGGGCTTGAAACGGAGAAGCTAATTTCCATAGACCTACTTTCTCTGCATTCAATCATTCTTCTGTTCATCTCTCATCAAATATTTTTGGTATCTAGCCAGTGCTGGTCTCCTGGGCTACAGCAGAACAGAGCAGGGTGCTAAAACCAAGCATTGTGGGGGGTCTGCTTTGCTTCAGTGTCAAAGAAAGTTGGCAAAGGCAACATTTCAACTGAGACCTCAGGATGAGTAGGAATAAGCATGGGTAAAGAGAGCCCTCGGAAAAGAACTTGGTGTGTCTCAGGAGCTAAGAGGCCAGCGACTGGAGCTTAGAGAAGGAGGGGAGTGGTGGGACTGTGGCAGCCTGGATTCCATGGAGAGTGCAGGGGGAGGGCAGAGCTGCAGGTTGCACTGCAGCGTCTCCATATGCTTATGCTCTGCAGACCCTCTGTCTTCTGGGTGGAAGACTGTGGAGGGGCAAGGCTGGACAAAGAGAGATCCGTTAGGGGATCACTGCAGTGTTCAAGTGAGAGCAGGTGACAGATTATATTAGAGTCCCAGTGGCAGAGATAGAGAGAACTGGACAAAACCTACAGGTATTTGAAGTCAGAGTTGACAGGATTTGTTGATATCTTGGCTGCTGAGGAATAAACAAGTGAAACAGACATATCAAGACGGTGCCCCTGCACTAGCTACATAATTTGTGGGGCTCCGGGCAAAATTAAAACATGAGCCAGTTGTGGCCGGGCGCGGTGGCTCACGCTTGTAATTCCAGCACTTTGGGAGGCCGAGGCGGGCGGATCACGAGGTCAGGAGATCGAGACCACGGTGAAACCCCGTCTCTAGTAAAATACAAAAAAAATTAGCCGGGCGTGGTGGCGGGCGCCTGTAGTCCCAGCTACTCGGAGAGGCTGAGGCAGGAGAATGGTGTGAACCCGGGAGGCGGAGCTTGCAGTGAGCCGAGATTGCGCCACTGCACTCCAGCCTGGGTGACAGAGCCAGACTCCGTCTCAAAAAAAAAAAAAAAAAAACAAACAAACAAACAAAAAAACATGAGCCAGTTGTTCAAAAGGCATTAAGAATTTCAAAACAGTGAAGTAGACAGTGTTAAGGCAAGTGTGGGCCCTTCTAAGCCCAGGGCCTGGGCCTGCATAGACTGCCCATTGGTGGGAAAGGGTTGCCAAGGGCTGAGTGGGCGTGTGATACTTGCCTCCTTGCCTGGGACTCCTTTCTCTCCTGGTTCTCCCTGGAAAACAGGACAGAATATCAGTGGCTCTGCAGCATCAGCCCAATGTCAGTACCAAGACTGTCTTTAAAACTGACATTTCCACTCAAGTCATGTTCCAGCAAAGACAACAGTCGATGGTCTACCTGGCCAAGGACATCCCAGACAGGCTCTCTGGCCAGCCTGTGCAGGGGGAGGCAAAAAATCACCCCAGGTTAGGAAGAAGAGCCACGGGTTAAGAGCTCCTTGTCAATGGGATGGGTATGACTCCACCAAGAGGGCCTCCAGGATATCAGTTTTACAAATAGTCCTGTTGTGGTCAGGAGGCCTCTCTGAGAAGTAGGCTCACAACGTGTGAAACAAGAAGCCAATAAGACACTAGACTCCAGGTTCAATTCTTGGCTCCTCCACTGTTTGGCTCTGTGACCTTAAACAACCTCCCTACAACTTCCATAAGCTCTCTGTGCCTCAGTGTCTTCATCTGTAAAATGAGAACTGTGGTTGTAGCTGCCTCAAGGATTACTGTGAGGTGTCAACGTGTTAGTTCTCCTAAGCACACTGGGCAGCGGCAGGCATATAGTGAGGGCTGGACAAGCACCCCACTCTTACCATGACTCAGGAGCAATTGCTGCAGTGCATCCACAGGAGCGGGTGCCCGGCTCTCAGTAGCAGCAGATTATTAACAAGGGGATGGAGAAGGAGACTTGGCCTTTAGCAAGGGAGTGAATAAGCCCACATAAAAATCAGTGAATGGGACCATGCAAAGCCTGGGCAGCATGGTAGAAAAGGGTAAGAGGAGCTACCACCTCCAACGGGCTGGGCTTGGCTGGCAGTGGGGCACGCGGAGGGGTCAGAATTAAACTGGAGGGGATGGACAAGAACATGGGTAAGCTCTCTACTCTGGTATGTTACATGCAAGCCTCATTCATCACATCAGCAGTCCAAGGAGTGGACGGCAATATGCAGATGACACCAGAGGGCTCCACTTGGAAATGTTCGAATCCCTCAGCATCTCCCTGTCCAGAAACTTTGTAAAGATTACCTTACAGCTTCCCCCTGCCTTAAGCTGTCAAGTCAGGGGACCTTGACTCAAGGACGAGTTGGAGTGCAAACCTACCACGTGGCTTTGAGTAAATCACTTACATGTTCTGACCCTATGGCTCAAACTTGCTCACCTTTACAATTATTTCCAGGGGTCCTTCAAGTTCTAGGATCATAATCAACACCATTGTCCCACCACATGCATCATTACAATGGTTTGTATTTATTGAGCACCTGCAGTGGGTGAGGAACCATTGCTGATCCCTTTATATGAATGATTTCATTTAATCCTCAGAAGTATATGCTGTCCTTATCCTCATTTGCATAATGAGACAGCTAAAGCATAAGAGGTTACGACACTTTCCTAAGATCTCATGATTAAGGAGTGATGGCACTGAGATTGCCATGCAGGTGTGACCTCTGGGCACTCCGCTGTCTCCTAAACCATGATGCAACTTTGACCCCACACAGGTCATCATGGCCTGAGCAGACAGAACTGAGGACACAGGAGGTGGCAGGAAAGGTACTGCATGTGAACATCACAACCTGGAGCCAGGTATCTTGGGCCCCATTGGGGTTCTCTGCTTACCGGAGGCCCCCGGGGACCCAGGAAGCCAGGAAGTCCTGGGCTGCCATTTTCCCCTTTGCTTCCTTTCTGGCCCTGCAAAGAGAAAACTGAGAATTAATTCCTCCAGGTCATGTACCAACTCAAGCAGATTCGGAAACCTTGTGACCACTCTGAAAACAAAAGGCCTGAGACATCCACACAGCACACAAATCCTCCCATGATGGAGGGGCATGGGTTAGGAAAAGACACGGGGTCTTGGGACTCCTGGTAGTGCTGTCACAGGCAGGGGAAGAAGATGAGAAGTCTCCCTGTAAACAGCCAAGGGTCTTTCCATTCGAAGCAACCAAAACAAACTGAGACAGATATTTAACAAAGAACCTGAGATGTGCGGAGCTCTCCAAGGAGTGCTCTAGTGAGATGGCATACCACTGCCCATGAGGCGGCCAAAGCTCACTTGGTAGAATCACATTTTGGGAAAGGACTTTGGGAATTTTTCAACTTCAACTTTTCTGTGGAGCCATCGTGCATGGGTCAGTACTTCCAGGATCAACTCTGCACTAGGGGAGGTGATGGGTCCAGCCTCATGACCCAACCCCACCTCCTCTGTTCTGTCTCACAAGCAGCAACAGGTGCCATACCATAGCCCATGAGGGAGGTCATTACGTTTGCTAGGAAGCTGGATTCCTTTTGCATAGCTGTCCCTAGTCCAACAAGATGAGGGTCTCTGCTAGGGTGATTAGATGCCGAGTTTGCCTGGAACCAGTAGGTTTCCCAGGATGCAGGATTTTCCAACTGTGAAAGTTCCTTGCAAACTGAGATGAACTGGTCACCGCAGTATCCGAAGTACCAAGTCCTGGTCAGCCCATTTCCCAGTACAATTGACAGTTGACTCACACCTTACAGGTGGCCTTCTGAGTCAGGTGGCCAATTTTAGCAAGTAAAAATACAAGAAGACTAGATTGGAAGGAGAATAGTGGCCAGAGCTTTTCTCATCCAACCCTAGAACCCATTAAAGAACCATCTTCCCCACCATGTCTTCCCACCTACCAGGACTAAACCCCAAATCCTGTATTTGCTATCTAGCTGGCCAGGACTCTGTTGATTGGTACGCACCCTCTCTCTACTACCTGCCCACTGAGCTCTCTCTGCTACCTACCTGTTGATCCTTTTGGTCTCCCACCCCCGTCCCTACCTCCATTCCCAGGCTGCACACTTTCTTTGTCATCTGAGGTGGTAAGGGTTATTCAGTCTGACCTTGTCCTCCCATCCTCTGGAAACATCAAACTTCTACCCTACAACCTCGTTAAACATTTTTTTAAAAAGTGTTTGTTTTGGGTGCCTGTGGATGTAGACCATAGATGCCTATGGTTATAGTCAACAAAGAGCCAACAGCATGATGTGTACTTTAGACCTTAAAAAATGGCCCCATGGAGCCTCTTACCTCCAACCTATTTCTACCACTCAAACCCATATGTCCCCACCGATGCTTCTAGGGACAGAGGCTGGACAGTCTGTAATGTGAGCCACAAGCTCTTTCAAAGCTCACCCCGATGCCATCACATAGCAGCCAAAGAGAACTCACAGGGGTTCCTGAAGGACCAGGCTCTCCTGGAGATCCCGGTGATCCATTCTTGCCCTGGTGGAAGAAACAGAGATAATTATCCTGCCAGGGCATCAAAGAGCAGGACAGTGGAACAAAGAGATAGACTGATACACAGGACTTGGTTTTACACAGAATCTGTTACTCTAGCCAGTGTGGCTCTCAGTCAACCACTTCATTACTCAGAGGATGTTTCTCAACTTCTAAAAGGAACTTGTAATATTTAATTCATAATATTGTTGTGAAATTAAATGAGTCCATGGGCATGAAAAAGTCTAGCCTGGCGAATGGTGCCCACAGCTGAGGCACAGTAAATAATCATGACCACATTCATTCATTCATTCATCTATTCATCCTTCCATTCAGTTGCTGTGTTGAAGAACAAACAAACCATCTAACACAACACAGCTTACACACAATTGCTCACACTGCCACAGTGCTGGTCTCAGCTTAGGAAGCATGCCCATGCACTTATCTCCTTGTACGCCCCAACTAAGGAGATCATTATACTCTGATTTAAAATACATAGATACTGAGGCACAGAGAAGAAAAATGGCTTGTGCAGGGTCATGCAGCTACAAAATGGAAGGTCCACTCACTCCAGATTCCAGGACTGGGGCTTCCAAGTCTAATGTTCTCTAACTTCACAGAGATACATCGTGCGCATTCATAGTTTCGGTGAATACATTTAACAAACAGGACCCCAGTAGAGTAAAAACAAGAAAGCTCAAGAATGTTCTTGGCTACTCCCTTTCAGGATCAGACAAATTTCTATTAAGCCAAAAATTCACAGCTTCAATTCCCCAGGCTGTGTTGGTCTCTTCCTCTGCCCACCACACTCCCCCACCCAGGGCACATTCCCGTCGGCTGCTGTGTCTTTACCTGGCTCTCTTCCCCACCATGAGTAACCCAAAGGCAGAGTCTATGCCTTGTCATTCTTTATATTTCCAGCCTAGGAGGAGAGAGCCTCCTTGTGTGTCTCCAATGCAGTGCCAGACACACAAGAGGCTTGCTGCTAACTAATAAACCAAGGACATCCTAGAGAATCACTCTCCATTGACCCTTTAACCAAAAGGTGTGAATGCCCTCTAATCTGTGAAGCATGTATTCACAAATGTGTTGGATTCATGGAAGCATGTTCCACTATAAAGTAGCTGATGCTGACCGGGCACTTCTTACATGCCAGACTTCTTCTAAGAGCTTTGCATTTTGCATGTCTTAACTCATTCATTGCTCACATCAGACACAAACATCATCACCCTTTTACAAATGGGGAAACTGAGGCTCAGAAATGCTAAGCCACCTGCCTGCAAGGCAACGGGAGGAGCTGAGATCTGAACATAGGCAGCACTGATTCCATCTCACACTGCTCTGCCCCTCCTTAAGGACATGGCTTATGGGTCAGCAATCATAAATACAGCTTCCACCTTGAGCCTTCAAAGCACATGCATGGCCATGGCCTCATGTCACTGGATCCTGCCGGGAATCATGCAGCACAGACATCTTTCTTCCCATATCCCAGAACCCCCATCACAGACCTGCCAGGGATCGCTGAGCTAGTAAGGTCTAAAATCAGAGCAGCCAGCTGGATTTGTGGACTGCTTACCCATACTCGGCCCTTCCGCGAACACTGCATAACGCTTCTCCCTGCACCTTCCTCCGCCCACCAACCCATCTGCGTCCCTCTAAAAATATGTACTTTGCCTTATCCCTATGGAAATTCTATGTCTCCTCCTTCTTTCTCTAATCTTCCCTTTGCAGGGAGGATAAGGGCCAAGACACAGTAGCATACGGTGCCAACACAGGCCATGTGCACAGAAGACAGGGTGGTTCTGGGCGGCTGCCTGTGCTGTTTGCACTCGAGGCCTATTGGGGCTGGGACCTGGTTCCCTCCTGGGCTGCAGAGTCACTCCTGTGTCCTGCTCTCCCTCGCCAAGCTCCTTGGGTCTCTGCTTCCCAGGAATGGAAACCACAGCTCCCCTTTTCAACCCTTTTGAGCTCCAAACTCCTATTCTAAGACCCCTCCTTCCAGGATGATCTTTGTGACAAGGACTTCGAGCACACACCAGCCAGTCTGGGTGTTCGAGCTGTGGGCTCTTGAATGAGAATGCTGGAGTCCAAATCCTGGCTGTGCCACTGACTTGCAGTGTGATCTTGGGCAAGTTACTAGACTTCTCTGTGCCTCCATTTCTCATCCGTGAATGGGGACAGCAATCACACCTGTCTCACAGGGTTTGGGGAGAAAATGAATGAATCATGTAAATGCCTCATGCAGTCCCCAGCACTGAACTCCACTCCACTGGTGCTTGTTGGAAGCTAGTGGCTGTGAGGTGGTTGCCATATGGCCTATTCTTACCCCTGGGTGGCTATAGATTTTAGAGAAAGCAAAATGAAAGTTTTCAGGCCACACATACATTCACAATCATCACAACTATTGACAGAGGCACTCTATACATATTCAGTGTCTAGTTCAAAGTTGTGTGACCTTGCCAGAATCCTTCTCCTCACTCAGAAAAGCACAGAAATTTCAGTGGAGTAAAAATGAGGATGTCAGAGAAAGAACTCAGAACTATTCTGTGTTTAAAAACGA
The DNA here is from genome assembly GCF_009828535.3 of Hylobates moloch. Lineage (NCBI taxonomy): Eukaryota > Metazoa > Chordata > Mammalia > Primates > Hylobatidae > Hylobates > Hylobates moloch. The sequence goes on from NW_026652284.1 coordinate 118,955,724, forward strand.
GGTAGATATTTGGCAAACTTCAGCAGCTCATTTTTGGTATCAAATTCCTTATGATGTACCCGAGAATTGATAGGAGCAAGCTAGAACCACACAGCAGCCTTTGGGGGCCTTGGGATTTCAGGGCCACCCTCCACCCAGCGTGTGGTACGTGAAGCCCTTCACAATCTCACCAGGCCAGCTGCCTTCTTCCACCTCACACACCTGTTCTGAGTACTCTCTGCTTTCCAAATGTCACTTCCCAGCCAACCATGGTGGCTTACACCTATAATTTCAGCACTTTGGGAGGCTGAGATGGGAGGACTGCCTGAGCCCAGGAATCTGAGACCAACTTGGACAACATAGCAAGACCTCATATCTACAAACTTTTTTTTTTTAATTAGCTGGGCATGGTGGTACGCACTTGTGGTCCCAGCTACTTGGGAAGCTGAGACAGGAGAATGGCTTGAAACCAGGAGGTCGAGGCTGCAGTTAACCGTGATCATGCCACTAAAGTCTAGCCTGGGTAACACAGTGAGAGCCTGTCTCAAAAAACGAAGTCACTTCGCTTTCCCTCTTCTGTGCCCTTGAATGTGTTTGCACTCATCACGAATTTGATTGTTGCCCTATGCCAAGAGGCCAGGGAGAGAAGCAGAGCTAAGGCCCCTCTTGCCTCCAGGAATGGAGAAGACCTGGTTTGGGGCACATTCCAAGGGCTGGGCACTGTTCTCTCACTTCACTGGATTACCTTGCTGGATTCTTACAGCCTCCTTGTTCCTTCCAGATTGCCTCCATTTTACAGATGAGAAAACTGAGTCCTGGGAGAAGTGCAGAAACTCACCTAGTTCATGTGATGAATACGGGAGAGGAGGAAATCAAGCCCAGATGGCTGAACTCCAGAATTGAATACAGAAGCCCAGTGAGGGAGCTGGCGGGGACCCAGTCAGAACCACCCCACTCCTGGGGGGCTCTCGAGCAGGGTTTCCCAAATTTGTGTCCTTATCACTCCCTCCCCAGTTGCCTTTTGACACATTTTTTCCTAATCTCTCCATATGAAATGTTAATATCACAGCTAAGCTACACATCTGTTTATGTACTGTATCTGTACCTGCATATGACGCACACTCTTTGACACCTCAAGAATCAGTGTTTTCCCCATGGGGTTGATATCACCCCACTGACAGCTCACACCCAGGGAGCTGGGCTTCAGCTCGTTTGAGTCATTGTGGCCCCATCATGGGAGACCGTGACTCTACCTGCTAAGTTCTGAAAAGAAGGGACATCCAACCTCATAGGACCTGCCGCACACCCCCTCTCTAGGATCTCAAAGACAAAGCCCATGCTTGTCCACAGTAGGATGGAGAATACAGGATTTGGCATCAGAAAGTCTTGGTCTTAAACTGACCTAAAGCTCTTACAAGCTGCATGACCTAGACTTGGGAAGCCAATATTCATTCACTTGTTTATCCCATTACTCATTCAAGAAATACACGACATACAAGCTTTACAAAATAAGCCAGTTGCGAAAGATAAAGTGTTGTGTACAAAATGTGTATTCTATATGCTCGTAGGCACATTGAAAATATTTTAAAAGATACACAAAATGCTTCTAACAGTGGTTTCTGGAGGGTGGGATTGGGTGGGGGTGAAAGGGGAATTTTCTTGTTACTTTGTAACATTCAGTTCTGTCTGATTGCCTCTACAATTAGCATGAATTACATTGTTAATAATATATAGAGAGACACAGATATCAAAGATGCCTTTATGAGATGGCCCCTGGGCTTAAATAGGATAATGTATGCTTTTCTCTTTGCACAGCACTAGGCACCTAAATATCTATTTTTGACCTTCTCCATCCTCTCTCAGGCTGCTCTTAGATAAGAGAAGGATTTGCCTCTGTGCACAAACAGGCAGAGATAACATCCAAATATTTATCAGTCATATGGAATGCTATGGAGTTCAATTGTGTCCCCTCAAAATTTTTAAGTCCTAACATTCAGTTCCTCTGAATGTGACCGCACTGGGAAATTGGATCATTGTAAAGGTAATTAGTTAAAATAAGGTCATATTGTATAGGGTGGGCCCCTTACCCAATAAGGACTGGTTTCCTTATAAAAAGGGGAACTTTGGGCCAGGGGCAGTGGCTCACGCCTATAATCCCAGCACTTTGGGAGGCCGAGTGGGGCAGATCACTTGAGGTCAGGAGTTCGAAAGCAGCCTGGCCAGTGTGGCAAAACCCCATCTCTAGTAAAAATACACACACACACACAAAATTAGCGGTGTGGTGACACACGCCTGTAATCCCAGCTTCTCGGGAGGCTGAGGCAGGAGAATCGCTTGAGCCCAGGAGGCAGAGGTTACAATGAGCCAAGATCACGCCACTGCACTCCAGCCTGGGTGACATAGCAGGACTCTCCATCTCAAAAAAAAAAAAAAAAAAAAAAAAAAGCAGAGGGCCGGGTGCGGTGGCTCATGCCTGTAATCCCAACACTTTGGGAGGCCAAGGTGGGCGGATCATGAGGTCAGGAGATAGAGACCATCCTGGCTAACACGGTGAAACCCCATCTCTACTAAAAATACAAAAACTTAGCCAGGCATGGTGGCGGGTGCCTTTATTCCCAGCTACTCGGGAGGCTGAGGCAGGAGAATGGCGTGAACCTGGGAGGCAGAGCTTGCAGTGAGCGGAGACTGCGCCACTGCACTCCAGCCTGGGCGACAGAGTGAGACTCCATCTCAAAAAAAAAAAAACAAAAAACAAAACAGCAAGGGGGTGGATTTTTGGAGAGAGACACAAGCAGAGAGAACACAATGTGAAGATGAAGGCAAAGGCCAGGGTGGAGCCCGCACAAGCCAAGGAACGCCCTAGAGAGCCAGCAAAGCCCCAGTTGCTGGGAGACACACCAGGAATGATTCTTTCTCAGCCTCAGAAGGAACCAACCCTGTTGTTCTGAATGTCAGGCTTCTGGCCTCCAGAACCATGAGGCAACACATTTCTGCCACGTACCACATTCCATTCATGGTACTTGGTTACAGCAGCCTCGGGAAACTAAACTCTAGCAAGCACCAACCCCTAGTGTGGCCCAGAGCTAGAGCAGAGCCTCGGGGCAAGGTCCTATAGAGCTCCAGCAGTGCCTGGTGGCACCTTTGTAATTTTCATATTGTTGTGGGGGACGGTCCCAGAAAAGAATCTGGGTGTTGGGGGAGGTGACTAGGGGGACTTAGGGGGGCAGCTATTTACCAACTGCTAAAACATATTACAATTTTTTAACAATATACACAATGGCACCAGAGGGAACTAACTAAATATCATTGGGTAAAAGGCCCTGTAATAACATGAAGCACATTAGTCGTAAAGCAAAACTCACCGGTGGGCCCCTTGGTCCTTGGGGACCCTGTGGCCCAGTGGGTCCAGTGTCACCCTGGAACAAAGAGAGAGAGGTGGTGTCATCATCAAGGCACTGTGTGAAGATGATGGCGTCACAATTTCAAGTGTTAACCAAACATTGCCAAGTTACCCAAAGGAACCAGCAAATTGTCCAGCATGTTTCATCATCAACTGTCCATTATTCCAAATACGGACAAACTCCCTTCCTGTGGGTGAGTACATGCACGCAAGCCCGCGTTTGTGCATCCATTTATTCAGTTACTTCTTAGACATCCTCCACCTGGTCCCATAGGGGTTTCAGGTGGCTCCGTCTTGAACTAAGAGAAGCAATCAGAGGAGAGAACCTCTCTTGAAGTTCTTTTCCTGATTCTCTAGAAGGTGACATGGAACCATTCATGTCTGGGTCACCAGGGCGAGAAAACCATGCCACGCAGGTGCATAGCATCTTCCAGCTTGCTAAGCAGTGCGATTCACCACCACCTTGCAGAGTCTTCCAAGTGGCCCTGTGACAGGGGCATAATCCTAACCATGTGATGGATAAAAAATCAGAAACTTGGACATGCTCCTACAGAAAATAGACTGAAAAACACTCTAGAAAATGGATTTTTAAAACAACAGTCAAGTGGCTAAGATGGAAGGAAGGAACCATAGCCCATCACCTGGCATCCCAGGGTCCCATCCCAGCTCTACCCCAGTGTACTGGGCGAGCTGACCTCAGTCACATTCCTGCCTGGGCAGCACCCTGCATCACCTTTCCTACAAACTGAAGTGCAGGGGGAGGGGATGGACTGTATCATGATTCTCAAGCTGCCCTTCAGCTTCTGAGAAGCCCCCTTTTGGGTGGGGTTGGGGTGGGCTCTGCTTTTAGCTGTATGCATAGGGCTCCACACACTAGACTGATCTTGTAAAACAGACTCCACAGCTAAGAAAGCACATGCGAACTAGACCAGATTTCTCCTAAGTATCCTTTCCAGCTCCATCATTCCTGGGAGCAGATCAGCCACAGGGGCCATGTGCTCCAGTGTGTCAAGAGCCATTGGGGAAGAGCCCACTTCATCAATTTAAAGGCAGGTCCTGAAGGACCCACATGGTGGGCATGAGACCACTTTGTACCTCAGTACCTGGTGCCTCGGTGTCTGATCAAATGGCCAGTTCCATGACGCCACTCTGCATCCCATATGTCCGGCTACCCTGCAGGACACCACATGCAAAGGGATGGTCCCTGGGGGATGTGGAGCTGGTGGATTCTGGGCTCCAGGCAATCTATTCCTGCCTGTGACTGTCTGGGTGACCATAAGTCAGTCCCTTAATCTCTCTGGATCTCAAATTTTTCATTTGTACACCTGGGGTCAAAATTTCCCTTGTTCCGGCCCCGCACAGTGGCTCACACCTATAATCCCAGCACTTTGGGAGGCCGAGGCAGGTGGATGACCTGAGGTCAGCAGTTTGAGACCACCCTGACCAACAAGGTGAAACTCCGTCTCTACTAAAAATACAAAAATTAGCCTGGCGTGGTGGCAGGTGCCTCTAGTCCCAGCTACTCGGGAGGCTGAGACAGGAGAATTGTTTGAACCCTGAAGGCAGAGGTTACAGTGAGCTGAGATTGCACCAATGCACTCCAGCCTGGGCGACGGAGTGAGACTCCATCTCAAAAAAAAAAAAATTTTTTTTTTTTTCCTTGTTCTGCCGAGATCCCAACACCAAATAAAAGGGAGAGCCATTCGAGCGTTGTACAATTAACACAGCACACGGTGATGGCGGTGAGGGGTGTGTGGTTTCTTTGAGCACTGCAGAGCCCGAGAGATGGAGAAATAATCCAGGAGAAACTCTGAAATGCCTCTCAAGTCCGTTTAAGGCTGGACCCAACAGGCCTATCATTTGTACCAATGGACAAATCATGACTGATCCAGAGAAGCTTCCTTATCAACCATAAAGCCCAGGTACCCACCCACCGGGTTGGAGGCGCCAATCTCATCCTTGCCAACCAATCCTGTGACGTCATCTGTGTGCCTCTTGGCAGTGCTGCCACCAGCCATTGTGGGGCAGTTTCTGGGTGTCACTTCCTTGATACCCCCACCCCCAGCCCCAGCCCAGCCAGGTCCCACAGGACCCCACTTACATCTTTTCCTGGTAACCCTTCCTGACCAGGAGGCCCCATGGCACCAGGCTCTCCCTAGGAACAAAAAGGCCTGCTATTAGGGAAGGAGATGTTCAGCCACTGGCTGCCTCAACCACAGGGGCACCTGAGGAGCTGGGAGAGGTGGGGAGACCCAGGAGCCCTGTCAACTCCGTACGCAGAGCCCCAGCCCTGAGTTGAGGTCTGTGGCACACCCAAGGCCAGCTGTGAGTGCCTGGAGCCATGCTGTGCCTCTCTGTGCAGCTCAGGCAGGGAAGAACAGCAGCTGAAGGCTCTGGCATCTACACTTGGAATGCTGCCTCCTTATCTGCTCATCCACTTGACCCTCTCTACACCTGTGCTTGCTCCTTGGTATCTAGATCATGCAAGGGATCTAACCAGCTGACCCATAATGTCACTTCCATTCTGGGCATTCAGAGGAGGCAGAGGAGTTAAAGGATAAGAAAATAGTCTCTGGAGTCTTCCCATCTGGGTTAAGAGTGATGCTTTCCATATATAAGCTCTAGGACCTTGGGAAATCACCCATGTCCTCTGGGCCTCAGTTTCCTCCTCTACAAAAAGCACCTAATAACAGCAACCACCTCACAAGGCTCAGGACTGACGTGCATGACACACCTGAGTCCAGACTGATTCGGCCAAACTGGTTGGCCGTGATAATGTCTGGCCCCCAGAAAAACCACCTGAGGGAATTAGGCCAAGAGGTGGGGATGGTGCTTCGAAGGTGTCCCTGTGCTGGCCTGCTCCATGCTAGTGTGCTCCGTGTCCTCTCTCGGGTAAGGCACTGCCATGGCCTGCAGGCTGCAAGAAACTTCTGTCTGGGAAGTGTAAGCTCTGCCCACCTGGGGGGACCTCCAAAGTGAGGCGCCCACTTACCCGGGGACCAGGTGCACCAGAATCGCCTGTGTGTCCCTTGAAGCCCTAGAAGGAAGAGAATGGAGTTATCAACCATGACAGAGCAGGCTCTTGGGGCAGAAGCGGGCAGGCATACCTCCCTGCCTGCTTTGACCCACGTTACCTCCACCCATTCTTTACCATTTGCAGGAGACTGAGCCCTACTTGGTGCCACACTCGGTGCCAGGGGTTTGACAACTGGATACCAAGAGCCCTTCCTCCCAGCCCACTCCATGCTGTGGGCAGGGCTGCCAGGGCTCATCCCGCAAATGCCTCAGAGTGTTGGGGCATTGCCCTACTGGTTCAGGTGTCTCCTACTCTCCTTGTTCCTCCTCATTGTTTCAGGCTTACAACACATGGCTTGGCCCGCCCCTCTCTGCACGGCTCCTGAGTCAGGTGATTCCCTTGTAGGGAACATCGCCTTCACCCACAGTTAGGTCCTGCGGCCCCTTTCTTGTTCCTGTGGCCATTGCTGGTCCTACCAACACCCCTGAGTAGGTTCAGCTCTGGGAGCTACATCCCGGGCCATAGTGCTGGGGTCTCCTTGTCCAGAGTTGCAACTTGGAGGCATATTACCTGAAGCACCACTACAGAGTTTTGGGCCCTGTGAGTGAAGATTGAACCATTAGCAGAGCTGAGGCCATCATTTCTAATCTCCAGGCCAGTCTGTGTGAAAATCTGCACTTAGTGGATGTAAAGCTAAACCTCAAGGATAATAAAAATGCCCGCCTGGCATAGCTTTGCAGTATTAATCTATGGAAAGGATTGCCATATGCTCTTAAGTTTCATACAACTGGGCTGACTGTGAGTTAGGTCTGGGATGGGACCGTGGCTCCCATTTTGTAGCTGTGGGATCTTGGGAGCTCTACTTCTCTTCTCTGGGACTCAGTTTCCACATCTGTAAAATTAGGCTAGAACCGACTTCTGCAGAGTTGCTGTCAGGACTGAATAAGACTGAATAGGGACTGCACAGTGCTCTCCAGTTGTTCAAAACAGTCCAGCTACATTTCGCTGGAGATGGCTAGGGATTTCTTGGGGTTCGGCATCTTCCTCAAGGACCCCAGAATTCCAAATTCAGCCAGCCCAGAGGAAGAGACTCTGGTGTGCTCTCCTCCCATCTAATCATGACAAAAACACCAATGAGAGAGCCACACTCAATGAGCCAGGCACTCTGCTGGGAACGTTACATGCCCTACCTTCTCCCTTAGTACTTACAACCAGTCTGCAAGAATGGGAGCTATTATGACTGCCATTTCATAGAAGAAGAAACAGGGGTTCAGAAAGGTCCTTGTTGCAACCAAGGTCACAAAGTCAATAAATGACAAAGTAAAGGCAGAATCCAGGTCTTTCTATCTGAAAACCCACTTCATTCTACAAAGCTTTCTCTTGACTTATTCTATGTCAGCCAGAGGAGCCTGGTCTTCTTTTCCCTGCCTGGCTTTCTAACCTCAGCTCTTTCATTACAACTCCCAGTTGACAGATGGGTCTTGCCCCCAATACAGGTCCCATGGGTTTCCTGGCTGCAAGGGAGCCCCTGTCATTCCAATAAGCCAAGAACCACCTTTAATAAATTGATCACTAGCTCAGTGTTGCAATCCCCATAAGAGGTAATATTCTTCATTCTTGGGTGTTTTCTGGTGCAATCATGTGTAAAACAAGGGGATTTAGGAGAACAGAAAATTTATTTTTGTATTTTATTTCCTTCTTATTGAATACTAGCCAGAAGATTGATTTTTTAAAGAAAAACATTAAGAAAATAGAGCTAGGATTTTGATCTGCTAGATAAAATCCAGATAATGTTAGGATAATCATTTAAAATCATATTTTTTCTAAAAGCAATTTAAGAAATTGTGAAAACAATTTTGAAATTATGAAGAGGTGAAACATTTAGTATAAAACCCAATAACCCTAAAATACATAGAGTTCATTTTTGTAGGTAAATAGTATCTGTGTCTGTTTATATGTATAATAGCTCGACATAGATGTACATATATAGATGTTAGAATTCATATATAGAAAAAATACACTATTAAAAACTTTGCTTCTCTGTTATAGAATTAGAAGTAAATTAATTTTCTTCTCTATACCATTTTTTGTATTCTTTTTCTTATTATTACCATCATCATTATTATTATTATTATTTTTTTTTTTTGAGACGGAGTCTCGCTCTGTCGCCCAGGCTGGAGTGCAGTGGCGCAATCTCGGCTCACTGCAAGCTCCGCCTCCCGGGTTCACGCCATTCTCCTGCCTCAGCCTCTCCGAGTAGCTGGGACTACAGGCGCCCGCCACTACGCCCAGCTAATTTTTTTGTATTTTTAGTAGAGACGGGGTTTCACCATGGTCTCGATCTCCTGACCTTGTGATCCACCCGCCTCGGCCTCCCAAAGTGCTGGGATTACAAGCGTGAGCCACCGCGCCCGGCCCATCATCATTATTATTAATACCATTAGGCAATGAGAATGGGTTACTTTTATAGTTGGGAAAAAAAACCTTAGCTATGGAAAGTGTTCAAAACTAAATTAAGATTCAGTTTTAGGTTCTATTATCCAGAGAAAACCCACTGAAATTATAATAAATCAGATAAGAAGAAAGAAAACTTTTAGCAACAAGGTAATGGCTGCAATTGTGAAAATGAATTTCACAGCTATGTAGTGTGACAAAGCTGAATTGACTGCACAGAATCACAGCTGTCTGGAGGAGAAGGACTTCTGGGACCCCATGGTCGGGCAATCTGGGCTAGCCCTGCCCACAGTGGTGAGAGCCACGTGGCTGATGGGCTTGGTTCTATCATTCCCCACACACTCTATACACTTACAGGTGGGCCTCGGGCACCCTCTGGTCCTGGTAGACCTGGCTCTCCTGCTTTGCCCTGAGAGTAAGGAAGAAAAGAAGAGTTTGAGGACAACATTGTAAGAATCTTCCTATTCCTGGCTCTCTGTGTTTCCTGCCATTCTATTCCCACAAGCCAGTCTCTGTTCACCCTGTAAGCCCTTTCCCCGGCGTCTTGGTCCATCTTAATCTACACAAATCTCCACCATGTATTCAGGCCTATTATATTCCTGGTTTTCCTGGGATGGTGCTGGTTACACAGGTTTCATCTCCAAATTAATTATGCTTAGTGCCCCTTTTCACTATCAGAAGCATCTTGGTGTGGATGAGAAATTATATGGCCATCTTAGTTATAGATGACTTTATGCCCACTTGCAAAAAACATGTCAAGGCCACTATTAACACTTGCACTTTACCGATGGCAACACTGAGGTTCAAAGTTATATTTTTATGAAGGTATTAAATAGCAAAGCCAGGCTGAATTCCAGCTGAGTGCCACACCTAAGCAGATGCTCTTTCCAGGTCAGCCGCAGTACCTACTGGCAGGGCGACCTGTGACGTACACAGCCTTTTCCTCGTCCCATCATCTTAAAAGAGCTTGTCAGGACACTCCTGCTATTTAAAATTCTTTACTGCCCACAGCTTGGCATTGCCCTGCACAGAACCAAACCAGGAACAGAAGACAATAAGAGGCTTGGCAACTCAGGTCCATATAAATTGAAGATGGGGTCAGGGGAAGAATGAGGGGAGGAGGGGCAAAGGAAAGTAGATGAAAGGCTAAGTTTGATGGGTGTCAGGAGGGGCAGCATGCTGGGCCTGGAAGACATGCCTGTTCCCAAACCTTCTGTCCACCTCATGTTTACAAGTTATAAACCTTGGAAATCATATGCAGCCCACTATTGAGGAGCAGGGAGAGAAAGGAACATCCTTGGATTTAGGAAAAAAAAAAAAAACTATAGAAAGAAGGGTGGGGCCTAAAGCCCTGACTTCCAGGTTTGTCTGTTTCTTAGTTTAGCTGTGTGATCTTAAAGTATCATTTCCTTTCTCTGGATCTCTGGATCTGTAAATCTGGGACAGTCCTCCCTTGTAGGTCTTTGTGATAGAGGGTGGACAGAGCCTGGCTCCTGCCTCAGAGTCAACTGTGATGGCCATGACTGGCCCAAGGCACCAGCAGAAAAATGAAACGACCAGCAGCTACTGAAGGTTTTCACTATGATGTCACTGATGCCTGACTCTTGTTAACCCTCAGGCAAAACACTGAGGCATACAGAGGTTCAGTCATCTGCTCAAGGTCACACAGCTGGGGTTCTAATCCGGGCATTTTGGTTCCAGAGTCTGCACTTCATCCTACAGTATAATTAATGTTCAAATATCTCTTAATAAAAATTAAGCAACAGGCAACTCAAAAGGCTGTCTATATATCCATCTGTGTATCCATCCATCCATCCATCCATCCATCCATCCATCCATCCATCCATCCATTCAACCATCCATCCATCCATCCATCCATCCATCCATCCATCCATCCATCCCATGTTCTATTTATCTGGCTGGTCTGTCTATCCATTTGTGCTCCTCCCATATACAAATTTTCAACGAGCAAGTCAACTTGAAGAGGGGCCACCTAGTACCTGTAGCAGATGCTGCCATTTTCCAACCACATCCCCTGGGGCCCACCCAGGGAGGTGTCTGCCTCCTTGTGGAGCAGTTCCTGCACAGGTTGAAGGGTGGACGTAGAATGAAGATGTTCCCTGACCCTAGGGGGTACTTGACTTTGAGGTGTGGAAGGCCCAAGTGCAGGGGAGTCAATGCCTCCAGAAGCAGTCAGAGGATCGCCAGTGAGGCTGGACCCCAGCCTGGAGTCACCAGTTGCCAGCCTGCCTTTCCTTCTTTCTCTGTTCCATTCCCTTCCTCCCTCCCTCACTGGTTCAGGGGATCACCTCCTAAATACTCTACCTGCATCAAAATAGGCATTGAGTAAACAGACTGAATGAAGCCCAGTGCCCTCAGTTATTCTGAATTGTAAATGACAGCCTCTCAGCATAATACACGTTCTGCAGAAAGGTCAATGCACTGCTCTGCAGCAGCCAATTCCAGAGTCAGCCTGCAGGAGTGTGAGTCCTAGATGCTTCATTTACCAGCTCTATGCCCTTGATCAAGCTATCATCCTCTTTGTGCCTTAGTTTCCTCATCTGGGAGAAATAATGGTACCCATAGCCCATAAGGTTCTTCTGGGGACTACAGTGGAAAAATGTAATGAAGAGCTCAGTGCCCCGCCCTGGGCACACACGCAGTTGCTGTCAGCCACAGTGTGATATGTGTGCTTCTCTCTACCCTTGCCACATTTTTGCCCAGGCTGAATGCCATTTGCCCATCATGGGCAGCTCTGCTGGGTGTCAGTCCACAGCAGCTCCTCGAGACTTTTCAATTTGCTCAGTTGCTAAAAGCTCTTTCTTTTGCTCTCAGCAATGAATTTTGGTTTCAGCATCTGGCAAACAGTGTAAAATGATAAAGAAGGTGCTTCCAGCAAGTTGCGTAAGATTCAGAATGAGTCATAATAGTTTATGACCAAACAAATTAAATGGAACATAAACCTCGCTGTAGAAACTTTCATGTAATTCCACTTAGTGGTTCTAAAGGCTCTGCCGTTCTAGCCTCACCAGGAGCTACAACTAGGGAAGTTGGGAAAAGTAGCTTACTAAAATAATTGATAGTTAGATAAGCCTGATGCATTTAACACATTTTCTACATTATATGATTACCCAGCAATTCTGGCAAGTTGGTGTATTATTCTCATTCTATTTCAAAAGAAACTGAAGCTCATAGATGCTTTCTGACTCACCCAGATCACAAAACCTGGTAAGGAGTGGGGCCGGAATCCAAAGCAAGCTTTTATTGCTATTGTTATTATTGTTGTTGTTGTAATTTTGGCATAAAATATTTTTATTTAATCACTATATTTTAAATTTAATTTTATCAATAAGTAATGCATACTCATGGCTCCAAAAATTAAGACGATAACAGTATAATAAAATACCATGGAATAGAAAGTTGTCTTCCTACTGCTATGTCCCCTTGTCTGACAATCATCTTCCCATGGACAGGAACTACTTTTATGAGGGTTTTATGGAGTCTTCCAGAGTTCCTTTAGATAAACACTAGAAAAAGATGGGCCCACAACTATTTTTACACAAAATAGGACAGACTATATATGTTGTTTTACTCTTTGCTTTTCTACTTCACAATCTATCTAGGAGCAGTCCTGCATCAGGATCTAGAGAACATCCTCATTCGTTCTGACAGCTCTTGGTATTCTACGGGGTGGACAGCTCATCATTTAACTAGTTTAACTAGTCTCATACTGGTGGGCATTTGGAGAACCCAAGTCTCTAAACCACTGATGCCATCCTTCATCTTGCCCTTGGTGTAGTGTCTGTGAAAGGGCTTTGGGAAGACCTAAGAGCTGCTAGGAACCGATGAATCATCATGATGAATCTCTGATCCATAGGCAAGAAGCACTGACCAAACTCAGTGAGCACAGCTTTGAAGTCACAGATACGGGTCTTTGAAAATCCCTGCATGTTCCCAACTAACAGCTACTGGGGCCACAGAGACATTCTCACTAGCACTTGGTCCATCTCATTGTGTGCCCCTGGACAGCTGACATTAAACAAAACCAAAACCAAAACCAAAATGAGAAAACTCTATGCCAGAATTACAAGTATGTGTATATATATATATTTATATGTGTGTGTGTGTGTGCAATCCCACAATGTCTGGAGCTAGCAGGTGCCACTTAGATTTTACTAGGTATCCTGTTCTCACCAGATATCAGATTTCTCCTCCAGGCCATGCTCATCTACTTCAGCTTCCTCTATTATATCAATAGGATTGAGGCTACAGGGGGCAGTAAACCAAAATGTGGAGCAGGGACAGGAGCTCTGGGCTCAGGTTCAGATTCTGTCACCAGCCCATCATGTGACTTTGGGGCCATGATTTCACCTCCCTGAGGCCCAGGTTTCTTCTGCTTTAAAATAGGGACAGCAGTGTTTACCGTGCAGGGTTGTCGGAGGATGTAAATGAAATAATGCATAGAAAATGCCTATCTTCAAGCCTGGTTCAAAATAGCTCCTCACACAAAGTAGTTGTTATTGATATGTAATAGATTTGGCATGTGATATAATAGGAAGTTTAGAGTCCTTTACCGGCTCTCCAGGGGGACCTGGCTTTCCATCTCTGCCCTCTTTGCCTTCTTCTCCCTGCAAGAGAAACTCAAATTGGTTATCAGGTCAAAGAATATTTGAGGGGATGGAAAGACAAAGGCAGTTTCAGCATGTCTTTCTGCCCAGCTTCCAGCAGTTGCATTCACAGTTGGCCACTAAGGCAGCGTCTCAACAGACAGAATTGTTCTGATTTCCTGGTTTCTTTCTCAACACCAAGATTCTGGCTGTGGATCTCTGACTTGCAGTATCTGGCACATAGTGGGAAAGCAATACATTTTGCAATAGCGTTATTATTATTATTGCTATTGACCTAAAGAAGCCTCTCCTGGGCATTTTCATGAAGTCAAGTTTAGAACATGAGGGCCTGGTGTCTGGGCCTCTTGGGTGAGCACAGTGATGGGTGAGGGGGGAATATGGATGCCAGTGATGATAATGAGGATGTTCAATAACATGCAGGAAGGTACTCAGCATGGTTCACCATTGAGCACAGGAGGGGCTCAGTGAATGGCAGCAAGGAGCACGTTTGGGTCACAGAAAGGCTATAAGCATTGTTCACTTCTGTCCTTGAAGTGGAAACAGATTGATAAAGAAACAGAGAACAAAGCTGGGGTCATTCACAAGGTGCCAGGGAAGTAACAGGGCCCAGTATTTGGCTTCAGCCTAAGGACAACAGTGAGCAGAGGGAAGTAACATGATCAGATTTCCATTGGAAGGAAAGAAAGGAGGAGGGAGGAAGGAGGGAAGGAGGGAGAAATGGATATTCTTAAGAAAATAGCATAATCATATGTAAGGTTGCATCTCTCTTCTCTGGTACTCTAGAACTTTGATAAGGGGTTAACACAAAATCCAAATTGGAATTTCCTCTCCTTAGCTTTACCATTGCTAAAATTAAATCAGTACATATCTCCTAGCTGCTATGACATCCTAGTCTCCAGAGTTGCAGTTCATACCAACATCCCAGCATGTCACTTCAGATCCGTGTGCCCTGGAGAGGTTACTTAACCTCCAGGCTGCAGTTACAGACAGGACTGTCAGTGATGCCCAGGAAATGCCTTCTTGATCAATGGCAGTACATATCAGATATTGCAGCAGAAAGAGCTCTAAGAAGCGATTCATTCATCCACATGTTTCTTTTGTCAATATTTGCTGTGTGCTCACTATGTGTGGGGACTCAAGGCTAAACAAAAGCAGATGTAGTTCCAGCTCACGCAGAACCTACAGCACAGAATATAACCCCATGATTAATTACTAGGCATGCTTCAATGTTATGTCCTCAGATCTAACAAACAGAGTTGTTTGTTGAATGAGTGATTTAACCAGACCAATGAATAATGGAGAATTAATCAATCCATTACACCAATAGAAATGCAATCACCAGATGAGATAAGCACTCCGAAGAAAAGGAAGAGCGAACCTCTCCTAGCCTGGTGGGGAGCAGGGAAGGAAGTGATGGCTGGGATGGGATGGGGAAGATCGAAGGCATCTACTAGCTAAAGAAGGGAAGAGGCATCCCAGCAGCCTGGGAAGGGGTGTAGAGTGTGACAGGAGAGCATTCAGTGCATTCTGGGAATCAAAAAAAAATCCAGTGTGGCTGGAACAAAAGAAGGCGCAGGGGAGAGCGGGGTTGGGGGACTGTAGACAGTAAGTGCTACAGCAGCAGGCAGAGGCCAAAGAGCCACAGAAGAATTCACTCTCAGTGCAGAAGGCAGTGCGTGGCCTTTGTGGAGGAATTTATTACAAATGCCTTGAACAGCTTGACTCTAATGAGAAGGATATTAAATTGAAAAGTTCAGGACAACATCTTTGGAAAGCAATTTTGCAGTATGTATCAAGAACCTTAGATGTTTCTCTACTCTGGCAAGCCAATCACATTTTGGAGGATCATCATAAAGAAATTTTTAAAATGCTACCATACAAAATTGTCCATGGTAGTTGCTTTTTAAAATAATTGTAAAGTTTATGAGGCAACTGAGAAATGATCATATATATTATGGTGCATCCATTGTATATATTAAATGTAAAGTTTATGAACATTTAACACTAATATGGGAAATGGAAAATGTTTATATTATCACAAATAGTTAATTAACACAGTTATATGTGTGTGTGGGTTTTAACAATATAAACATATATATACATGTACACCTACATATATATTTAGAAAGAGAAAAATTACTATTTAAACAAATAAGAAACAACCAATATATGCCTAAAAGAAGCCCAAGATTAAGACTGATTCTACCCAAATTTTAGTTGGCTTCGACTGATAAACAAGTTAATGATTATTTTATTTCTAATTTTCTACAACACTCAAAATTCTAGTGGCCAGGCCTTGTTTTGACAGTGGAATATATTTTTGTTTCTTTGATTTTATAAAGAGAAACTAGGTTGTTTTTGTTTGTTTGTTTATTTTTATAAAAGCCACTTACTGGGATTCCGGGTAATCCAGATGGGCCTTGGGGGCCAGGAGGGCCTTCTTTCCCCTAAAAGATCCAAGACATAAAAACACCATGAAACCTTTGCTGGCTTTTCTGGAAGTAAATGACTTCACACGGAACTGCATTCATGGGTTGGGGGAGTGAGTGTTTGGTGGGAAACAAGGGGTGCTTCTGTATCAGCCTCATGGCTTTCTGGGCTGTTTCCCCCAAGGCAGTGAGGTTCCCTGGGGCTGAGCATAGTCACCCCTGTTGGTACACACACTGGGGCTCATTCTGGCCATATTATTAATACATAGGCTCAGGGAAAACTGAATATTGGAATGCCAGTAGGAAGAAACTATTGGGGTTCTAGTATCCACAAGACCTGAGTCCAGATCCAACTCTGTATTTGTCCCCAGACTTCCTGAAATTCACATTCTCTACCCATACAGCACATACCTCAGGACCTTGAGGTGTTGTGCATACAGGACTGTACACAAGTGGGGAGCTGACCAGAGCATGCATAGAGGATGGTTCATTATTTTCATCATTTTTTCCAGAGCCTCCTATATGTTTTACCAATAATTGCTTTACTATCTCTTTCCTTGTATTTGAAAAATTGTTTTACCAAATTTCATTAATTAATATTTTATTTCCCATTTTATTCATCAAAGACTTACATAAGTATCAACCAGGGCTTATAAATCAGCATTATCTAATCAGTGCCCTAATTCCTATCATGGTGAGTATTATCATATCACCCTGTGTCTTTACCATCAGTATTTGGAGATGACAAATTTATAATCTCCTACTAGTGTTTATTGGGAGAAAAGACACGGGTGCCAGGTTTTACATTCTAATTCACATGCCACACAAAGTGAGGTATTCTTAAGATTTAGGCAATGCACAATAATAACCAGGATAAAACAAAACATTCAACCCTCCCCACATCACAACACCTAAAAACACATAAGAAAATTAAGTGGATATTTTTGTTCAACCCAAGACAAAGATGGAGTTATTATTAGAGATTTTTAATTATTGATAATGGAGCTTCCTGGGTTCCTTCCTGGATGTTTATTTTTCAAATTCCGTAGTGTAGAAACACCAGTGATCTTGGACTGCAGTCAGCAAACTCCAGGCCACTGCCAAATTTGTTAAATGAAGTTTTATCAGAACACAGTCACACCCATTGGTTTGCATGTTGTCTATGGCTGATTTTGCATTAAATGTTTGCTAATCGGTTCTTTATGGAAAAAGTTTGCCAAGTACTATATTAGACCATTCTCTTTAAACTCAGGTGAGGAAGGCATGGTCCCATAATAAGAATGTGGCACATCCAGGAAAGAACTCTACCTCTGACTCCCTGTTCAGTCCTCTTGCCATCACCAGACTTTTATTTATTTAGAAACCAATTCCATTGGCAGAGAGGCTGAAACTTAAAACATGGTAGACTCTTAACCAACTTCCACTTGACCAACCCCCATTATAAACCAGCCTCCCCATCCTCTCCAAAAACCCATGCCTGGTCACAACACTACAGTACACTCTTGTCTGCAGTACACCCTTGCTTTACTGTTCCTACCGGATGAGTTGAAGGCTTGCAAGGAGTCGGTATGCTTGTTCCTAAGCCTGTTTGCATCAATTATTTGCTATGAAAGTCATACAATTTAATTGTTGATTAAACAATCCAGTAAAATTTAGGTGGAAAAAATTATACACTTTTTATGAAAGTTAAGTTAGGGTTTTGAAGACACTGATCAAAAGTGAGTCATTCACCACTCACCATCTAAATCGATATAGCTATAAGATACCTACAAAAGGTTAGGGAAAAAAAATCCTAACAATCTAGAACTCTACATTCATATTTTTACACATATGTTGTCATATTTTCAAACCACTTTTCAAAAAAGTAACAAAAACTGATCAGTGGATGTTCTTTTTACATGACTGATGACAAAGGACTCCATTCATTACCAAAAATCAAAGTAAAGGGCTTTATTTTGTGTCAAAAAGCCTGCCAAACAGTTTGTCTTTTAATTCAAAATATAACAGAACTAAGGTTTGTATGTATCTTTTTATTATAATTTTGCCCCCATTTAACTTTTAAAAAATACTTCTATTGGCTGGGCACCGTGGCTCATGCCTGTAATCCTAGCACTTTGGGAGGCCAAGGCAGGAGGATCACTTCAGATCAAGAGTTCAAGATCAGCCTGGCCCACATGGTGAAACCCCGTCTCTATTAAAAATACAAAAATTAGTTGGAAACCGCTTGAACCCAGCAGATGGAGGTTGCAGTGAGCCAAGATCGTGCCACTGCACTCCAGCCTTGGCAACAAGAGTGAGACTGTCTCAAAAAAAAAAAAAAGAAAAAAAATTACTTCTATTTTGTAACTACCAGTGCTCACTGGACAAAGAAAACTTCCACTATATTCTGGTTTGATGGTTATGGCAAAGTTTCAGCACCACGGACAGCTTCAAGTGCTACCATAGCTTGAGGAGTGGTCCCATGATAGAATCAAAGTCTTATTTAGTACAGTTTAATTCCTAAGAATGTGGTAGTTTTATATCCTAGATCCACATCTTTTTTTTTTCCTTTTTTTGAGACAGAGCCTTGTTCTGTTGCCCAGGCTGGAGTGCAGTGGAGCAATCTCGGCTTACTGCAACCTCCGCCTCCCGGGTTCAAGCAATTCTCCTGCCTCACTTTCCCGAGTAGCTGGGACTACAGGCACATGTCACCACGCCCAGCTAATTTTTTGTATTTTTAGTAGAGACAGCATTTCACTGTGTTAGCCAGGATGGTCTCGATCTCCTGACCTGGTGATCTGCCCCCCTCGGTCTCCCAAAGTGCTGTGATTACAGGCGTGAACCACCTGGATCCACATCTTATTCTCTTCAGGCAAACAATCCATTAGTTTTTATCAGGGAAATCATTTGCGTATGGAGTCTCACTCTGTCGCCCAGGCTGGAGTGCAGTGGTGCGATCTCAGTTCCCTGCAGTCTCTGCCTCTCAGGTTCAAGCGATTCTCCTGCTTCAGCCTCCCAAGTAGGTGGGATTACAGGCATATGCCACTGTGCGAGACTAATTTTTGTATTTTTAGTAGAGGGGTTTCATCATGTTGCCTAGGCTAGTCTGAAACTCCTGACCTCAGGTGATCTCCCCACCTTGGCCTCCCAAAACCCTGGAATTACAGGCATGAGCCACTGTGCGTGGCCCAGTATATTTTATATTTTATTCAACCTGGGACTTCTAGATGGGTGGCTTCAAAAGGATTAACCAGATGAGGATCCTAAACAGTAACATGTGGCTATGATTTTTCAGACTCAACATCCCTCTGGCTGCCTGGACCACCCACATGGTGGGTCAATGTGGAATACCAGAAGGAGTACTGAACTGAGAAATCTCAAATTGACTTAACTCCCAACTTGGACACTAATTTCCTGTATGACTTTGACCAAGTGACATAACCCCATGGGACTCTGATCTCCTCCTTTGACATGGAAGAAGTCTTATTAAGTAATAATGCCCTTTGCACATGCCCTTTGCACAGAACTCCAGAGATATCAGGGTAGGGCTGGCCTGCTTGCTAGCTGGCCTTGGAATATGATGGTGAGATTCCTGTGGCCTAGGGATTGTGCCTGGCTCTGACGTTCCCTCACTGTGTGACCCTGAACTGGCCATTTCACTTCTCCAATCCCCACTTTCCTTATTTATAAATGGGGGTAATGATTCATGGCCTTTCTAACTTACAGGGCTAAAGTCAGAGGAGCTGTCACATGAGATAAGGAATATTTATGTACCATATATTCATTTACATGCCATGCATGTATTGGCTACTAACATAATACCTACTAAAGTGTGGTTCACCCTTTATGGCATTGAAACCAAGAGCAGTTCTGGCAGCTCCAAGAAATGAAATCTGAATTTCGAGCTAAAAGCCTTCAGTTCAAATGCAACTCCACTGGTTGTGGTTTGGGATCCTGGACTAGTGACTTCTTTTTATTCCACTCTCCTCTTTTGAACAGTTGGGATAACAATAGCTGCCTCTTGTCTGACATTCCCCTGGTGCACACCATAGTCCTAGGTGAGTTAGTGCTGCGCCTTTCCACTTCCCTGCACCTGCTCAAAATAGAAACCACGCTGACAAGTAATTGAGATATGGGGCCTAAATCTAGGACTTATTTGCACTGATGGTTGTAAACTGAATTCTGGAATCACAGATTTTCATATCATTTCAACCAAACCTTTACTTTAGCAGCAAAGTAACCAGGGGTCCAACAGAAAGCAAACCCTCCTGCAGTTTCATTGCAAGACTTGTAGTGAACAGAAACTCAAAAATATGTGAGCCACAGGAGGAACACATGACCAGAGCAGGATTGGTAAACACTTGGGGTTCCAGAATGCTAAAGATAGACTAAAAACAGATCCCATTCCTTGAGGAACTTACAGGTGACCCTTGGAATCCTGGTGGTCCAGCAGCTCCCGCAATTCCATCTGCCCCCTAAAAAAGACAAGGCAGAAAGCTAGTTTCTTGTGCATCTAGACAGAGGTCATTAGCACCCTCTGCTTTGAATACAAAGCAATTGATATGGTTGGTTATTTGTCCCTCCAAATCTCATGTTGAAATGTGATTCCCAATATTGTAGGTGGGCCCTGGTGGGAGGTGACTGAA
The DNA here is from genome assembly GCF_009828535.3 of Hylobates moloch. Taxonomy (NCBI): domain Eukaryota; kingdom Metazoa; phylum Chordata; class Mammalia; order Primates; family Hylobatidae; genus Hylobates; species Hylobates moloch. The sequence goes on from NW_026652284.1 coordinate 118,976,255, forward strand.
TCATGGGGACAGATCTCTCATGAATGGTTTAGCACAATCCCCTTGGTGATAAGTGAGTCCCCACTCAGTTCATGCAAGATCTGGTTGTTTAAAAGTCTAGGACCTCCCCAACCCTACTCTCTGGCTTCTGCTCTTGCCACGTGACACACCTGGCCTTCCTCTATGATGGCAAGTTCCCTGAGGTCTCATCAGAAGTCAAGCAGATGCCAGTACTATGCTTGTACAGTCTACAGAACTGAGCCAATAAAACCTCTTTTCTTCATAAATTATTCAACCTCAGGTATTTCTTTGTAGCAATGTAAGAACATCCTAATATAGCAACACACAGATCTTACATTCTGTGCCCCTTCCTAGCTTCCTGAACCATAAATATTTCAAGCGTGCTTCTGCCTCTTCATCAAGCTGAGCTATTCTCTGGGAATACAAGATATTCAAAGAACAGCATCCACATTTTAGGAAGGGCCAATGCATTAGCCAGGCAGTCACCCATTTGAAAACAGTAAATGAACTCACTTCAGGATGGGCATTTTCAGCTATTATCAGGGAACATTTCAGGACAAAAAGTAATAAATGGACAACTAGATTTATCTTCCAGGAGATTAGGAGGGCAATTGCTGTGTCAACTCAAGGGTGAAGAAATGCACAGATGGATGAATGGAAGAAGACCTCTATGCAGCTGAGCAAGCAGCTCAAAGTGAGCTCCAGGCATACTTTTGCTGGGGACTCTTGCATATGCTGCTTCTTCCCCCTACATTCTAGTCCCCCACATATGCACAGGCCTCATACCTTCCCATCCTGCAGGTCTTAGCTCAGATATCAGCTTCTCAGTGAAAGGTTTTCTGCCTAGCAGACCCAAAATTGAAAGACCTACCCTTCATCATCCCTGCCCTGGGGAGGTTCCTTTTCTGTCTACCTTCCTCCATAGCATCCGCAAACATCTGACATGTTAGTGTTTATTGATTTCTTATTTGTTTAGTGTTTCTCATTGGAACACTAAATTTAGTTCCTCATTGGAACTAAAACAGTACCTGGGATATAGTAAATAATCAATATTCTTGAATAAATGAGTGAATTAGAAGTTGAACTGACTGGGTTATGAAGGCAGCAGTTCTTTAGACAAATTCACACATGTGCCTCTTACTAGCTTTGATTGAGTCATGTAACATCTCTAAGCTTTAGTTTCCTTCACAGTGAAAGGCTGGAAATTGCAGATGCCATTAGGAAGGGGAGGAGTAATGCGGCAATGCTTACAAGGTGCCAGGCACAGAAGAGAGGGTATTGGTTAGGAGTGCAGCCTCTTAGAGTCAGAGTTCCTGAGCCCATATCCCATTTCTCCACTGAACAGCTGTATAAGCCTAGGAAAGTTACTTGACCCCTCTGTATTTCAGTTCATTTGTAAAATGAAGGAAAAGAACAGCACCTATTTTATGTGGGTTGTTGAGAGAATGGAATTCATGACACATAAGGAGTTAGCACCAGAGAAATGCTAAGGGCTGTCCAATAGGGACCTTCCATGCATATAAGTGTCTATTGTCCACCCCAAGACAAGGAATCCTGCAGACATTAACGAAATATAAAAGCATAAATAAGCAAGTTCCCACAGTACTCTATTGATGTCTTTCCAGCAGCCTTTACTTAATTGTTGCATACTTTTATCGAGTGCCTAAATTGTACTAGGTACGAGCCAAATTTTAGAGATATAAAAATGACTACATCATGGTCTTGGACCTCAAGGAAATTTGATATAGCTGTAGAAGACCTATCTTATTTTCCATGTATGACAAACTTTTGGGGCAGGGTGCAATTGGATTTGTCTCTACCGCTTCTACTAGGTAGGGACCCAGTAAATGTACATGAAATAAAGGGATAGTGATAATATTTTAACAAGTAGCCTAAGGTTCATGCTTTAATTAAATATCTAGTCCAAAGCTAATATAACAAATCTAGATTTTTCTGCATAACTTTGACAAAAAGCTTCCGGCATCCTAGAGTCTGGAATCTTGCCAAGTTGGAAAAAAATTCCCTACTGCATATGGGGATGGGGTAAGGGTTTTATCTGGGATAAGGATGCTGACTGAGCACCAGAAAATAAACACTAAAAGAAAGAGCTTTGTCAGCTCGCTACCCATATCCCTGTGTATTTTCAACAGGGCCTGACAATTAATAAGCACTTGAAAACAAGCAACAACAAAGAGCAAAACTAAAACAACGCACACATGACCAGAAAGGTTAATTTTCTGCCGTGGAGTTGCTTCTGCATGATTGGCTGCTGAACCTAAACAGGCAGCTGCCTCAGCATCCATTCTCACAGGCTATTCACAGTACAAGGCACGACACAAAATAGAAGCTCAATAAACATCTGCCAAGTGAATTGAAAGCATTAATCAGCTGGAGACAGACAAGCTGGCTTCTGATTGTGATTGTTTCTGGGCCTCTGAAACATCATCTAGCATGAGAATAATAAGCCAGGAGTCATTTCCTAAGCAGTCATAGAGTTCTAACTTATTGCAGTTTCCAGTGAGAACAGATCAGGGTTTTGGTTTCATTGGGAACATGTTATGGGGTTTGAAACTACCAGGGTGGAGTGGGGATGAGGCTGTAATCCATTATTCATTTTCTGAGACCCTCAGCTGTGAAGGCGCACAGTGTCACTAAGGAAGCTAATGTCTTCATAATATAAAATTATTCATGAATAAACTATTTTTTAAGTAAAATTAGTTACCTCTCAAATGCCCCTCTTTGCTTAACACTAACACCTCTTCCTACTACTAATTGTATCAGCATCATTATCAGTTTCTCTTTTTGCTGACTGTCAGATGCTACAAAATCCAATAATATGCAAACACAGTGCAAAGCAATTACTAAGTGAAATTATAAAACTTGAAAGAATTGTAGAATTTTGTGAAGTTAAACGATAGCAAACTGATAAATTCCCTACAATATCCTTCACAAATGTGCACATGGCAGAGTTGGGCCAGGTAAGATGTGAGGCTGAGAAATTAAAAATAATATTAACATCAAAGGCACTTGGGAGGAAAATGTGTTGAATATTAAAGACTTAAAGTAGGCTTTCTGGGAAACTGAATAGTGCTTTTGTAGATAATTTACCTTTCTGTGAGCTTGCTCTAAAAGTCAACATGAAGTGTAAGATGCCATATCACGCTTTCATCTGATTTTATTGAAAATATACACTTAAAACAACTTAATTTATTCTACTAATTAACACACAGTTACAACTAGAAGTCGCGTTGTTTAAAAAGATGACAAAGCAAGCTTAATTTCATATATTTTAAATTTATACTCCTAACTGAACCTCTTTTCACTATACTTTCAAACAGGGTATTTCCTATTTGAAGGGGGATCCTTTTCAGTGGTCTTTCAGTCATTCCAGAAATCCTCTCCTTGCAAGGTCTGAGACAAGGGTCTCATGTGGAACCCACGGGAAATCTCAGAGGACTGGTGCTGGGCTTGGCAGGAACACTAATTTCCAGTGCCTGTTGCCATGGCTACCCGTGATGGATATGTGGGCTGCAACAGCAGTGGACTCTGATCAGAGGAGGAACATGACTAATCTATGGGCAGCCTACACTGAAGGGAGAGGGAAATGGTGAGGAGGGCACCAGTCAATGTCAAGGCTACAGCTACTGTAAAAGCAGAGAGAACATTTGCTCAGGGGGCCCAGTGGAGATCATTGAGATAATATCAAGACAGGCTCCCCATAACATCGGGAAAGCTGCTTACAATTTCTCATTTTCTACCTTCTTTGCTTGACATCATAACCTTGAAATACTAGCTGCCTACCCACCACAGCTCAATTTGAAAAAAGAAGAAGTAAGTCTGTCTGTCTTTGCCAATGTCCCCCAGTCCCAACATCACTCTAATTGCATGGTCCATCAAGCCTACTCTAGACCCACTGCACTTTCCCCCACATGCCTGTGGGACTTGCATTTTTAGGTCAACTCTGTCACCATTTGGGTATTGGCCCATCCCTTAAAATGAGAGACATGCTCAGTGTCATACCATGTCTGGTGAGTACAGATGTGCATTCAAATGTCAAGGCCAAAAGAGGAGGGGATTAAAGATGATTACTTACTGGTGGCCCAGGGTTCCCTGGGGGCCCCATGAAACCTGGAACTCCAGGATGACCCTAGGAAAACACAAGATGCAATTCTTTAAAATGACTCGAAAAATACTTTTTACTTTGTGCAAATATCAAATTTCAGGAATTAATACAGAATCCACTTTCCAACTCTACTAACAATTTTGCTTAAAGACACTGACAATAAAAGGGACCTCTTTTTATATATCTCAATAATACCTGACAACATTTATAAAAACAAACATGTCCTGAAAGTGGATTTGCTTCAAAATAATGTGTGGGCAGGGGGTGTGGAGAAATGGTTGAGGATATAAATGAAAACAAGAGGGGCCATAATAATTGAAAGCTGTTGTGGTTAAGTGCAGGGTACATAAAGGTTCATTTTATTACAGTCTTTATTCTTTAGATATGCTTGAAGTGTTTCATAATAAAAACATAAAAAACAAATGCACACAAACACAATGTACACAAAGGAAATGGTTAGGTTAACTGAATTACGGCCTCCATATTCTGGCAATATTACAGTTATTTTAAGCAAGAGATTTGTTTCTCCATGTGTAGAGGAGTCTATTGCATATTATAGAATGAGCTGAAAAAGTTATAGAACAAAGCTTGGAATCTAACACTTAGTCTTGTACAACAATGTTATGAAACCAAACAAACCACCAAGAAAGAAATGATTTCTCTGCCCTCCACCTCCAAGCCTTACCACTGAAACCACAGGCTACACCATTCAATGTAGAGTATATTGCCTTTGATAAGTCATTCTTATAAGAATAATCCAAACACATTTTGTTTTTCCAAATACAGAAGAGATTTTAGCCAAGGAGCTCATTCAGACTTTGAGCACAGCTCTCATCTCACTGCCTGTGGGTTACTCGTTCATGTCCCTCATGCCCTCACTGAACTGCAAGCCCAGTGAGGTCAGGAGTTTGTCCACGAGTCATTCCAGATCTCAGAGCCAGGTGCAGTGCCTGGCATGGAATTGGCTGACAATGAGCACTGGCTGTGAGACGCAGAAGAGAGGCAGAAGTAAAGGGGAGGGCAGTTGGGAGAGGAGAGAAAAGAGAACAGGGGAAAGGATGACAGCAGCAAAGCAGAAGGATAATAATCATTTCCATTGGCAGGAAGGCTGGTAGAATTGGACTGGGCAGAAATCAGCTGATTGTGCTGGACAGAGGATGATAGGGAGGCCATGCTCAGATCCACAGAGAGAGCAGTGAGCCCTCATTGGTCCCATCCTATAGCACGTTAGGAGCAGTGGTCCAGCAGGCCTGGACGTGCACTGATCAGAGCATGGAGTGTCTGTGAAGCATTTCAGCTAGCAGCAAGAGAGTCAGGCAACAGTTACTTGAGATGATGGGAGGGAAGAAGGGGGAATTTTATAATGAATGACCATTTCAGTGAAAAAAAAAAAGTAAAGGTAGAATAGTACAAAAAGAAAGAAAAGAGAAGGAAGAAAGGAAAGGAGAGGAGAGGGGAGGAGAGGAGAGGAGAAGAGAGGAGAGGAAAGGAAGGGAGGGCAGGCTTCTCCAATAATTGAGGGAGAGAGGGCACCTAGAGTGAACCAGAGATACCAAGATGAAAACCATAAAAATGAGATTTTTAAAAATCCTGCCACAGGCAAAGAAGAGACAAGGAATGACATTGTACAATGGAAGCCACCTGGGAGAAACAGTGCTCCTTCCTCAGGGTGAATGGTTCCTTATAAAGTAAATTTTTACCTGATCACCTTTCTGTCCAACCTCACCATCTGCACCACGTTCTCCTTGACTTCCCTTGAAAGGAAAAAAAAGAAAAGAAAGATGTCACTGGAAATTTTAATAGGGAAACAAAAAGCATTTTCATGCATTCATTCATCCATTCATTAATTCCCCAAAAATCTCTTATCAAGTTCTTGTGGTAGCTCAGGCACGGTGGCAGCAGATAGATAGAAACAGGGCCTGGTTGAGGATATGTGATAAAATGGCTTAACTGGGATTTAGGGTATGGGGTTGGAGAGGGGGCAGCAGGAAAGCGGCCAGGGAGGCAGGCAGGGCTCATTTGTTTGAAAGCCTTGCATGTCAACATCTGATTTTAGATTTAGTTGTAGGCACTGGAAACCATTAAAAGGATGTGAAATTGTCCTAGGTTCTAGCTGTGGGTGTAGTGTGGGATAGGCTAGTGGTCCAGGCTATAGAGAAAAGGGCCAGTTAAAAACAAGTGGTGTTCCAGGAGTGGCAGGAAAAGAGGCAGAATAAACCTAGGGTCTGCAGGCCTTGCAGAATAGGTGTGAGGGTGAGGGAGATGGAGAAATTTAGTTGGTGGCCGGCAGGAGCAGCAGCACCATACGGGAAGCTTTGGAAGAATTTATCCATACATAAGTTCCTTGCTCCCTCCCTTACTACTTGTGAGACTTTGAGGAGCCACTTCACTAAAACTGCTCGAGTTGTTCGTTTGTTTTGTAACCTACAAGAACAAGAAAATAATGATGCCTACCCTGTGAAAATATTAGAGAATAAAATAACAAATGGGAAACACTTAGCATAGAGCCCAGAACACAGTAAGAGCTCAATAAATCTTAGTTATAATTATCTTAGTTATAATTATTATTATCTTCATTATTTTGCCACTTGCTGTGTGTCATTGGACAAGATACTTAAACTCTGTCTTCTTACTTCTAAAATGAGAATAATAAAATAGTATCTGTCATGGGGTTACTGTGAGAGTTAAATGACCTAAAATACACAAAGTGCTTAGACTTATGACAGGTTGTGTGTTAGCTCTCAAAAAACATTAGCTATCATCATTCTCATTGTCAGTATCACCATGATGATCATCATGATCGTTATCATCACCATCACCATCATTATTATTCCATAACCATCATCACCATAATCACTATCATAATCACGATTACCATCAACATCAGCACCACCAGAGCTATTATCATCACTGTCACCATCAGCATCATCATCCTCATCTTCACCATCATCATCATTGTCTATATCATAATGATCAACAGCACCACGACTATTGTCATCACCATCATCCTCATCATCATCATTGTCATCATCATTATTGCCATTGTCATCATCATCATCGTCATCAAGATGCTCAAAATACACAACCTACCAAAAATACTTTTCACAGACCACCCAAGAAAGTAACGTCCAAAGATTCCAATTCTTTAACTATTATCTACCTTAGCTCTGCCTTTATTGTGTTAATAAGTGTGTTTCAGCAAAATGTTTTTAAAACAAAAACATTTCAATTCCTTTAAAAGAATGTATTATGCAGTAAATAGGTTTGTGGCAGTAGGTCAATCTTATTTGTGGTTCTATGCCTGTCACCCCTTAACTTTGCATTCTTAAGCATATCATGTCCACTCTCTGGTCTCAGTTTGCTCATCTAGTAAATAAAGGATGAGGGGCAGGTCCACCTAGGAGGGTCCTTCCGGGGGTCCAGTGCCCCACAATTCTCTCATGGAAACATCAAGTCCTGCCCTCTTTCAATCCAGACTGTTCTACCACCTCAGCAGACCACTGATGACAGTGACTACCTAATAATCCCCCCTCTCTCCCTGTGATACATTGGGAGGGTTAGGTGAGCTCATATCTGTGAAGTGCTAAATACCATTGTTTAGAAGAGAAAAAAAATGGAGTCAGAGAGAAAGAGCATTTCTTCTGACATTTTTCCACGTAATTATTTTTACTGTTTCTAAATCTAAATAAAGCCATCACACCCTCTGTAGATCATGTTGTAATCAATGAAAAGAAGTGACATAGAATAGCCCACTGCTTCCTTAACATTTAGGACAATTGCCTTAAAAGTAAATGGCTTCCTTTCAAATTCCAGTCCTCAGTCTGGGTTTAGACTAGTTTCAACACTCATGTTGCAACAATGAAAATGTCAGCAGCTCAAGGATCTCCACAGTTGTCCCTGTCTCCTACTCCAACGTAGTCAGGGATCAAAGTAAACACACCCACTCCCAAGCCTGACTCACTTCCTTCCAGAGAAGGGCGCTGACATTTACAGAGCCCCGACTCTTCCAGGAACTCTGCCAAGGCTTCCCACATGATATCCCATTACATATATTTCCTTGTTTATATCCTGAACGGATGCAAAAATATTTAATATGTCTTTATTCTCTTATTGAGCCAGTAAGTCTACTCTATGAGGTAGGGCTTATTATCAGAGTGTTAGATAATAAATCTGAAGACCAGACTGGTTCAGTCATTCACCTGAGCTCACACAGCTTATAGAAAGCAAGGTCTGGAATCTAATCCAGATCCATTTGTCTGATGATCAAATATCCAAGCCGGTTTTCTCTGCCCATATTACTTTTCCAGCTATTTTCCTAGACCATGATGCCTTATCCAACAGGTTTCAAGACGTCAAGTGCACTGCATTTATAGTCAGAAAGACTGACTGACCGTGCTGAGCATGGGCCAAACACCTTTCTATACACTGGATATATAACAATCAACGAAACAGATAAAAACCCTGTGCGCTGGGAATTAATATTCCAGGGAGATGACCAGTTCATTATTTTGCTAGTTTAGTCTTCTTCAGAAGAGGTTTATTAAAGTGTCATTTCAAGGGCTTAATTCCCCCTGTTGAAAATAAGGAAAGAAACTTTGCCCCATTTGGTTTACTGAAAACACTTACTTTTGAAAACTTGTTATTGTGAGTTTTTTTTTGAGGGGGGGTTTCTTTGAAAGGTATGCAAATACTTTTAAAAGCTAAATGAGACTTTTGCTAGCTTTGTGACCCAGGAACCCAGGAATGTCTTTCTCAAGGACCTAGGAACCATCTCTTTGAAATAGAATCAGCAAAGAAGATAGCATTCCTATCTATCTCCCAGTTCTTGTGAAACAGTAGAAGCCCAACTTCAGCAGATGCCTGGCTCCAAGTTGCAAATCTATTTCCTGCCATGAAGATGTGAGAAGTTTACCTTTGCTTTGAATAAGGTCAATTAGTTAACACAGACATACAGATGGCCACCGCAATTACCAGGTGAATCTAGGAAGGACATGTGGTGTCATTAAATCCTCTCACTTGAGGACTAGTTATTGCTTATCTTGACAACAAGTATGTGATAGGTGGTTGTATCCGCTTGGCAATCTAAAAGAGTAAGATTTCTTTCTGTCTTTGCAATGTCTTAGCATATTGTCTGTAATGCAAATCACATTCTAGTTTAATGCTATTCAATAATAAAATTGTTTTCTTTCTCTTATACCTTCGTGGAAAACCTCTCTGAGTTGGGAGATTTTGTTTTTAATTACATTTTTTCCAGAACCATGATGTGCTAAGCACATGATAAAACAATCATTTGGAAGGTACATTCATACCAGGAATTGCTCTAAGAGTGCTGTCCTTCATGAATACGCTGAACAGGCAATTTTCTCAAAAGGTTTTCAAACTGTTGAGGGCAGGGACTAAACTTTCCCAAGTTAGTAACTCTCTACTACTCTCAGAACAAACCCTTCTCCTAAACTTTTGCATGCTGTTGTCCTGTTTGGAAAACATTTCTCCACCGATAGCTGGTAAACTCCTAACTAACCCTCTAATGCAACTAAAATCCTGCCTCCTCCAGGTGGCAACTAAAATCCTACCTCCTCCAGGTGGCCTTCACGGTTAACCCTTGTTCCATGGTGTTAGTTTTCTTCCAGTCGTTTACTCTTCTACTGACAATTTGTTGTGGTTGTTGTTAACTCAAATGAAGCAAGTATTATGAGGACCGCTCGTAGTTACATGTATTAAATGCTTCCTACCTGCTGTGATTTGTAAATTTCCCCTTGTTCAGTTCTCACATTCTCATTATGAGACAGGTTGTACAGTTCTTTTTCAGATGAGGGACCCAAGGTACCGATGAGGGACCCAAGGTTCAGATAAATAAATGCCCAAGTCCTATAATTAGCAAGGAAAATTCACTCAGCTAATAAGAGGTAGAGCGGGTTGGGGACCACTGGCTTCCAAAGCCCAGGCCTGTGCCCACAGCCCTTGTTGGCTTCCTGCCTCGATCAGATGTTCCTAAGTGTTCACTGCAAGCTTGTGGGTCTTTCTTCTCTGTCACAGCATCAGGCTATGAAAGGAATGGCCCATATCTGACCTCTCTCTATCCCTCCTGACTTGAAAGGAAACTGTTAAGGTGATGCTTGGTGAGAATCTTTCAGAACTGTGGCAGTTATGGATGGAAAGAATTTTCTGCTCTGGGAAAGAACATGGAGTAAGTGGCACTGGCTTATTTTCTGGGCAGGATGGGAATCCCAAGGCTTTTTCGGGTAGTGCCAATGGCAGCAGGTATTATCTCTGCCTCCTCGGAGTCATCCAAACCCTCTAGATAAGGACTTTTGCTCATTGGGTGTCTCTGGGTCCATGCCAGGCCCCCTTTAGGTCCTATTACTGGTTGGTGAACAGGCTATAAGGAGGAAATAAAAACGCTTTTTGTAGGGGACAGAATACTCATCATTTCCAACCCAGACAAGGCATTTACATCTGACTCTGTAGAATACATGCTCCCAGGGTCATTGCTGTGGTTACCATCTTGTTGCTTCTTCCTCCTTTACACGGATCATAATCACAACTACAGCAACAATCTCCAGACCCTACATCTTAAAGTCAGTGTTTTATGCGAGTTCAAAGTCCTAGAATGGAGCTCTGTAGTTGACCGTATGGCATGAACCTCCTCATGCCGGCCACTGAAGACAGCAGCTGCAAATCTGTAAGATAAATCTTGGGGAAGCTGCTTCCCTGATGCTGCATTGCAACTGCAAACAAAGGAACCAAACCCTCTTGGCAGTGCATGAGACCAATGAATGCCCAGAGCCTTTGGTTATGAAAGGATGCTGACAATGATTGTAAGTACTCCATCAGGGGTAGCATTTTCAGTTTACATACTCATCTTCACATTCCCAAGTCTAGTGGAGATACTGTTTGATAAATGAAGTCGAACAGAGAGGAAATGAAACAGTCTTTCTATTTTCTGGAAAGTGGTGTGGAGTAAATGACAAGCACAGAGGCTGGCTTGGGTTTGAAGCCAAGAACCACAATAGACTGAGTCCTTGGAGGACACATTTAACCCTTCTGTGATGCATTTTCTCAACAGTAAGTGGTGATAAGGGGCAGCTATTGCAGACAGGAGCATTAGCAGATATAGTGTAGACTAAAGCATTGCACCCCATTAGGAGCTGTCCTGGGTGCTGGTGTTGGTATCAGCTCTTACTAAGGAGTATGACAAGACAATAACTACTTGGGGTACTGAACTTGGACTAGTAGGGGTCAACCCCAGTTACACCACCCGCTAGTTTTGTAGCTGTGGCATTTAATCTTGTTAAACCTTAGTTTCCTCATCTGTAAAGTGAAACAACAGCTCTGCCTCCTAGCATCATGCTGACCATTGCAGGAGATAGTAACCTGCTCCTTGGAACACTGAGCACTCTGCCCAACGCAACCGCCTGGGGCTCATCATGCAGGGTTAGACCACATGCCCCAAGGACTTCTCGTGGTTGGAGTGACCATCAGCTCCTAAATGGAGCAAGAAGAACCCCTGTCTTTCAGATGCAGCACTAATTGTTGTTCTTTTTTTCTGAATGGAAGCTTTCTATTCTCAAAATATTTAAAGGAACAAACCCTCCGTTGAAGCAAATTATAAGGGAACAAAAGCAGGGCCATTACTGAAAACATCAGCACTGCAAGCAGGCTTGGGCTGAAGGAGAAAACAGTCCATACTTAATGGAGCTAACTCCTTATCTGTTTAATTGATATGCTTTTACTTCTTTGAATAAAGACAATTCTGGCCAGGTGCGGTGGCTCACGCTTGTAATCCCAGCACTTTGGGAGGCCAAGGCAGGCAGATCAAGAGGTCAGGAGTTTGAGACCAGCCTGATCAACATGGTGAAACCCCGTCTCTACTAAAAATACAAAAATTAGCTGGATGTGGTGGCATGCACCTGTAGTCCCAGCTAGTCAGAGGGCTGAGGCAGGAGAATCGCTTGAACCTGGGAGGTGGAAGTTGCAGTGAGCTGAGATTGTACTGCTGCACTCCAGCCTGGACAACAGAGCAAGACTCTATCTCAAAAAAAAAAAAAGTTGACAGCAAAGGTTACTTAAGGATCAGGTAAAATTTGAAATTAAAGGGCAAGAAGCTTGGTCTCAGCTGGCGATCCCAGAAAGAGAAGGTCATGTCTAGTAAGGAGCTCCAACATTTGAAGACGCTGCATATTCCTGATGCCTTTCAATCTAACACTGCCCTGGGCAAATCTCTTGTTCTATCTGCACTGAGATCTGATATCTATAACTCCTGATGCAAGAGTCTTGCCTCTGTCAAAACCCTCTAAATCTTCACAGTCCATGGGTCGCGATCGCTAGACGTCTTAACCTGCCAGCTAGGGTCTGGGAGACCTGGGTGTTTTCCATCCTGATACACCACAAGGCTGGTGCTGTCGTCACAACATAGAATTGTTGGTTTTTTGCTTGCTTTTTACCAGTCATGATAACAGTGCCAACACCCTTTTCCAGGACTGGGCCTAGGGTAGGGAAAGCGAATCACTCACCTTGGGTACTGAATACCTCTTGCTGAGAAGCCAAGAGAAATAATATCCCTATGCAATATAGATAGATAGATAGATAGATAGATAGATAGATAGATAGATAGATAGATAGATAGATAGATAGATAGATAGATAGATAGATAGATAGATAGATAGATAGATAGATTGCATAGGTATATTATTTTATTTTATTTTATTTTTAATTTCTTTTTTCTTGAGACAGGGTCTCACTCTGTCACCCAGGCTGGAGTGCAGTGACACGATCTTCACTCACTACAACCTCTGTCTCCCGGATTCAAGCAATTCTTATGCCTCAGCCTCCTGAGTAGCTGGGATTACAGGTAATGCTACCACACCTGGCTAATTTCTGTTTTTAGTAGAAACGAGGTTTCACCATGTTGGCCAAGTAGCTGGGATTACAGATGTGCACAACCATCCCTGGCTAATTTTTGTATTTTTAGTAGAGATGGGGTTCCACCATGTTGGCCAGGCTGGTCTTGAACTCCTGTCCTCATGTGATCTGTCTGCCTCAGTCTTCCAAAGTGCTGGGATTACAGGTGGTAGCCACTGAGCTTGACCCCTATGCAGTATTTTTAAAAGTCAGAATCAATCTAAGATAACTAAAGATGATTGAAATATCAAAATGTAAATGAACACAGGCATCTGACACTGCTGGAATTTGGCAGAAGTGAGTTAGGTAGGTCATTCAAGAGGAGGGTTGGGTCGTGTCTTTATTTTAAATTTTGATATTTTGTTCCTCATGAAATGATTGCATTACTTTTAAATTTTATAAAATATTGCATTAAAGTATTATTTATCTAGGTTGCTGAGGATTTTGGCTTCTTAAATTTTATTCCCAAATCCTCACCCTAAATATGCGGCTGCCACCACTGTGACCACAAGGGCTAAAAAAGCTAATGTCAAATGAGCACTTACAATTCAGAAATAAAAATAAAATCCTAGGCCCCCTAACCAACTGTACACACCCCCTCTTGGCCAAGGAGACCCAGAAAATCCTTAAAAACTGAGTTCCCAGCCTGACCACCATCTCTGGACCAGTTTTGGCCAACTCACAGAGCATGTGTAGTCAAAGCTTTCATGTCTTCTGCTTTACCTTTTGATGTCAGAGGTTTCAAAACTTTAAAAACTCCACCCTTGGATCATGCTAATGCTGCCATTTTTGAACACATGACCCATTATGAGGCATGAAATTCAACTTCCCACGCACATGTTTCTCCTTCCATAAAGTTTCATGACTTCTCCTATAGCTTTTAAAATACATTCATTTGGCCAGCCTGCTCAGCATACATTCCTGCTGCTTTTACCCTTCCCTTGAGGCATTTGCTCTTGGTTTCTGCTGGAGGCTATGCTTCCCAGCCTGCGGGATGGACAGCCTGCAAGTGCAATCCTATGTGAGAAATAAAGATATCCTTTCCAAGTCTGTGGACGTGAGACAGGATAGGTAGTTAAGGAAGTAATCATGTTCTCGGGATGCAGCAACCGTGGTGACAGTAAGTTCAAGCAACACAGTAAGCCTCAGCATTCACATTATAATTGAGCTCATCCACGCAAAGCTATCTTCAGTAGGGACTTTCCCCTCTAGACAGCATGTGCACTTTGATTTTGCCCATCCTCAAACTGACACTTTGCTCATTATAATGGTAAAAAACATAATCCTGGGTGGAGATTTAAGATGCTAATGAGACATGTGACGTACGAACAAACATGTACAGCTACTGCACATGTACACCCAGAGGACCACTCAGAACATGCTTATGAGTAACGCCTCTTCCCACCTCCTTATGAATAATCATGTAACGTTCCCATATAGGGAGTCTCCCTAGTGCTGGTCTTTGCTATCTCATCCTTACGAGCAGCCCACCCTGAATCCTCTCTCTCTCAGGCGTACTGTCTATTCTGCCCTAACCTTCAAAGTATTCTTTTTCTTTTGCAATAAATTACTCGATGTTGCATCTCCTTTGCTGTGTGTCTCCTGTTTAAATTCTTTTCAACCAAGGAGACAACAACCAAGGTATCACAACAGCCACACTTTGTCATTCTTCAGTTGAAACAATGTACCAGGCACTGATGGGAACATTTTACCTGCAGTTGGCACAGTAATAAGCCTATAGGGTCATAGTTTTCACAGTCCCTAGTTAACTTTAGGAAACAAAAGGCCAGAGAGGTTAAGAAACTATTCCAAGGTCACACAGCTGAGATGGAATTCTAACCTCAAGGACTGACTTCTGAGCTTTCTCTCCTAGTGACAATTTTATGCCACCTCTTCTATCAGATGAGGCACGCTATGTCCAGCCAGGCCTCAGGAAGAGACACAGGGACACATTTGGCCCTGAGTGTTGGTGGGGAAGGTGTTCAGTCTGCAGCAGCACAGAGGCCCCAAGAGATAAGGGACCACACTCTGGGGAGCACCAATGACAGTGGGAAGGGAATGACGGTATGAGTCTATCTGCCCCCATACCAGCACTCAGGCACTTTCTTCTTAGAGCTAAATACTATCACCACCAACAGCTCAAACAGCCCCAGCCCTAGGACACTTGTTTTGACAGCCAGAGAGCTTCCCTGCTTATTCTGGGGTTGAGATTATACCCCCCTTTCTCTCAGGCCGGCCTCCCTGGCTTTGGGAAACCACAGAGCCACAGAGCTGCTTGTAGACAGATGCCTTATCACTCACATGAGAATAACAGCACTCGCTTGCATTCAAAAAGCACTTTCCTAGTATTTTTCAACTGAGTGTCACATCCTTTTTATGTATCACATCATTCCATTTTAACAAATCTCTGACACCATTTGTATTTTTGTCATTACTGGGAGTTAAGTGGAGGTGTCTGACCACAAAACTCATATCTTAACCAGTAGGTCCCACACAGTCCAATTCTTCCATGCATTTCATACTTTCCAACACGCAGTTGTTTGTAAATGAGCAACTGAGATTCCACAAGTTGAAGTGATCTGCCCATGGTCAATAGGATAGTCAGTGGTATGCTTAGACCTAGAAGAGGGGTTTTCTGATTTTAAAACCACTCCTTTACACTGGCCATCACTCTTCCTTAAATTGAGATTAACCATTGAGATGAGCAGAATAGACCCATGCAGATGGTTATGAAGTCTCACTGACCTGTGGTCCAGCTATTCCTGGGGGCCCTGGTAGGCCTGGAGACCCAGCCTCTCCCTGTATCAGGGACACAAGAAAAACAAAAAGAAAACAGTAATGAGTATCTGGCCCACATCCAGGGTCATCATCAAGCCATCAGCCTCGCACCTCCATTCACTGATTTTCCACTGGGACTTCCCGGCAGCTACCCGTGCCCCCAGCCTGTCTGAGCAAAGGGTATAGGCAAGTGGTAGTACTGAGTGTGGCTGTGCAACCATGGCATGACCCACCATTAATATGGTTAGTTGGTATGTCTCCAAGATAGCCTGATGGCTCGCTCCTGCCTCCCATATTTGCAACCCGGAGCAGCCATCCTGCTGTTTGTTCCAGGGTTGGTCTATATGGCCCACAGGACATGGCAGAAGTGATGGTGTGTACTTGCTGAGATTAGGGTATAAGATGGCTCACTCCCACCTTGGCCTGCCACTACCCCCACCCCCCACCTTGCACTTTTTCTATCCAACCACTCATTTTGGGGAAAACCAGTTTCCATGTCTTGATCTCACTAGAGCAGCTCTGCAGAGAGGCCCATGTGGTAAGGAACTGAGGTCTCCATCAACAGCCACAAGAGTGAACCTGGATGGAAGGGGGTCTTCCACCAGACGGACCCTGAGATGACTGCCTCATGAAAGACCTGAGCCAGAACAACCCGGCGAAACCACTTCTGGATTTCTGCCCCAGAAATTTGAGATAATAAATATTTGTTGTTTGAAGCCACTAAGTTTTGGAGCAATCTATAATGTAGCAATAGATAACTAATAAGTTGAGAAGAGAGAAAAAGTGTGCTGCACTAAGAAATAGAGTCTGAATTATGTAGGATCTCATTTGT
This sequence comes from Hylobates moloch, assembly GCF_009828535.3. Classification (NCBI taxonomy): domain Eukaryota; kingdom Metazoa; phylum Chordata; class Mammalia; order Primates; family Hylobatidae; genus Hylobates; species Hylobates moloch. The sequence goes on from NW_026652284.1 coordinate 118,992,889, forward strand.
GTGTATGTGTTTGTGCTTTATAAATATATGTGCATGTATAATTATACTGGCACACATTGCATGTTCTTTATAGTTATTTTCATAACCATTTTCTTATGGTTATTTTCACTCTAAGTCCTGTAATACCTGGAGTGTCAGCTGCTTGATGCTGAGAAAGGACTACCCAGGTGGGAGGGTGGGGGTTCGCGGCCCCCTGCCAGGTCCTGCCAGGAGTTGTGGAACATTGAGTGGTTCTGAACATCAGAATCACTGTGTAGTAGTTGTAGTAAAGACACAGAATACAAGCCTCATTCCCAGTGATTTGATGTAAAGCAACTGTGGTAGAAAGGTGTGGAAAAGACTGATCTAAACATCTCCCTAAGTGATTTAGAAATGCCACCCTGACAGCCTCTGCACTGATATCAAGAATCTTTGAGGTTAAGACTCCTGGAATAAACTCCTAAAGACCCATCTATCTTAATGAACGAAATGATCTTCTGAGCTGTTTAAAATGAAGACAATGGGAAAGACCCATGACATGGATGTAAGAACATTCAAACATGTTTATTTACTATCCGATAAAATATGATACAAGAAGTGCTGCAAATCAAATAAATGCCTGTTTTTAATAAGTTGATCACCAGGAGAATTTAATTAGGTGAAATTACTCTTAGTCAAATCAGCTTTAGGATTGGCCCCTTTTCCCTCCAGGGTTCCAGAGCGTATGGAGAAATTTCGAGGACTGTGGCACACCCATGGGGTCTATGCTCAAATATCCTGCATAGCTGAGCTGGTGGAAAGGGAACAAGCACTGCTTAAGGCTCAGAGAGTCAGAATAAAGGTCATCTTTTGCATCCGTGTTTGTATTCCCTGTGCCATGTATGGGTAAAATACAAACTACAAATAAGAGGCTTAATTCTCTCTTTTTTGAAAAGAAAGAGAATCTCACCTAAGCCTTTTTCTTAAAGCATTTACTTTAGAAAGCGGATCATTGTCAGTTCTTTATCTGTCTCTTTGAAGTGTGTGTAAATCCTTTTAAAAGCAAAGAAGGCCTTTTTTTTTCCAGTTTGATGACCCAGGAATGTCTTTCTCTAGCAGTTAGGATCCATCTCTGTGAAATATGATCAGCAAGGAAGATCCACCGCTATCTCCCAATTTCTAGGGGATGTTATCTCCCCAAGTTGCAACACTATCTTCTTACATAAAGATGCAAGAAGTTTATTTTCACTTCGGATAAAGCCAATTAGCTAAGACAGAGGGCCATCTGAATTACCAGGTGAATCTAAGATGAACGTATGTGACAAATAGCACTGTGAAGACCTCCTACTTGAGGACTAATTATTGCTTATCTTGAGAAAATGTCTGTAATGGACTTTATCTGCTTAGCTATATAAAAGAGCGAGATTTCATCCTGTCCTTACCATCTCTTAGCAGATTGTCTGTAATGCACATTATATTCTAGTTTAAATGTAATTCAATATTAAAATGGTTTTCTTTCTCTTCTACCTTTGTGAAGAAGTTTTCTGGGTTGGGAGGAGATTATGTTTTCAATTCTATTTCCCCAGCACCCATGAAACTCCCTACCTCTGTTTTGCTCCAGGACAGACCATGAATTCCTTTAGAACAGGGTCTCAGCCTTTTTCTTCTGAACTTCCGCATTGTCTACATGTTGACTGACATATAAGACACATGTAATGGGGTGTCATAAACAGGTAATGACAAGGGATTGAATGCATGCATGAATGGATGGATCCATTGATTGATCTATGAGTCTGAAGTGCCTATCTTGATGCCTATTACATAGTAGACAGGCAAAAGTTGTTGGATGACAAAAGAAAGGAAGGGAGAAAGACACGGTAGAAAGGAATGTAACTGAATGAGTATATGTTTCCAGGTGTCAGCATGTATTGCAAAGTCGCAATCAACATCTTCTTAAAACGACAAAGACCCATAGATACCTACTTCCTACCATTTCCATAGTTGTGTCTCACAACCCAGTACTCCTCATCTATCTTGAATCTTGAACCCCTCAAACCCTGAACAGCTTCGGAGGCAGATGGGGCAATACGAGATCTCCAGAATGATATTTTCATTGTAATGATAAAAATTGAGTTTCCTCTTTTCTCCTTACCTTTTTCCCTTCTGTGCCTTCTCTCCCTGGCTTTCCTGGGACACCTTTGTCCCCTTTAAAACCTGGTAGACCAGGGAGGCCTGGGGGGCCAGGAGGGCAGTCATTGCACACATCCTGAGAGTTGGGAGAGAGGAGGGGACAAAGAGAGAATGACTAGCAAATACAGTTTCAAAGCAAAGCAAAGTAGCCCTGGCTGCTACCTCTCCAGATGGAGATTTGGTTTTTAAATACCAGAGAAGATAGAAAAGCAAATAAGTGGACTGAGTCACGATCCAAATACTCTTGTGTCTAAACTTTGCATTTTCCCTTTCTTAACTAAAAGTTAGGTTTCAGCACTGACATATCTGGATATTCCTCCATTTCCCCCTACTTCCACCCAGACTTCTGGAAGGATAGCCTGAGGAAATGATGTCAAAAATTCATGTAAAATCATCTGTGAGCAGCTGAAAACATTAACAGTGCAGATTTAATACAAACATTTAGTATTACTAAAAATAGCATGCTCTGTCCCTGATGTTAGAGACCAAGCTGGGAGCTGAATTCTCTGTTCTGCGTTTGCCCAAGTCAAGTGGTTTCTGAACAAGGAAGAAGGATAAACAAGGCAACAGGCACACACCCTTGGGACTTTGTTTCTGTGACACAATGCCGATTCTGACCAGGCTTAGCTTTATTTTTTACCCAAGGTAAGCATTTGATAAATGTTCCCTGGAATTGGACTTTGTTCTACTTCTTTAAGGCAGGTAAATATTGCTCCTTGAGTAAATTTAAAGTCCTCTGAGCCCAGAGCATGTGTTTTCTGATTTGTCAGATCTTACAGTTTGGAGCACACTATGTGCCAAATAAAACTCACCTGACTGTACTCCAGCCTGCCTCATCCACCTGCCTCTTGGTTTGCCTCCTCCATGGCCTTCTCTCTAATCCTCCCTCTCATCCACCCTGCCTCTCTCCTTGTGACAGGAGTTTAATGGATAACACTAGTAAAGCACTTAGAATACTCTCAAGAAAGATTAGATAGATAGATAGACAGATACATAGGTACATATAGATAGATAATGCCCACACATTTAGCCATTATTGTTAATTTATTTATTCACTCAGTCACTCACTCGTTGAAAAAATACTTGAAAGGCACCTACTATGTATCGGGCACTGTGCTAAGTTTGGGACCACAGTGAGTGTGTGTCTTGAAGAGCTCTCAGTTCAACGCTGTCAGCTGACACAAATACATGCACTAACTATGGTCTTTTGAAAGCCCCACCAAAGGGACCTGCAAAAATGCATGGAAGCTGCACTGTTCATAGTCCATGAGGTGAAGCTGCAGGTGATTTAGTTTTCTTCTTGGCCTCCGATTGCAGGATGGTAAAGTTTTTCCATCAGAAAAGCATCTCTGAATGGCCCACCTTCCTTTTACTTGTTTCACCTACTCAGTCTTTGGAGATTCTTTAGAAGTCTCCCCCTCCAAGATGCCTTCCTGATTGCCTCAGGATGGGGACAGGCTCTTCCTGCTCCCAGAAATCTCAAGAATCCTCTCTACTAAAGTACTAATCTCCCTGTTGGAATGGTCTTTTATTCCATCCTCTCTCCACCAGGCAAACAGAAGGTGTTAGCACTCAAGAGGACAGAGGTAGAATGATCTTTGCTTGCCAAATTCATAGCAAATATTCTTCCGCAGGGCATGAGTGCTATAAATGAATGAATCAGGCAACCCAACCAACTAACCAACTGACTGACCGATCAACCAATTAACTGTCCACCTGACATTCTGGCGACTTGTACCATCTTCCTTTAGTGGTTAGTTTGCAAAGCTGATTGGATTATTTGGAGGGTGGGAAGAGTTAAATATTGGGATATATAAAGCAAGAGTGCATGAGATATTCAGTTTACTTAGATGAGCTGCTTTTGATATCTGTATTTTGCTTGAAAGAGTAGCAGAGCTGAAAGGAGCTCGCCTCTTTGTAGACCTTTTCTTATTGTACTCTGAGATGCATCCGTGAAACATTGCAACTGTGGATGGATGGATGGATGGGTGGATGGATGGATGGATGGATGGATGGATGGATGGATGGATGCAAATGGAACTAGCCTGATGACACCAAAAATTCTAGCCACTGAGATATTTCTGGACTTGAAGGGTGCCCTGGTGATAGGAAGCCATTCTTTGCAGTGGGATCCATAACATAAAAATATTATATCTGAGTAATACAAAAATCTTACGACTTTCCTATGTCTTTGTAATTTCTGGCAGGGCTCTCAACCTGGGCCTGTTGCACACTATGCAGGATTATTTCCTGAAGACCAGAGCTGTCGGAGACCCAGACCTACCTGTGAGGGAGCTAGACTCAACTCACTGACCCAGCTCTGGAATCCAGTGAGCATAGGGTAAGATCACCCCAATCTGTAGTCTTACAGATGCTCACCTTGGCTCCTGAGCTCCTGGGCTGCCCCCACCAGTCCCTCCTGGCTCCGAACCAAACTCCAGCTCAGAAGACAATTCACACTTTCTCTGAATGTACTGAAACTGGATAGGGTTGTGTTTCCAACCAAATGGGCTTGCCCATACTCCACTTAAACCTCTGTCCACCTGGAGTCATGGCTTCATCTCCCTGAGTCTCCTTATCTGTGAAATGGGGATGTCAAAGTCTTACGATAAATGAGACAATGAATGGAAAATGCCTGACACTATCCTGACACAGAGTGAAAGCACAGTGACTTTTAGATGCGACATGTGCCATTACGGGTTTTGTTTATTTTCCTCCCTAAATCTATGGCCTTGCCCCATTTGCAGATCAGATGACCTTGATCATCAATACTAGCTCCCAATCTCTGGGCTTTCTGAGTTATCTCAGGCAAGTCAATTAATCTTTTTGAGTCTATTTCCTCACCTGTAAACACGGATCATTCTCCTACTTTAGGAGATGGTTGTGAAATTTAAATAAAATAATGCATACAAACTGCCTAGCATATTTCAGGGTTCATTGTATGTAATCTATAAATGTTCTTTCCCTCTGGTCTCTATCCCTTCCTTTGGTCTAAGATATTTTCTTTTCTTTTTCTCTTTTTTTTTGGTGGAGGGGAGACAGAGTCTTGCTCTGTCACCCAGCTTTGGAGTGCAGTGGTGTGATCCAGGCTCACTGCAGCCTCCACCTCCCGGGTTCAAGCAATTCTCCCACCTCAACCTCCCGAGCAGCTGGGAATACAGGAATGTGCTACCACATCTGACTAATTTTTGTATTTTTAGTAGAGACAGGGTTTTCCCATGTTGGCCAGGCTATCTCACACTCCTGGCATCAAGTGATCCACCTGCTTTGGCCTCCCTAAGTGCTGGGATTACAGGCATGAGCCACCGCACCCCGCCAGTCTGAACTATTTTCAACAAACTCAGCTTGTTATGTCATTGCATGTAATACTGTACCTTTGTGTGGTTTGAAGTACCAAGTAAGCACTCAACAAAATGCTTACTACATGGAGGAATGCTACAGCCTTTGGTGTGGAGAAAAAAACAGTCGTTGCTTCCCAGGAGAAGAAATGACCTCTAGGTCATTTCATCCACCTTCTCACTGGACATCTGAATCCTTGCTACAATATTCCTACCAAAGAGTTGCGTAGCCTTCATCTCCAAATCTCTGTGTGACAGGCAGAGAACTCACTAGCTGCCTGGACTTCATCAGATAGTTGTCAGGAAGTACTGGCTCTTGTAAAGATGAAATCGGATGGTAGAGAGGCTACGCATAAGGCTTCAGAGTTGGTCACACTGGGTTTGAGTCTTAGTTCTGCCACTACAAGGTCTGTGACTTTGACCAAGTGGCTTGCCCATCTATGCTTAACCTCTTCATCTGTAAAATGCAGATAGCAACAGAACCCACTCACAGGATTGTTTGTGAGGATTCAATAAATATTTCAGCAAGGGTAATGGAGACAATTTTAAGATGACCTCCTTGGGCACAGATCCAACTATGGACATTCATTTAACAGGAACTCTTAGAACTTACTACTCAGTCAGTTCTCCAACTATGAGAAAGAGATATATGAAGTTATAAAACTCTCTGGGGCAGAGACAAATATTCTGTAATACAAGATGTCTCAGCAGTGGAGACACCTGCCACCAGCCACCTAGACTAGACCAGCAGACTCTAACTTACAACATCGAGATGAAAGCCACTGACTGCACAAAACAGGGAGATGAACAGAGTCTGCTCCCCAGACCTGGCCAAATCCACTCATCCCAGGCTGTTGACTATAGAATTTCCAGGCAAAGCTCAGCTCTGTGGGACCAGTGAGGCTCCACAGGCCACCCTGCATGTAGGCGCTTGCATTCCTTCTGGGGTTTCCAGCGGCTCTGATGAGCACAGCTGCATCCTTTCCTAGTGAGGAGGTATCAATTTGACTAAATATGTGTCTCAGTGCTCTGGCCATGAGGAATGATGCTTAGCCATTTCACTACTCACTCTTATTACTGACATAAAGATTGGGACATCTTGAGGTGAAATCCTCCGGGTGAAGGGTCGTGGGGGGAGAGGGCTGGTGGCTGATGAAAACCCAGCTCCTTCCAGAGTCAGGGAATTAAGAAAAATAATCCAGGCTAATAAAAGCCTGTAATAAACAAAAGATTGAATCAATAGGTAATGATTTCTTGTCATGTCCTTGACTGTGGAAAAAAAAACTATCACACTTGTCAACAAAAACTGGTAAAGATTGTTCTGCTACTTATTTTTTAATAAAATGTGTAATTTTCCCATCAAGGCATCTCAATTTGCAGTGAGATTGAACGTCCCAGACTTCCGAGAAGGTTTTCTTTTTCTTTTATTTTCCTCCCTTGGCTTCATGTATGAAGTAGGTATTTTCTGAAATCACCCAAGTGTCTTTTAGAGAACAAGAGGGAAGGAAGGGACCAGTCACACAAAATGCAGTACCGACCCTTCACCCAGAGTTACAACACAGGCTTGAAGTACAGACAGCAGAAGGGGCCCCCTCACTCACTGCAGCACGCCTGTTCTTTCTGAAGTATAGACCCTACCTCTCTCTCCCTCGTCCACAGCCTTTCCTAGCTCTCAACATTGAAGACCCCAGGTCCTTGGTCAGGCACCTGGGCACCTGTGCAACTTAGCCTTCAGGTGTAACTCCAGCCACACCCTGCCCTATCTTGGCCGAGTTATGTTCAACCTCTCAGGAACTTTTCCTCTAGTGGGGAAAGCAAATGTGGTTCTAGAAACCAGTCAAGTCTGCACTCACATCTGAGTTTGTCCTGGCTAAAAGGCCCAGCAGCCCGCGTCACCTCACTGAGCCTGTGCTCTGGTCCTGGCCCAGCAGGACCCGGGTCCAGGCTATTTGACTCTGCCACTGGCCCTCCTTTGAGAACATGTGTTAGTCCTGGCTGGGTTAAAGGCCAGCCTCTGGTGTCAGCGAGAAAGGATTGTATTCTTAGGATGTCCTATTCTATTCCATTCCATTCATTGACCCTCACAGTATCTCAGGCTCCTTACATGCTGAATAACACAACAAATAGTATTGACCCCATAGAATATTTGTGAAAATTAAATAAGGGAGGCACATTAAACATTTAGTGCAGCACAGCTCCAAATAATGTTCTGCTCTATATCTGCAGTGCCTAATAAGGCAGCCACCAGCCACATGCAGCTATTAGGCATGTGTAAAGAAAGAGGTTGGAGTGATCAAGCACCTAAATTTTTAATTGTATTTATTTATTATTTTTGAAACAGGGTCTTGCTCTGTCACCTAGGCTGGAGTGCAGTTGCATGCCCATGGCTCACTGCAGCCTCTACCTCCTGGGCTCAAGTGATCCTCCTACCTCAGCCTCCTGAGTAGCTGGAACCACAGGCACATGTCACCACATCAAGCTAATTTAAAAAAAATTTTTTTTTGGTAGAGACCAGGTCTCTCTATGTTGCCCAGGTTGGTCTTAAACTCCTGGGCTCAAGGCTTAAGCAATCCCCACAACATGCTGGGATAATAGGGATGAGCCACTGTGCCTGGCCTGTATTTAATTTTAATTAATTTAAATTTAGATCGAAGCATGTGGCCAGTGGCTGTTGTATTGGACAGGTGGACTTAGCACATCACCAGCCACATGGTGAGTTGTCAACTAATGGTGCTGCTATTATTATTAATACTACTAAAGAGTTGTTAAAAAAAAAAAACCAACGTATTATTAAGATCTCCAATCCCGCCATCACCATTTTCAAAATACATGCACATTTATTATATGCTTTTACCTTAGCCAAGAGATTTATGTCCCCTGGAGACAGTAGTGAAGAGACGCCCTGTCAAAGTAAAAAGAAACAAACACATACATACACGCATATATACAGTAAATCCCAGGCATCTTCAGAAAGCAAAAGGCCTTCAAAATGTGACGTAATGCGTGACACACTGTGCCATGCATGGGATACGGACAGCCCAGTGGATGTCCCAAGCCTGGGAGCCACAGAAAGAAGACTCCTCCAAGGCAGCAGCTGCACAGCCTGCCAGTCCTAGCCAAGTCTGACTGACTGCAGCCTTTTGCAATCCCTACTCTCCTTCTGTTTGCCCCTTCTCTTCTCCCAGTGGTCCCTCTTCCCCACCACCATCAAAACCTGATAGGTCACATGAGTACTGTGGGAGGCAAAGTGGCAAACTGTTTGCAATCTGGATTGTCATGGATCTCCCAAATGAGCAACAGCTGTTACTATCAGTCATTCACAACCTAGTATGAATTTAAGCCAATGTCTTCAGCTCTCCCAGGTGAAACAGCATTTTAAACTTCATTTGTCATTATGGGTTAAAAGTCTTAAATTCCAGAAAGGGTATTTCAGAAATCAGGAGTAATTACAGAGCCTCTAAAGGTATGTAGGAGTCTGCAGGTGGCTGAATTCATGCTCAAACCCACCTGACTTGGAGCTACGGATTGTGTCTCTTACAATCATGGCCATTCTGGAACCCAAGACAGGGTGGAGGCTCAGAAAATATTTGGGTGCAAGGAACATAAGGCTAGAAAGGGAAATGGAAATTAAAAGGCAGACCCTAAAGGAAAGAAGGGATTCTTAGGTAAGACTTTGAGACTGATGTGCTACTTTGCAAAGTTCTAAATTTTGCAAAGAAAAAGGAATACCAGAGGACCCAGGCAGCAGAGGCAAGCTGGTAGACGTAGCAACTAAATGCATGGTGGGTGATTTCTCCTCATTAAGTTTGAGTTTAGGTGCACGAATTACAAATCCAGTCTGTCATTTTGGGAAGGCTGAAACCAAGGCAATTTTTCAGGCTATTTCCCCATCCCCGACTCCATGGGCTTTCCGTCCCATCCTGTGGTTAGCAAAACCATGAAACAGGTAACACGAGTTTGTTCAGGGTAACTGCTGCAGTGGCCTGAAACATGCTGGTGGTGTTTTCTGTGTTGATATGCTCAGAAATTCAATGAACGTTCTGGGCTATTGAAAGAGAGGATTCCCTGAGAGAGACTGGGGTTGAATTAAATCAGATTGGAGGTGCTCAAGGAATTATCCAAACTGCAGTGAAAACTCACTTAGGACGCAGCTGCTAAAGCCAAGGCCAAGACCACCCCCCCCTCCCAGTTATCTGAGTGACGTCCTCTGAAGAAAAGACAACCTTTGCTATAGTAATTTATTAAAACTTTTAAAAGGGAAAGGTGTTTTATTTTGAAGCCGTATATGTTTCCTCTGGGAAGTTAATAATAGGAAAGTGTTCATATGGTTCAAATCGGTATATTTTAATGCTGCTGGCATTCTATTACTAGGGATATTCTTACATTGCCATTGAGCCCTTTGCATAATTAGAGTGAGTTATATCAGACACAATGGCTGGGCACCAGTCACAAAGGGACAGAGAATGAGGAGTGGATTTTCAGTCTAGGTACAGTGTGGTCTTGGATACAATTAACATCTTGCTGTGACTCATTTCTGTAAACCTCACAAGTCTCAAAAGACACACAGGACCAGCATGTGGATGGAGGCGGTGGCCTTGTGAAGGTGGACTCAGGATATGGCAGACTGCCATCTCTGCCTTCTATGAGTCAGTCACTCGTGTCACCTGTTGTTGGGTCCAATGGGCTCAGAGAACAGTGGACAGCGTGGGGATGTAGATGCCAGTTTACATCCTACCTAGATCCTCCCCATTCTCGGTGCATCTTTATTCCTAGTGCTGGTTACACAGCCGATAACTGACTTATGGCAGGGTGAAAAGAGCTGGGCCTGGCCTCCAGGTGGGACAGCTTTGTGGTTCCATTCACAGTCCAGAGTTCCATGTGGGATCAGGCAGGGACTAGGCTTGACCTGAACCCACATTTTTTACTGTTTTTTCCCCTGTCATGTCCTGCTTCCCTCCATCCTTGTAGGTTTCTCCTGAGAGCACTCCCTCAATCAGTCACTAGCGTAAGAATCCCCACTGCAGGCTGTGCTTCCAGAGAACCCAATGTGACACAGCAGGAGGATCCTGGAACAGGAATTCTATGCTTCTCTCCAGGTGGGGGCAGCACTGGGGAAACACTTTGGGTCGCTCTCTCTACCCACTGAGGGATGGAACTGTGTAATTAAGAATTAGCGGCCGGGCACGGTGGCTCACGCTTGTAATCCCAGCACTTTGGGAGGCCGAGGCGGGCGGATCACGAGGTCAGGAGATCGAGACCACGCTGAAACCCCGTCTCTACTAAAAATACAAAAAATTAGCCGGGCGTGGTGGCGGTCGCCTGTAGTCTCAGCTACCAGAGAGGCTGAGGCAGGAGAATGGCGTGACCCTGGGAGGCGGAGCTTGCCGTGAGCCGAGATTGCACCACTGCACTCCAGCCTGGGTGACAGTGTTGTCCAAACCCTGCACATTCCAAAGAAATGTCCACGCTGCTGCCTGGTTCCTGGGAATTACCTCTACGCCCTTGGAATGTCCTGCCTGGTAAGAGTGTCTTTGTTTACCTGTGTTCTTGGGTCAAGCCAGGTAGTTAATGATAACAATATGATTTATGGTGGGTGCCTTGGACACACACCTCAGTCTGACCTCCAGAGAGGATGGTGACTGCGTAATTAAGATCAGCCATGTGGGCACTCCATGCCTGTGTGACTGACTCCCAATATAAACCCTAGACACCAAGGCTCCGGTGAGCTTCCATGGTTGCAACACTTTGTGAGTGTTGTCACACACTGTGACTGGGAGAATTGAGTGCTGTCTGCACAACTTCACTGGGAGAGGACAAATGAAAGCTTGTATTGGTCTTTCCTGGACTTCTTCCTGTGCACCTTTTTCCTCTGCTGATTTTAATCTGTATCATTTTACTGTAATAAACCATTGCCATGAGCCTAACCGCTTTTCTGAGTTCTGTGAGTCCTTCTGGGAAATCACTGAACATGAGGGAATCCCTGAGACAACCATGCCTTATCTGATTAGTGAGCTCGGAGAGACCTGAGAGCCAATGGGCCATACTTGGGACCATTCGGGAGGAGGATGTTCAGTTAATCTAATAGATCTTCTCTCTTCTCTCTGTCTCTCCCTCTCTCTCTCTCCCCTCAGCTTTCTGTTCTGCCGCTGACCACCTGAGAGATAATCAGGATTATCCACATTGTCAGCTGCATTATGCTGACTTAACTATCTTTGCAGGGAGACGTCAAAGTCCAGATCTGGCAGAGGCCATCTGAACCCCCACTTGACTTCTGGCCTGAACCTCACTGTCCCTGCACTTCACCAGAGCTTTGCACTTTGATAATGAAGTGGCTTCTGTGAGGTTTATTTGGCTGTTGCAAAGCTGACTCTACAGGGGAGGAAACATGAGTAATTAAGGTGTCCCTAACTTCCAAGAAGACTTTATGCTCCTCTCATTGGAAGGTCTTCAATGAAAAGTTTCAGGATCCTTAATGGCAGACCAGGATCCCTGTCCAGGTCTCTGGTGTGCCCGCCAACTGAGATAAGGGATGCAGGGGTCATCTACACCCACAGGGACATCCGTGCCTTGGGTCCTTGCCTGGAATTTGTAGCAGGTCAGGCTTGCAAAAGAGATAGGCGGCCTCTCAGATCCATCTCAAGGTGAAGCTTCTGCCCAGGTGAGCATCTCACTTTCTGAAACCAGACTTAAAGCCTCACTCTTGAGGCCTGCGATTCCCCAGTCTTGGTTGCTGCCATCTTAGGCAGCTTCTTCCCAAGGACTCATCTCTCTCTCCATCTTCACAGCTGCCTCCCACTCTCCCAGGCCAGGGCATCCCCACTGCTCCTTCCCTAGAGGGTCCACCTATGGCCAGGCTACTCAGCTAAACCTTTGGGGCTTCTCTGGCATTGGAAACTCAGTCAGAGGGTGTCTCAGGAGATGAGGGTGCCTCGCATCAGGGAAGCCTATAGGACTCTTGGGCTGGACTGAGGCCACGCTGCCAAGGACCCAACACTCAGGGCTGTCCCCGTCTCCTCAACCTTTCACAATTTCCCCTGTTCTCACTGTGAGGCAAGAAAGAACGTTTCTTCCATGTTAAACAGAAGGCAACTGGGAAGGCTGACATCACCCAGTCAAGCGCTAGGAAACGGGCAAGTTAGGGATTTGCAATGGGTGCTGCTGTTGCTCATTTGCTCACCCCAGATCCACTTTTCACCTTTCTCTGTCCTGTTCCGTGCCTGGGAGGTTAAACCCCCGGAATGTGTCCCGGGCTGGCTTGCCTGCTGGCCCGCAGTTGAATTCCCCAACTCGAGGCACTGTCAGAAAACTGGAGGGTGGGAGACATCCCTACCTCCTGGCCTTGGGCCAAGTCTTCTGGCAGCGGTGTTGACCCATGACCGAGCTCCTATGTGCAATCCCTTTCTCACCATTCTACTCTCCCTGGGTTTTGAAAACAGGCATAATGGTGGTTAACGACTTCCCACTGTAGTTTATCTCTGAGTCTCACAACATCCCGTATTAGTTTCCTCTGCTCACAGTTTTGTCAAAGGTCCCTTTGTTAAAACCTCTTGAACTTTCTGAGTTGCATTCTTTCTCTTGCTTATGCCCTGACTGATAGTCAATATTGATCCAGAACCATAAGATGACACACCGGCTTGCCAGGAGGCCCTCTTTCTCCTGGATTTCCTGGTGCACCCTAAGAGAAGAAGGAAAGAAAACATTAACTGTGATAAGCACACAATCCCGACCCACTCTACCCACACCCTCTGCCAACTTCTCTATCTGCTAAGTGTAACTCAGTGGGAAAAAAATCATCAGACCATGAGGATTGGCACCAATAAAAATGCGTGGTTTCCAGTCTCAGCTGAATACCCAAGGCTTCCCAGGGAGAATTCGACAATGACAAATGTTTAGAACTATCCCCACAACTCCTGTCCTAAACACAAAACTAAAAACAACTCATGCACACAGAACATGTGCATGCATGCACGCACACACACACACACAGACACACAGACACACATACACACAGAGAGACACACACACATACACACAAACACAGACACACATACACAGACACACACACACAGACACACACACATACACAGAACAACATACACACATATACACACATACACACAGACACATATACACAGACACACATACACATGCACACACACAGACACACATACACACACAGACACACACGCACACACACACGCGCACACATACACACAGATATACACACAGACACACACGTGCACACACACATACACACACACACGCACACACACATACACACACACACACACACCCTGTCTTAAACTTTCCCAGTGTTTTCCCAAACACGAGTGGAAGGAATGGCTTTGAAAAGTAGAAAAATACTTCTATTAGACTGGCTATAAGAATGCTGAGAGTGGAACAGTGAAATGTGAGTATTTGGAAGCAGGAATCAGAGAGTAACCTTCTCTTTGGAAACAGAACCCAAGGAAGAGAAGGGAATTTTGTTGTCCCTGCTTATAATGAACTAAAACTACAGAGATGAAAAGATGTATGTCTAAGCAATAAATACCACTGCTTACTAGTGCCAGACACCTTTGTCCTATAAGGACTCATGGTTGTCATTTGCCATTTGGTCAATGAGTATGGATCAAGTACCTTCTATGTGCCTGGCATGCTACTAGGCACCAGGAACCATGAGGATGCATAAGACACAGGGGCTCCTTCTTAGAGCTCAGAGATGGCTGAGCAAAGGCCAAACAATGGAGATAAGAGATGACTGTCATTGTCACAAAGTGGAAAGTAACACATCCTCACAACGAGCATCACATACATCTGTGGAATTCCGTGGAAAACAGAGAGTCGTTCCAGGGAAGGGTCAGGGACAAGTCCCTGGAGAAGGTAGTGCCTGATTTGGGCAGAACTGACTGGGGTATGTAACACATTGACCAAGAAATTAGGAAACATTGTGTGGGATACCCAGGAGTTGAAAAGATTTTGAAAACTTAACACAAACACAGGAAATAAAACTGGATAATACAAAATTATGAGCCACACTCAATAGAAGAGGGAAAATAAAAAGCATGCCCATGGGGCTTCCTGGAAATCCTCAACCGAGCTACAAAGTTGGCCACATAGTCAAAGGAGGCCAGGAGATGGTGGAGGGTGGGCTTTCAGGGGTCACATAAGGGCCTTCACTGAGTCCACGCCATTTCTCTGTACTTACATCCCGGCCGGCTGGGCCCTGGGGGCCAGGGAATCCAGGTAAGCCTCGTGATCCCTGAAGAAAAAGAAAAGCAGACACTGACACCCCACAATATTTAAGCAAATAAAGACACGCCCTCCTTGGCAATAGTTGACTCTCCTTCAACACGTGGTCTGTTGCTATGAGGAATCTGATGCAACACGTGTGCCAAAGCACCCTGCTCAGAGCTTACTCAACTGACTGTTATCTATGGTGGTATGTGCTTGACGCACAGAGAGAATGCTCTGGAAAACCTGCATTTTGAGCCTGACAACTTGGACCCCATTTGTATAGTTCCCTTCCTTGAGTGAAAGGGACAGCTCCTGTGGTGAGATGGGCCTGAGCTCAAACCCTGGCTCACTCCTTTCATGTCCTGTGGATAACCAGCTCCGAGAGCTCTAACTAGGTGGTTAAAGAAGTTTCCTTGTGCAAGACCCAGCACAACACTCAGCACATGCCTGGCGATAACTACTCTTTGTAAGAAAATAATTTCTAGCTGCAATTTTCTGGACAACATCAGGAAACGGCACAGATATCTTTCATTATGGATCTCATTTCCCGTAAGATTTTTCCTTAAGTAGGTCTAAAAGTGGGAATTCCTGGCAGCTGCTGGAACTGTGCTACACGGCTGATCAGGAGCTGACCCTGCATCTCCTGGGCCTTCACAGGCCTCCTCTCACACCGACCCCTCTATCTAGAGTCCCACCTGTCTTGCCTCTGCTTTGCAATAACTTGCTGTGAAATCTCACGTCTATCAGTTCACTACGTAGTGCCTCAATTTCTTCATCTATAAAAATGGGTATAAGGAGCCCTGTAGCCCTGTGCTGGGCATGGTGGCTCCCACCTGTAATTCCTGCTACTGGGGAGGGTGAGGCAGGAGAATTGCTTGAACCCAGGAGGCAGAGATTGCTGTGAGCCAAGGTCATGCCACTGTACTCCAGCCTGGTTGACAGAGCAGGACTCTGTCTCACAGACACACACACACACACACACACACACAAAGCAATCCCTGTCCTGAATTCAGAAATCATATAAATAAAGGTTATTTAAAATACGTTCACATGGCATAAGGTACAATATCATCCCAGTTGCTACAATGCAGCTATTTCTTCTGGGGTGAATTTATAGGAAATCGCATTTTCCCAGTAAATGCACGCACAGGCATGTCATGGATGGTTGCTGCTCCTAAGAATGAAGGCTTACTGAGAGCCCTCCTGTTGCTTCAGCATAGTCAGTCCACCAGGTCTCCACTGTGGCTCCCGGGTCTTGCTCTGCCCGTGTTACAGATTAAGAGCAATCCCCACATTGGCTCACTGCTGTGTGGTTGGGGTTGGTGAAACCAGGATTCAAAATTAGTTCTTCAGGCAATTTAGCTGAATTCATTAAACCATGGCTGCCCTTCTGTGTTGATGAGATGCCCAAAACAGAAGCCAGTCCGTTTGCCCGACTATACTATAGGTGTGGCATCCCTTCCCTGCTCATATGCACATCTATCACACTCTATTCCACAGGTCAGAGTTCATATGATGGAGAGTCTGCACTGTTCAATAATATGAGGAAATTGCAGAATCTACTTCAGTTTTTGGTGCTTCCCATTTAAAACTGCTTTGATTCGAGCAGGATTCCTCCCATAGAAACTCATCCCTTTATTTAGAGCCTACTGTACCGGGGGGCCTTTGTCTCCTGGTGGTCCGGAAGGGCCCTAGAAACAAACAAACAAGTATGTAAGCAAAGTAGAAATGGCATGTTGATGTAAACAAGCTATGGTGTCTATTCCATAGACAGGTCCTCAGTTGTCCTGGGAGGAGTCACTGACTTCCTCCCACCTTGAAACCACACTGCCATACCCTCTTGCCACCTACCCACCTACAAATGTTGCTCATGAAAATCTCTCTGGAAGCTCCTCCATTTGCCCCTCAACTGATGCCACCCTATCATCATCCCTGCATGGCTCCTGAGACCTGGGTCCAACTCTACTTTGTAGCTTTAGTGTGAGGTTGAACCTGGCAGCCACGACTTCCCTGTATTACACCCCCTTGGAGATGCACTGGCTCTTTCTGCTCGGGAAAGGATGGGCATGATAACGACCACATTCCCCACCCACAGCCTTAGTGGCTGAGGCTGCAGTAGTCATGCTCCCTTCTCCAACAAGGGGTGCGCGCGTGCACGCGCGCACACACACACACACAGATACACAGACACACAGACGTGGCTCTGGCATTCTCCACTGTGCCCAGTTCTTTTCCCAGACAGAATTTGGCTTCTAGATATTATGCTTAAGATGCTACTCACTGATTGACTGGAAGGCATTCACATGCATTTCCAAGTCTTGCAATGACTGGGACCGTCCCTTGCCCCTGAGGCTTTGCTATGCTTGTGCATTTCCACGAAGATTCTGTCCTGCCTTTCTACCTGGAAACACTCTTGTCACACTCTGGTTCTCCTTTGAGAAATCCTGCCTGTGGAGAGCCTCCTCTGGCTTCTCCCAGGGTGCTCACTGGATAGTCCCTGCCCCTGTACGCACCCTGCCTAAGACTGAAAGTCCAGCATTGTTACTGCCTGCTGGCCCATTCCTCTTCACTGAATGGACTGAATGCTCCCATGAGGTGGCTGCGGAGTCTGCATTCTTACCATGCTCTCTCTAGCACTCAGCAAGTGCCCCGTGCATTGCAAGAACATAGCCGACTACAGCACAGCAAATAGCATTTGATCAAAATGAAAAATTTAAAGCACAAGGAGAACTTGAGAATCAATGCCAATCATCCTTTCTTTTCACTGACAATCAAACTAAGGTCCAGAGGAGAGAGACAGAGACCTGCCCAAGCCACGCCAGGAGTCACTGGCCAAGGTGAGGTTAGTCCCACATCCTGCCCTCAGTCCTGCATCTCCCTGTAGCACAGCCCACGAGAATGTCCCTAAGGTATTCCCGAGACAGCAAAGTGATTTCACAACAACGCCAAGGTTCCTGCAGTATGGTGGCAGGGGTAACCTAAAAGCCTACTCATTAAATATGCCCCAGAGCTGTCTAATGATAAAATAGAATAAGCATCATTTTAAGTGTGTAGTTGGGCACTAGAGAAAGTAGAGAAAATCTCCAGAGGTCTAGAGAAAGAGACAACTGAGAAGCACTGCCCTAAATCTACACAGACCTGCCCTGGAGGGGAGCAGAACTCTGAGAGCTGTGCAGGGACAGGAAACGAGGCTGGAGGCCCTTTTGACCAGTAAGTTGAAGCTCAGAACAGTAAGTAAAGGCAGTCCTTCAGTAGGTTATAGCAGGGGTCCACAGGCTTTTTCTGCAAAGGGACAGATAGTAAAGTGAAGGGGTAGAGAAGAAAAGGATGTCAAGGAAGCTCACCCATCTTTGTCTGGGATGCAGGTGCATGATGAAGGAAGCCTCCTCTGAGAACTCACCCTCAGGGCCCTGCCCTTACAGGCATCTGGTAGCTCTAAGTCAGAAGTCCTGCAGAACTTCAGCTCAAAGCCAATGTGCCTACACACAAGTCAATTTCTGGGCACCCAGAAAGAAAATCCCCTAGGAGCATACAGAGCAGCTAAAGGATCTTCACAGAGAGATTCCCAAAGGACACCAAACTGCAATCTCAAATTACAAAGCTGTTCACCACAAGGATATAACAAGTGGTAGAACTGAGTTTCCACGAACTTCTGAGGATGGGGTGGTCAGATACAGGCAATAAAAAAGTCTATTAAAATGATTACATATAAAAAAAGAAAGAAAACAGAGAAAATAACATGGCATTATCCAGAAAGATCTGGCAGGTATCAAAAGAGCCAGAGTACATTTTTAGAAGTAGAAATGTAGAGTCATTAGAACAAATGTAATAACCCAGGTTAATTTGAAACTAATATAAAATAGGAATTTCCCAGAATAATTGTCTTTAAGAATCATGGCAAATGTTATTTCCTGAAGAACCTATGCAGAGTGGCAACTGAGCTAAAAAAAAATATAAGACACACAATGGTCACGACTGAACAGTGCCAAATCACAGTAAATTTCTGAAATTATTCTTTTTTTTCCTCTTGACCAAATGAATGATAAATCACCAGAATATAGCACATTTGCTTCTCTCTCTCTTGAAATCTCTCATCATTTCTCAGAATTCTATCTCATTCCAGAAATGACACATAGGGAGGTCTGGCTAGGGAAACAGAGATGAATGAAAAACTCACACCTGCACAAACAAAGGGGACTTCCAGCAATTGGTCTATATGCCAGGAGTGGTCCTATCTGCTCCATACATGGATCGTCTCACTTTAACCCCAATCAGAGGCCTACAAATTGGTATTATCAACATTTCATTGCTATAGATGGAGAAACTAAAGCTAAAAACCATTAAATAGCTTGGCTAAGGAGAAGCAGAAAAAATAATGGACTCAGAATTCCACCTCTGGTCTGTTTGACTCAGAAGTCAGCGCTTCCTTCATTCTACCTCACTGCTTCTGTCAAGGTGTAGGTCAGTGGTGCACATGGGCCACCATAACTGCATTTGAATTGTGTTCCTTTCACAGTAGTTCCCAGGGAGGATGGAGATGGATTCCTTAAGGAAAGGGCGTGAGGGATGGTTTGTTATTGGCCTGGGAAATGTCACATCATTTGAGAGTCACCCTCTGTTTTCAAATTAAATCCCAGGATCCACTCTGAGCATTTAACTTGTTTACCACACCAGGCTCCAAGTTATTTTCTTATGTCATTTAATAGAAAATCCACTCTGAAGGATGTGTTGTTAAATTAAAGGTCTTCATTTCAAATCTTAGCTTATCAATCATCAGCTGTTTGACCTTAAGCAAGTTAATTAGACAGCTTCTCTGACCTTCACTTTTCTCAACTGTAATACAAATCTAGAGTATCACCTTGCCTTGTGTTATCAGAAATAAAAGAAGATACTATAAGTAGAGAAGCAGGCAGTGCCCAACCATAAAAGGCGTTCCCATGTCTATTCTGTTAGTCTACTTTTTAAGAAAGATAAAGGTGTGCTGAAGAAGGGGATTGTACAATGACCTTCTAATGTCATTCCTGTATCTGAAGCTCAAACATGTTTTCAACAATTACAACCCTCTTCTCTGAAATTACGGCCTCTGATGTGTTTGTTCAAGAGTCATTTTACTCTAATACCCAGATTTGGGCCTTTGATACCAGTTTCCATTAAGAGAAACTACTACGACTTCTTGAAGAAATGACTGATGAGAAACCTGGAAAAGAAATGTACACGACAAACCTAGAGAGAGAGAAAGGAAACCATCAAAGACTGCTAGGTTTGTGTCAAAGGTAATCAGAATCGACTTAAACAGACCCCCATTGGCAGAAGACAAGACAAATTGAGCATCAAAAGGAAGACAAGCTGCAGTAATTTAAAACACATCAAATGTGTTTATATCCCCGAGTTCAAAATTATTCTTAGAACAACAACAACAACAAGCATCTAATTGGTCCTCTTTGCAAGATGCTAGGGAACCAAGTCATTATTTGAAAACAAGGGAAAGACTTCTAGCATTTATATTCTGCCTTCCACATGTCTTGTACCACTGAGTATCCAAAGGGTACTTTAGGGAACTTTTCTCTGTATAGAACTATTCTAGCTAATAAAGAAAGAATGAATAGAACTAGAACAGCGCCAGTTTGCAACCCTTGATGTACTAATTGGTGGGAGCATTAGACATCACAGGGTGAATGCATCACAAAGAGGTGCCACCAGACATCATGTGCCTCCTGCTGGATGAACACCCCACCTGTGAAGTCTTGCCAACAACATCAAGCCAGAATCAGATCAAGCTTAGCTGAACCACAGGGACAGAGGAACGCATAGAGCTATTACATTAACAAATGCCAGACGGTGGAAAATTCTATCAGACTAAAAAAAAAAATTTGAAACATCCAACCAATCGCTATATGTTTATTTAGATCTTAAAGAAACAAACAAAAAACACAGAAGCGTGACATGTATGAAATAATTAGAAATTTTAACACTGACTAGATATTTGATGGTGTCATGGATTTTTAAGGGGTATATTATAAAATTGTGGTTCTGTTTTTTAAAATTCTCATCTTTTAGAAACATATACTGAAATATCTACAGACAAAATGTGTCTGAAATTTGCTTCAAAATAATGGAAGGTAGCAGATAAGAGGAAACCTGTGGTCATTGGCTGTGGGATCCTGGCACTAGTTGTGGCTATAAGGGTGTTTATTTTACTGTTCTACCTACTTTTAGTATATCTGAATTTCTCCATAATAAAAATTTATATATATACACACACAGACACACATGCACATATATATCACACATATGAATACACTTACATCTGATACACACGCACAGCCATGCTATTGGTGTTTTCTGACAACTATAGTAAAGTTTTACAAAACTGAAAGCCCCATATGGCTTTAGATACGTGAAACACATTCTCTTCTTTCTCTGCTATCAGGCTGTTCTAAAAACCAGCTTCCCTTCTCTCAGAATCGATCACCTCTTTGTTCCTCCTACCATAGACACAGATCTGAAAATAAAGTGAGCTTTTATTCTCCGTAATCTTTGATCTGAGTGCCTCACGTGTGTGCAGGCCTAGTGCTGTGTGCTGGGGTGGGTGGCCGAGTGGCTGCAGGGCATGGAGCCTGCCTACGTGAAGCACTACAGGTGAGAGGGAAATCTCTGTTGTAATGATTGACCAGGTTCAGCGAGTCAGGGTTACGAGACGCTTACAGATACTGGCATCAGCCCGAGAGAGTTTGAGGAATCTTTGCCCAGAGGGGGACAGGAGAAAAGAGGTTTAGTGGGATGGGGGGCTTCACAGGTAGAGAAGAGGATGAGGCAGAGATGTCTCTGGCAGAGGAGAGCACCAGGCAAAGAGGAGAAGTCAGACTCTGTGCTCAGAGAGCAGCAGGGGTGCCTCCAGGAATGCCCTGGGGAAGCTGGGGTCTGAAGGAGAAGGGCCCGAGCACCTTGCTGGACCAGGCAAGAGGTGGGCTCAGATCCAGGCTTTAGGAGGACACTGTGGCTGCGGAGGTGGAGAAGGGGTCAGAGGGAACAGACCAGAGGCCAGAGGCCAGGCAGCTGGAGAGACCAGCGGGAAAGCCGATGAGCGATGCAGGGGCAGCGTGAAGCTGAGCAGGAGTGTGGAAATGCAGAGCAGGGAGCGCGGGAGAGGACTCGGCCACGGCCATGGGGTCTGCTAAGGAAGCAGAGATGAGGGTCCTGGAGGCCGGTCAGGGCAGTATCTGGCCTTTCCCATGTCTGGTACCAAGAAGCCTTTCTTGTGCTGGCTTTAACTGTGCAGAACCAGAAACAGCCTAGGACAGCCCAGCTCCTCCCACCATGCCATGAAGGAGGCTCCTGGAGCCACAGGGACAGCAGAGGCTGTCTTCTCACTTAGAAACAAAGAGTGCAGACTTCAGGGCGAGATCAACGCAGGTTCAAATGCCTGCTTTGTCTCTCACTAGCAGAGTGACCCAGGCCAGCTGCCTGAACCTCTCTGAGCCTGAGTCTCCTCATCTGAAACCTGGAGACGACAATAGTTACACCTTACTGGACTGCCGGGAAGACCAAGGAAGGCAGTGGCATGTCAAGCCAAGTGCCCAGCATGTTAAGTGTGCCTTAGGAATTATCATTGAGAACAACAAAATGGTTTGTTTCATTTAGAAAGGAGAGTTCCCAATCAGAAGTGTCAGTAGAAACTTCTTTAAAAACTATTTACTATTTTCTATCTCTATCAACAGAAGAAACTCCTAAGACCTTTTTTTTTTTTTTTTTTACTGCTTCACATGTTTTGTTTTGGTGTACATTCTTCTAGAACCAGGTTCATTTTTCCAGTTTTGTAGAAAAATAGATGTTCCAGCCACCTTTTACTTAACTGTCTAATCTTTGAAGACCCATCAGTATGTTCCCTGGAAAGATGAATAAGTCTCATGACTAATTTTTAAAAAATTCTTTAAGACAAAGAAATAACTTTCTTTTTTTACTCCCAAAGCACAGTATCTCAACAGCAGCAGCATGGAGTCTTGCTCTGTCACCCAGGCTAGAGTACAGTGGCACGATCTTGGCTCACTGCAACCTCCACCTCCTGGGTTGAAGCCATTCTCCTGCCTCAGCCTCCCGAGTAGCTGGGATTACAGGCGCCCACCACCACGCCCAGCTAATTTTTGTATTTTTAGTAGAGATGGGGTTTCACCATGTTAGCCAGGCTGGTCTTGAACTCCTGACCTCAGGCAATTCACCTGCCTCGGCCTCCCAAAGTGCTAGGATTACAGGTGTGAGCCACTGCGTCTGGCCATCCTGAGATTTTAATACAAAAACCAACTGTGGGAGGCTCAGCTCCTGGTTATACATGAAGCAATACAGGAGCCCTAGAGTCTGGGAGGTGGTGTGTGGCTTTACACCTTCCTCAGCCTCCTCCTTCACTGCCCACAGGACGCAGCTCTGTGCACCGGGCAGGGCAAGAGTAGATCTCAGTGAATCAAGCCCTGCATATTCCTTGAGCATCGGCCATGGGGGCAAGGCTGGGAGCTGGGGCCTGGGGTAACCACGGACAAATGCCCAGTGTTCCCAAGTAGCATCCAGACAAGATGGGGGTACTCATACCTAAAGGAATCTAGCCAGCCTAATTCTTGGGACAGCCTGAGTAGCTTTGGTTCTTATGATCAAAGGAACTGGACTAAAGCAGGCAGATAAGACATGAATTAAAAAACAAAACAAAAAAAAACACAGTCTAGACATGGAAGTCAATCATGCAGGAGCAATCATGCCATAAAAAGCCACTGGTAGGCTGGGCACGGTGGCTCATGCTTGTAATTCCAACACTTTGGGATGCCAAGGCAGGTGGATGGCTTGGGCTTGGGAGTTTCAGACCAGTCTGGGCAACAGGTCAAAATCTCATCTCTACAAAAAATACAAAAATTAGCCAGACATGGTGACTCACGCCTGTAGTCCCAACTACTCAGGAGGCTGAGGTGGCAGGATCACTTGAGCCCAGGAGGTTAAGGCTGCAGTGAGCCATGATCACGCCACTGCACTCCAGCCTGGGAGACAGAGTGAGATCCTGCCTCAAAACCAACAAAAGAAGAAAAACAAAAACCAAACAAACAAACAAAAGCCACTGGTGAGTGTGAAGACTTAAGTGAACATGAACTTTCATTACTACAGTTGACCCCTAGGCAACATGGGCTTGAACTGTGTAGGTCCACTTAAATGCTGATTGTTTTCAATAAATATAGTGGAAAATATTTTGGAGAGTTTCAACAACTTAAAAAAACTGTCAAATGACCCAGTGGCCTAGAAATATTGAAAAATTAAGAAAAAGTAAGGTATGTCATGAATGCATAAAATATAGAGAGATACTAGTCTGTTGCATCATTATCATAAAATATACACAAATATATAATAAAAAGTTACAATTTGTTAAAATGTGTGCACACACAGACCATACATGGCACCGTGGCTGTTGAGATAAATGTAAAGAAACACACATGCAGCATTAAGTCATAACTGCATAAAATTAACTGTAGCCAGATCGTAGTATTATAATAATTTCATAGCCAGCTCCTGTTGCAATTGTGGTGAGCTCAAGTGTTGTATCTGCTTAAATGCTATGTGATTCTAATCATCTCTGCTTGAACAGTCTGTCTCTCCAGTAAATTGCGTTACCAAAGTAAAAAGCGTTCTCTCACAGTTCTTGCGTTTTTGTTTTGTTTTTTTTTTTTGTCGTGTTTATTGCAATACTGTAAACACTGAATAACACCAGAAAACTCATATGAAGCACTACAAGTGATGCTGGAAGTTCTCCCAGGGAGCAGAGAAAAGTCATAATATTACAAGAAAAAGCTGAATGGCTTGATGTGTATTTTACACTGAGGTCTGCAGCTGTGGCTGCAGCCATTTCCAATGGACTGTTCTTACAAGCAGACGACACAAACTTGTGGTATCGATAAATACTGTACAGTACTATAAATGTATTTTCTCTTCCTTATGATTCTTTTCACAACTTTTTTCTCTAGCTTGCTTTGTTGTAAGAATATAGTATATAATACATATAACATACAAAACGTGTTACTTGACTGTTTGTATTATCAGTAAGGCTCCCAGTCCATAGCAGGCTACTAGTTAAATACTGGGATAGTCAAAAGTTATACTCAAATTTTCAACTGAGCAGGGTCAGCACCCCAACTGTCACATTGTACAGGGGCCAACTCTATGGTACCCCTGCTGGAAGAGTGGTTAAGGGCATTTGCTTGGAGTCAGAATGCTGAGGTTCCTGTCCTAGATCTACCATGTCCTAACGGTGACTTCAGGGAAGTGGCTTCACATCTCTGTTTCCTCATTTGTAAAATGAAAAGTGGAATCCACCCGCTAGAGTTTCTGGGAGAAACAAACAAGAGACTATCTGTGAGATAAATGAGAGGTAGACATGGAGGCCTTTGCTCACTCTCGTCCCTGCAAGTAGGCAGTTTATGTTGGCTGTGGTTGCTATTACTCTAATATTTCAGTGGCTGTTATCTTTATTATTAATATATTATTCCTCAGAAGGTGGGGGAATGAAAAAAAAATCTTCTATTAGGGCACTTGAGATATTTGTTTGCACATAACGGGGCCATGCTTCCTGCCACTCTTAGGCAAGAAGGCCCACTGGAGGGCAGGGAGCCTGGGAATTCTGTCCCTTTTGTATGTGCATCCTCAATGCCTGGACCAACTGATGTAAGGCATCAGTACAACTAATTCCAGGGAGGGATGGTGAGAGGCTCAAAAAGGGAGGGCATTTCAGGCTGCAAAGTCTGAGAAAGACATCAGGCAAACAGGATTGCTATGACATCACTGGGGCAAAGGCAGGGAAGCAGGTATTATCACCAGTATTATCATGTTGTAATCCTCCCAATTTCCTTGATGCTACTGCAGAAATTGCTGGCACCTGATCCATCAGGAAACTGAGGGCCAGAGTAGGAAGGAGCAAGTCCTGAGTTACATGTGGGACCTTGTCTTCACAAACCCCAGCTCCTTCAGTCAAAGTAATTTGGACTTTAATCTGTCCCAGAGCCTAAGTAGGCTCATTTTGTAAGCATCTTAAACATTGCTGCGGGAACATCAGAGGCAACCTAAAGATTAAAGGGATTTTTGTTTGTTTGTTAACATCTTGAAGTGGCAAGCCAAAACCCCAAACAATGGCCTCATTCATCCCCCTGCCTGGTGACAGTGCAGAGATTGGCAGACAGAGCTCCTGGCTCCCTTCCAGGGAGTCATTGCTGCCCTGGATGCCAAAGGCATGGGAGCATGACACCACAGGAGGAAGGAAGCGAAGAGCAACTTACTTACAGTGGATTTTTTTTTTTTCCAGACAGAGTCTGGCTCTGCTGCCCAAGCTGGAGTACAGTGGCAGATCTCAACTCACTGCAATCTCCACCTCCCGCGTTCAAGCAATTCTCCTGCCTCAGCCTCCTGAGTAGCTGAGATTACAGGCATGCGCCACCATGCCTGGCTAACTTTGGTATTTTTAGTAGAGACAGGGTTTCACCATGTTGGCCAGGCTGGTTTCAAACTCCTGACTTCAGGTGACCCACCTGCTGCGGCCTCCCAAAGTGCTGGGATTACAGGCATGAGCCACCAATGCCCGGCCCCAGCCGGATCTATCCTTAATGTGCCTTCTTTGAGGGATCTCACAGAAGATTAATGGAAATGAATAAATCCTGCCCATCCTGCCAAAGCCACAAAGCGAAGTGTTGCAGGGGGAAAAGGACCGGTTTCAGAGGCTGTGGGAAGCGGGTCTGTACCCTGGCCCGGCCCTGGGCTGGCTGTGTACCATTGGCCAAATCACATCACCTTCTGAACCTCACATTGTCCACCTGGAAAACAGTGATGTAGTGGACAGGTCAGTTCCCTCCTGCCACGTTCCCTGGGCACGCACCTGCCCAGGGCTTTCTTTAGCCACAGGTGAATGCTTGGCCCAAGCACAGGGAAGGCTGAAAGTTTCTGGGAGTCGACTCCCCAGGGAGCAGCCTCCAACCAAATACAGGCAGGAGGTGGTACAGAAACACCCCAGCTCTTTCGCTCCCTTTGCAGAACAACTCTGCAACAACGCCATGTAGTCACTCAGGGGCTGTCGTACAGGTGAGTCCCAGGTACCCACGGTGGCCGTCTGCTCAGTAATATACCCTCCCCTTGGCTTGCTTTCTTTGTCTGTCTCACTTTATCACTTCCTAAGTAGTGATTTCTAAGATCAGCTCCCAAACTCCTTGCTCTTGAATCCCCTTCTTAGGGGCTACATGGGATCCCAGCCTTAACGAAAGGATAAAACCAACTTGCCCAGGATCAAATGAGGAGGTAGATGTGGATGCTTTGAGGCCCAGCACATGATACGACGCAGGACTTCTCAGCAAATGGCAATGCTCCTGTAAAGAGGCAACTGCATCCCCAATGAACTTGACAGGTACCCACCCCCACGCTGACCCCTTCTTCACCTCCTCCACACACCTTTGCTTAGCTCAGCATATCTCTGCACACTCCATACAGATTTCCAGGCCATTAGTGGCCTGGGCTGTGGCCAGAGATAGGATTTATGAAAATTCAATAAGGTCTTATCCACCACGGAAGCTTTTAATAAGTCCAAGTGGTAGCCAAGACACTAAACAGCTGATTTACAGCCTCCTGACTAGAGCCAGCCAATTACTTTTCAGGTGGACTCACTTAGGCAGGAACATATTTCATGGGTGATTTTTGCCGGCTCTTCGGTGGCAAGTGGGGTGAATTGTGTCCGCCTCCACAGCCAGCTTTCTGTAAGGGCTGATAAGGTGAATCTGCAGGGAGTAGACAGGGTCACGTAGAACCCTGGTAAGTGATTGGGGTGCCTCATTCAGGTTACGGGTCTGCAGTTTCACTTACAACCCTTTCTCTATGCTAACGAGCAATTGCTGCATGAAGCAGCATCCTAACTCCAGCAGAAGGGGCCCTATTAAAGGAGAATTTCAGAAAGAAGAAGGCATAAACTATAGTGTTCTCTCGCTGCACTTTTTGTTGCAGTGTTCCATCCAGTTACAAAGAGACCGAACAAAAATAGCCAAAGAACAAAGGTAAAATGAATGTAATGAAGTGGGCAGTTTTGGCTGAGAATATGTTTTAAGGAAAACAGTTTTACCAAACTAGACATTCCCAAGGGCATTCCACACGCCTCCTTCCATGGTTTTCAGGAAGATCTAAGAAGACGCGGAGCCACCTGGTCTTCTTGTCACCATGAAACGACCCCTCATTGTGAGTGGGTAGAAATAACAGTGAGGGGGTGATTTCTGGTGTGGAGGCCAGGAGGCCTGCTTCAAAATGGGATGATGGAGGAGAATTTCAGGGAGAGAGAGGCCCAAGAACTACGCTGGATGTAAGAGAACCACAGAAGAAAAGGAAAGGGGGATTTTATTTCACAAGTAATATTTTGGGTAATAAATTGGATTTTCCTTCTTATTCTTTGAGAGTCATGCATGAAGAATGGTATTACTCTTAATCACTCTTGGTCGTGGCCTTCATTTATTGAATGCAATACCAGACAGAAACTAGACCATGTATTACTCCAGTTTATATTCAAGTTGCATTTAATAAAGATAAAGTTAGATTGTGCTTTTTGGTTAAGATAATAGTAACAACAACAATAATACATGGGTAGTTTAGGTATTCCATGGCTTAGCAATGGCATTTGAAAAGGACTGAGTATTTGAGCTTCTTTTAAACAATGGCAAGACAGGGCTTTTAAGGACAAAGTAAATGCACTTTTAAGGTGCATTAAGAGGGTATGATGTCTTTATCAAAGAACGGACTAAACAGAAGAAAAGGCTTCAAGGTTGTCAACTGGTCTTCTGTCCCAAAAACTATCATTCAGTAAAGAAGGAAAGAAAATATGTGTTCTTTGTGGTACAAAAGGGAGAATTAAAAGCGATGGGTGGAAACTACAGGATACCATAATGTTATTCTCAATGAAAAAAAAAAATTCTACTGAATTCCCATTATCTATGGAAATATATTTTTAAACTGCAGAGCCAGATGTACTGGCTTTGAAAGAAGTGTGCCTTCTATTTCTAGAGGCATTCAGGTGGAGGCCGAAGATATTGATAGCAATCCCCAACCTGAACGGGGACACACTTCATTGATTCTTAAGATCCCTATAACTCAAAGTTTTAGCAATTCTTAAAGCTATCACACCTAGTGAGTTTGTAAACTAACACCTAGTAGACTGATGTGAATTATTCATTAAAACTAGCGGTGGCTCACGTCAGTAATCCCAGCACTTTAGGAGGTTGAGGTGGGTGGATCACAAGGTCAGGAGTTCAAGACCAGCCTGGCCAACATAGTGAACCCCCGTCTCTACTAAAAATACAAAAAATTAGCCAGGCGTGGCGGTAGGCACCTGTAATCTCAGCTACTCGGGAGGCTGAGGCAGGAGAATCTTTTGAACCTAGGAGGTGGAGGTTGCAGTGAGCTGAGATTACACCACTGCCCTCCAGCCTGGGTGACAGTGCGAGACTCCATCTCAAAAAAAAAAAAAAAAAAAAAAGAAAGAAAAGAGTGTGTCTGCAGCAGGTCCAACAGGAAATGGCTGTATGTCCTGAAAGCAAGTAAGAGCTGGATAAATAAAGACTTACAGGAGGGCCAGCAACCCCAATGCCTGGGTCACCACGGCTGCCAGGAGAACCAGGGATCCCAGGAGCTCCTCGATCCCCCTAGAAAGAGAGAAAAATAAGATCAAGACGTCAGTGCCAGGAAGGAGAGGGCTAGGGTACAAAATGAATCATGCTTCTTCTAGAATCCTGACTGCAGGCTTCTTCTGCCACCTGGCCTCCATGGGTCATGCTGTAGTCTACCCAGGCAGCCCATCATCCCACTCAGCCCAATATTCAGGGACCACAGCCCCCAACTCAGATTATACACACCTTTCAAGGACGACCATTCCCGGACCAACCTTGACCATGGCTCTAAATGTGATTATAACAATATGGCCCTCCTCATGTGACCATTGTCCAAATCTACCATGCTTTCTTTAAACCACATCAGACCCTCATCCTAACTACACCCCAGATTTGCACCTGCACCCACATTTCAGTTTAGATCCCAAGTCACCCATAAATTATCAATTCACCAATAATTTACCAAGTACCTACATTTTGCACATCATTCTTCTGGATGTGGGAGTGAGGAGCCTAAAGGGGACTGAGATAAGACCTTGGATGTCAGAGGCCTGGATTTAAGTTCTGGTTTCAACACCTATTAAACCTATTAACTGTTAACTTAGGAAAGTGATGAGTTCCTATGCTCTAGTTGCCTCACCTACAAGGGGAACAGGACAGGAGCTGCCAGGTCTGCAGATGTTGTGCTCATTCAATGAGATTATGCAGAGAGAGTGCTTGGCACAGAGCCCAGCACAGCACTGAACCTGAGCTAGGAGTTGTGTTTGCTTCTGTTCTCATTGTACTGCCATGCTGGACTTTGACGGAAAAGGAAAAAGGAGGGAGAAATTGAAAAAGGGAAGAAATTTTGTTTGCCATTTCCTGGAGAACAAGGCCGAGGCCAAGCCACGCCTTATTCGTAATTTCAAAATCCTCAGCCCTTAAAAACAAGTGTTGATCTCAACTCAGTTGGCAGCAAAACCTGACTTGTGCTATTTGCAGTCTTTGGTTATTCCATTTTGTGTGAACATTTATATATTTTTGTCGCCTAAGGATTAATGAGCTTGATTAGGGGTGTTGCCCCAGATACTACCATAAATGTCATTATGTGTATATTTTGCATATTACTACCTTTCCAAAATCGAAATTAAATTTGGCCCAAAACCCACATGGCCCCAATAGTTTTGTGTAGGAGGCCGTGATCCTGAGCTTATTCAGCCAGCTGAACCACAGTCAAGCTTGAGGCCAAGATGGCAGGTGATCTTGCTCAAGCCACTTAATATCTCTGGAATGAGTTAACTCATATGACAAATGGAAACAGCCTCAGAAGCTTGTTACGAAAAGGCAATGAGATAATGTTGCAGCTAATTAAGGTAGAACTCGATATTTCTAGGTAATATGTTGCTTTATTAAGGTTTAGATTATTGTGCATCACAAAATATCTCATTAATGGCTCTAAGATGACTTGCCTTTCCTATAGTACAACCGTTGCCTGGATGAGTACATAAGCTATATATTCATTCGACTAATGCTTATTCATTCACTGCAAACCATATTCTAGATTCCAAGCCCAGAAGATTACTCAGTCATAAGTCCTGCCCATTGTCAATACTCAGTGCTAAGTTCAGAAGAGAAGGGATGTTCATGGGGATATGAAGGAACAGACCTTACAAAGTTCTCACAAAAGACACAAACCAAGATCTAAATCTCTCACTAGGTCTCCTTGATATCATTTCTTCCCCTGGTCCCTCTGGGCCTCTGAGTCACACTATCTGCTGTTTCTGGGTCCCTAGGAGTCAGTAACATCCTTTGCCCTGCCCTCATCTCTACCAGTAGTTCCCTCCTCAAATTTTCTGTAAATTCTAAATTAGTCTAATCTGTTTCTGTAGAATAATATGATATGAATTGTTCTTGGAAGTTCAAGATACTTTGGATCCCTGGAAAATCTAACTACTTTCTATGGGGAGGTTGGGGAATAGAGGGAGTAAAAAAAAAAATAAGACGAATATGGAAACAAGTGTCATGAACTAAGAATGACCATCATGACTTGTGATTTATCTGTCACCAGCTCATTGTAGCAATGGAGAGGGGCATGTAGGAAGATTTCAAGCTGGTAGTCAGGTGATTCTCGGTCCAGTCTCAGGACCAAATCAACCTCATCCTGTGACCTTGGGTAAGTCCCATAACCTCTCTGCATCTTTGGGTCCTCATCAATTACAAAAAGTTCCATCAAATCCCCATGTATCTTATGAAGACATTTAAAAACAACTATATAAGGTTGAGAAATACATCGTATATTATGGTTGCATTATTATCACTTATTTATTATTTATTTTTGAGACAAGGTCTTGCTCTGTCACCCAGGCTGGAGTACAGTGGTGTAATCACGGCTCACTGCAGCTTCGACCTCTCAAGTTCAAGCAATCCTCCTGCCTCAGCCTCCCTCCATAGCTGGGACTACACATATGAACCACCATACCTGCCTAGTTTTTGACATTTTTTGTAGGGATAGGGACTCATTATGTTATCTAGGCTAGTCTCGAACTTCTGAGCTCAAACAGTGCTCCCTCTATTATTACCTTATATGCAGAGGTAGAAGATAGAAAGTGAACTAAACACACATAAATGTCAGATAAATCTATATTCCTTTGCACTTTGGTTTTGCTTTAAAAATCTTACTGCAGATTTTCCTGTTATTCTTATTTTCTGTTTTAGTTTGAAACAGAAACTGTCCCTTTCCTGTCCGAAGGCCACGGTCCATGTACATCAGCAAACGCTGACCATTGCAAGCTAAGTCATATCAACAGTCTAGTCTGTATGCTTCCATGGTATTTGTTTGCTCTTCTGTTTCATATACATGCTATTTCCCCTTGTCTGGGATCTTCTTCCATCCATGTTCTAAGCTTCCAAAGCCGACCTATCAACTAAGACTCAGTCCCATTATTTTATTGTTATAAAGCTGCCTCTGCCTGTCTTGTCCTTCTGTCTTTTTGCAAATGTTTGCATAGATCTTCATTGACCTTAACACATTGCCCTCCCACTGCACAGTTTTCTGACCCTCTGACTTTTCCGCAAGCAGCCTGAAAGTAGAAAATCTTCATTCATTTCTTCATCCAACAAATGTTTACCAAGCACCTAAAATAATTCAGCCCCTCTGTTAGGTACTGGATCTATGCACCTCTGTATCCACAGTGTCCAGATTAGGGTCTGGCACAGGTGGCAGCTAATAACCATTTCCTGGATGCAGGAACAAAAGAATCACCCATCAATCACTCTGTGTCAGGCATTGAGTTCTGCCTTTGACCAAAATAAACTTTTTCAGAGGAAGGAGCATGATAGAAAGGCCTCTCCCAGCCCAGTCTGGAAGCGTGGAGTCACTGACTGCTTTCTGCTACACTAGGTCTGGCTCCATTTGTATGTTTATGGTCCACTGTGATGCTAACAAATTCCCCAAAGAAATGACCTTACAATTTCATAAACTGAAACTTTTAGAAAATGGCCCCAAGAAGAGCAAAAATATCTTAATGTTCTGACAGGAAAAGCCATAAGGCTAACGGTTAAGAAAGAACAGAGCACATGAGCTAGAATCTGTAGCACAGTGTCCAAGGAAGAGATGTGGGAGGAAGGAAGTGTGGGAGTTATAGACAGAGAATGACATTTATTGAGCAACAGCTGTGTGTCATAAGATCATGGATCTCCTGAGGAGCCCTGTAGGGGTTAAACACTCTTTACTCCTTCATACAAAAAAGGAACTGAGGCTCAGAGAGACAAAGCCACTTGAGCCACTTGCCTTCAAGTCATCTGTCTTGCAGGTAGCTGAGCTGGGATTCTAACCCAGTTCTGTATGAAGCCAAAGCTTATTTATCCTGCTAGAAAC